>NC_044031.1:231476867-231783992 GCF_901765095.1 Microcaecilia unicolor | reverse complement strand
GAAATGATAAGTAGTAGTAGTAGTAGGTATAAAGCAATATATAAAATTAATAAATCCAATCCTAAATGTTTGCGAGCCAGTACTGGGTTACAGTAGCATTCTATAATGGGACTGGCTCCTATGGTGCACCCTCAGGGTACTTAAATGGAAATGCTCAGCTATAGAATTGTTCCCTAGGCTCTTTTGAAGAAGAGAATTGGATAGTACCCTGGTTTAGGACAGTGGTTCTCAATCCAGTCCTCGGGCTCACCCAACCATTCTAGTTTTTCAGACTATCCTTGATCAATATGTATTGCATGCAAATCTCTCTCATGCATATTCATTGATGGTGCTAATCAGCACCACAGTAAGTGGCAAATTTAACCGAATATAAGAACATATGCATTGCCATACTGGGGCAGACTGAAGGTCCAGCATACCCAGTAACCTGTTTCCAACAGGCAAGATCCCAGAACAGTAAAACAGATTTTATGTTGCTTATCCTAGAATATACAGTGGATTTTCCCAAGTTCATCTTAATAATAAATACAGTGGGGGAAATAAGTATTTGATCCCTTGCTGATTTTGTAAGTTTGCCCACTGACAAAGACATGAGCAGCCCATAATTGAAGGGTAGGTTATTGGTAACAGTGAGAGATAGCACATCACAAATTAAATCCGGAAAATCACATTGTGGAAAGTATATGAATTTATTTGCATTCTGCAGAGGGAAATAAGTATTTGATCCCCCACCAACCAGTAAGAGATCTGGCCCCTACAGACCAGGTAGATGCTCCAAATCAACTCGTTACCTGCATGACAGACAGCTGTCGGCAATGGTCACCTGTATGAAAGACACCTGTCCACAGACTCAGTGAATCAGTCAGACTCTAACCTCTACAAAATGGCCAAGAGCAAGGAGCTGTCTAAGGATGTCAGGGACAAGATCATACACCTGCACAAGGCTGGAATGGGCTACAAAACCATCAGTAAGACGCTGGGCGAGAAGGAGACAACTGTTGGTGCCATAGTAAGAAAATGGAAGAAGTACAAAATGACTGTCAATCGACAAAGATCTGGGGCTCCACGCAAAATCTCACCTCGTGGGGTATCCTTGATCATGAGGAAGGTTAGAAATCAGCCTACAACTACAAGGGGGGAACTTGTCAATGATCTCAAGGCAGCTGGGACCACTGTCACCACGAAAACCATTGGTAACACATTACGACATAACGGATTGCAATCCTGCAGTGCCCGCAAGGTCCCCCTGCTCCGGAAGGCACATGTGACGGCCCGTCTGAAGTTTGCCAGTGAACACCTGGATGATGCCGAGAGTGATTGGGAGAAGGTGCTGTGGTCAGATGAGACAAAAATTGAGCTCTTTGGCATGAACTCAACTCGCCGTGTTTGGAGGAAGAGAAATGCTGCCTATGACCCAAAGAACACCGTCCCCACTGTCAAGCATGGAGGTGGAAATGTTATGTTTTGGGGGTGTTTCTCTGCTAAGGGCACAGGACTACTTCACCGCATCAATGGGAGAATGGATGGGGCCATGTACCGTACAATTCTGAGTGACAACCTCCTTCCCTCCGCCAGGGCCTTAAAAATGGGTCGTGGCTGGGTCTTCCAGCACGACAATGACCCAAAACATACAGCCAAGGCAACAAAGGAGTGGCTCAGGAAGAAGCACATTAGGGTCATGGAGTGGCCTAGCCAGTCACCAGACCTTAATCCCATTGAAAACTTATGGAGGGAGCTGAAGCTGCGAGTTGCCAAGCGACAGCCCAGAACTCTTAATGATTTAGAGATGATCTGCAAAGAGGAGTGGACCAAAATTCCTCCTGACATGTGTGCAAACCTCATCATCAACTACAGAAGACGTCTGACCGCTGTGCTTGCCAACAAGGGTTTTGCCACCAAGTATTAGGTCTTGTTTGCCAGAGGGATTAAATACTTATTTCCCTCTGCAGAATGCAAATAAATTCATATACTTTCCACAATGTGATTTTCCGGATTTAATTTGTGATGTGCTATCTCTCACTGTTACCAATAACCTACCCTTCAATTATGGGCTGCTCATGTCTTTGTCAGTGGGCAAACTTACAAAATCAGCAAGGGATCAAATACTTATTTCCACCACTGTATATTTATATTAATAATAATAAATATTAACTATAAATAATACATAATATAAATAATAAATATTAATATAACCTTCCTATTTATGGACGCATTCTCCTAACTTTATGAGCTCTGTAGCCTTAATACATTAACCATGGAGAGACACCATACACGACTACATGATATGCACTTTCCCCCTCACTTTTGCCCATGCTCTTTTCTATACGCTTTGTAGTTCTGCCCACTTTCCTTTTATTTCATGTACTGTCAGAGATTTGTTTATTGAAACTTGAATGTAAACTATAGTAGGTAAACCGTCTAGACAACACTCCTGATAGGCGGGTTAGCAGATTCCCAATAAAACTTGAAACTTAAGAATAAATATAATAAAATAAATATGTTAACCTCCAGATATTCAGCAATACTTCAGTGCCAGCTGATATTTAAAACTACTTCACCGACCAGGAATGGCTCCTGGCTGGTTAAATAGCTTAAAGCCGGCTAAACGCTAATATTCAACGTGAGATAGCCAGCTATCTCAACTGAATATTACCACTTAGCAGCTAGCCTGGTCACCACCTATGTCACATGACATAGCTGGTTAGCGTCAATATTCATAGGCTGACTGGCTAAGTTTAGCGGCCAGATAGACCTGCATAAATAGCAGGTCTGTCTTTAGCTACTATAAGTTAGGGCCCTGTTTACAATGGCACGTTAACATTTTTAATGTGCCTACAATTAGCACACGCGCTAACTGTGTAGGTGCCTATAGGGATATTGTAGGCACTTACACAGTTATTGGTTAACGTGCATTAAAGACAGAAACGTGCCTATAACGCGACTTAGTAAACAGGGCCCTTAGCCAGTCTGCTGATGAATATCAGATTAACTGGAAAAAAATGGAAATTTTATGCTGGTTCCAAGATATAGTCCTGACATTGAATTTCCAGGTTCATTGCCGACCGCAGGAGTCAGCCAGGCTCCCTCCCGCGGTTTCAATATCAGCCCCATTGACTTTATGACAGCTGGTAACTCTGACTAGACTTATTCGGAAACTTTGGAGGGAGAGCACTAAGTGTCAGCATCGTCTAGCTTAAGGCAAACCATACCCCGGGAATGCTTTTCCATACTGCCTTTTTGTCAGTGGCTACATTTTAGATAGGTACAATTTTAAATGACGATTATGGTGGTATTTTACAAAGTAAAAAGGTGTCCAGCTCCCAAATTTACCTAGACAAATTTTGTGGAATATTGGCCCCATGAAGGGCAATTTTAGAAAAGACTCCCTAGGCTATCTTGACATGTAGGTGATTGTTTTGCATTTAGGTTATGAAGGCAATACAGCATATATGCCCATGTTTCTTTATTAATTTCCCCAGGGAAGGAGGTGCACACATTTACATCTCCCAGCCCATCTTCTCCTTAATTCTAACATCATAATTTCTAGTCCCAATTCATGCATTGGCTGCCTCTACATTTAAAAAAAAAAGGAAGGGGGGATTGTCCACAGTTAACAGCAAATCTTTCTGAATATCAACCTGTATACACTCAACCATTTTAGGAAACCCTGTTGTGGCAATGAGTGAGCCTTCTGGCTGGAACTCAGAACACACCCATCATGGGAATGCAGATTAAAATCCCCTATGCTATGAAAGGTCCCATTTAATTTTCAGGAGGTCAAAATAGCCTGAGAAATTCCTGTTCCTCTCTTTTTCTCTTCCCTTTTTGTCCCAGTGTACAATCATCTTGTATGGCACAGCATCAGTCAGCCCAATTGATTTATTGTTTGTAAACAATAACATTCTCAGCTGAGAGCCATGCAAAAACCTTCTGGAAAACTGACACTCTCTTTTCACTCTTACAAGATGTTTTTGTTTCATCTACTCATTGGTAGAACCAGCCAAACTGAAATCCCTTAGCTCATTAATGATATTTCTGACAGCACAAGATCTTGACTTGCCAATCCATTAACAACTCTAGAAAATATCATTTAGCTGTTCTTCACCATTTAATATTTTATATATATTTAGAGAGAGAGAGAGAGAGAGAGAGAGAGACAATAGAACAAATATACTCATAAGACTAGATTTAATCACGCTGAAAAATTGGCATGGAAAAAATGATGCAGTCAGTGCTCTTCTATAAAGGGTATCCACACTTTATAGAATAGAACCTAAGTGGGTCTTTTATTAAGGCACACTGGCATTTTTACTGTGTGCTAAAAATAGGTGTGTGCTAAATACTAAAGATGCCAATGTATTCTATGCACTCAGAGGCGCTTGTTATAGGATCATCAGATTAACGTACCAACCTCTAAAATGGCTATTGTGAGCCAAGCATTTTGAAGAGAGGTGGTATCGGAATCCTCATCAATCCCAATTCTTTGAATTTTTTTAACTTATTTTTTCATTATGACATTTATTTATATCATTTATCTCAGTCTCTCCAATTCTATCTTTAAACTTAAATGATACAAATAAATGTCATAATGAAAAAATAAGTAAAAAAAATTCAAAGAATTGGGCTTGATGAGGATTCCGATACCACCTCTCTTCAAAATGCTTGGCTCACAATAGCCATTTTAGAGGTTGGTACGTTAATCTGATGATCCTATAACAAGCGCCTCTGAGTGTTTAGTTATAATGAGGATATAATTGAAGCTGAGTATATTGGAAGTATTATTATTATTATTATTAATATTTGTATAGTGCTACCAGATGCACGCAGCGCTGAACACCTGACACACCCTTCACATCTTTAATTGGATGTATGCCTACTGTATTCCTATGGGCATCTTTAGCATTTAGCACATGCCTATTTTAAATGTGCACCAAAAACGCCAGCGTACCTAAGTTAAAGACCCCCTAAGCGTCTAATCCGTGCCTAACTTAAGCCATCTGCCTTTACTCCTGCAGCACTTAAATTTGAGGCAGATCAGTCCTATTCTATAAAAATACCCCCAAAACACCCCCTAAACATGCCTCCTTGAAATTACGATCTATAAGAGTTATGCGCACTTCATTATAGAATACAATGTGCACATAACTTCCAGTTAAAGCAAATTAACACCAATAATTAGTTGTTAGCAGTCCCAAAACAAGTTCTTAGTACCCAAAGCTGCAGACAGCAGGAAGCAGCCAAATAGGTGAGTTTTGGAGGCTCTCAGTCATGCTCTCTGGGGTCCAGGGTTATTTTTAAACCCCCACATTAATGGGATATAATTAGATATAGAGACTAACATGCTGGTATTCACATGTCTGTGGAGGATCAGAAATGCATTTATGGTGGGGAACCCCATTGCTTGTTTGCCTAGTCCCCACCAAAAGATTAATCTTATCTTCTGTTCATCATAATGTCGTGTCACTGAGACTGACACTTAAATGCCTTGTAGGTACATTTCAAAAAGAAACCATCCATGTTGTTTTACTTTGAAAGTTAGCTAAAAGGACTGGAGGTGCAAAAATATCCATGTCTTTTGTGGCAAGCAGAGCTGTTGAAAGTTATCCCCCTATATAATGATGAAAAATCATCTTCATCCCATATTTTAAGATAAAGGTTCGGTTTTGGACACCTGTCTCAACAAGAAGGGCAACGTTGTGCAAGAATAATGAAAGAAGCAGGGGATTTTGCATAGGCTTCCAGATTGTCAAGTCTAGAGCTTTTTTTCCCCTTTCAAAAATTAGCTTTGTACTGAGATGTTAAAACTGTAAACTCTACAGGGACCCTAAATGCAATCTCTGTGCCAGGGACCAACAAACAAAAACATGGACAAGATTTTCTCTGGCTAAAGCTTCTCACAACTATGAAGTGGTAAATATCCGGAACATGTCCCTCAAACATGTGCCCCTCCTGTGTCAAACATAACACCTGGGCTATATAAGGACTTCATCTACTAAAGGTTTTCTCCCTTTTGTTGTCTTTGGGAATAGATGTCTGAGTCATGCCTATATAGCTTCAGAAGGTATTTTAAAGACCCTTACTCCAAGAGAACAAAAATACAACTGTCATGAGTCATGGGTGACAAGTGAGAGAGGGAGCAGCACAGACCCTGGGCTGAAAAGATATTCAAGAGCTTCCTGTAGCAATGCAGTGCTGAGAAGAAAAAAAAATCCCAGTTAATAGTCATTTTCTTGATCTAACAGACTGGATGGGAGTGAAATGGAAAGTGCTCAGTACTAGTAAATTCTTCTACAAACTATCTAAAATCTAAAGAATAGTCCAGGTTGGAAACAGGACCTGCCCATGGTTGTGCTATTATTGTAAAGCAATTATAACAAAGAACTGAGGAAAAAAATGGATCATTGGATGAACTTTAAATAAACCTAAAAAAAACAGGCAAACGATCTGCAGAATCCAACATGGAGACAAACACAGCAGATCAGTCAATGATGGGGCTCATTTTCAAAGCACTTAGACTTACAAAGTTCCATAGTAACACATGTAACTTTGTAAGTCCAAGTACTTTGAAAATATGCCTCGATATGGTTCAAAACTTTATTCTAGAGTCATTGACTCTAGAATAAAGTTTTGAACCATATCATTGACTGATCTGCTGTGTTTGTTTCCACTTTAAATAAACCTTACAGACCCAGTCTAACATATCCCTCCCTCACCTTTCTTGGCTGACCTTAAGACATATTTTTCTTCAAGGAGTTGCCAGCAGCAACAACAATTCTAATTTTCTTGCCTGCCGCTGGCCCCAGAGCTTTCCTTCTGCTGCTTCCAATCCCCTCTGAAGCAATTTCCTGTTTCTGCCTGGGTAGAATGCAGCACTGGGAAAGATCTGGGGCTGCCAGCAGTCAGTGTATTATAATCACCACTGCTGCTGCTGGTGACCCCTTTGAAGAAAATTGTGTTTTAAGGTAGACAAGGGAGGGAGGGAGGGAGTTGAGAGAGTGGGGGAAATGCTGGACTTTAGGGAAAGATGGCAGGCCTGAGGACAGAGGGTAGGGATGGAGAGATGATGGATAATGGGATGGAGCGAGAGGAATGTTGGATCCAGGGGTAGGGGTAGATTTGGAGGGAAGGGAAGGGAGAGATACTGGACAACAAGAAGCAAGGAGGGAAGGGTGAGGGAGATATGTTGGCCCTGCAGGTGGAGAGAAGGGAGAGACACTGGATAACAGGAGGCAGAGAGTGAAGAGAGGGGAAGAGCTGTTGGATCCTGGGGTGGAAGGTAGGGAAGGAGCTATACTGAAAGAGAGAGGAGTGGTGTAGGGGTAGGGTGGAGGGTAGGGAAGGAGAAATACTGGACAACAGGAAGCAGGATGGAAAGAGAGAGGGAGAGATGATGGCTTTGGGGATGGAGGGAAGGGAGGTAGAGAAGCTGGACAATGGGAGGGAGACAGAGAAGAGAAGGGGAGAGATGCTGGATCTTGGGAGGAGAAGAAAGAACAGCAGGAAAGAGAGAAGGAGAGATGTTTGGCCATAGGAGGGGCAGGAGGGAAGACAGATGAGACAAAAATATGTTGGGGGATGGAGGGGAAGAGACAGGTAGATAGGCTGGGGAGAGATAGATATCAGGCTGAGGAGAAGAGTGAGAGGAGATGCTGGAAATGGTGGAACCATGTGGGAGAGGCCAAGGGGAGGGCAAGGAGATGAGGGAGAGTAGGATAGTGAGTACAGAGGGTAGAAATATGGTAATGGTGAGTAGATAAAAGACGGAAGGGAACAGGCCAAGGAAGGAGTGAAATGGGAAATGAGAGAGCTAGAGCATGAAAGAAGGAGATGAAGTAGTTGAAAAGTAAAAAGAAGGATAAGGGTGAAAAAGAAGATAAAATTTGAGTGGACAGAGAGGCAGAAAAGAAAAAAGGGAGGAAAGAGTTAAAAGGGAAAGATCAATATGTCAGAGACAGGTGTAGTGTGGAAATGGAACAAGACAGGTGGATAGAGGAGAAAAGACAAATGAACAGTAGTCACTGAAAATAGAATTAGCAAAAGAGAGGAAGGAAAGCAGTAGAGAGAATCTGAGGATATCTTGATGGAAAAATAAAATGTCCAGACAACAAAAGTAGAAAAAAAATATTTAATGTTGTATTTATTAACTGGAATATGTTAGCTTTGAGATATGTGTGTCACAGATATCTATGTATTGTGTTCAGGACAATAGGAAATACATTTCTGTTTCTCCAGTGTTACAGTACTTACTGAGTTTAACCTCTTGGGGTTCCCAGTTCAATTTTTGTCCTCATATTTGTATTTCTAATATGTGAGGGTATATTTGGTGAGGGTCTGTGTTTTGTATGTGAAGAAGTCATAAGTACATAAGCATTGCAACACTGGTACAGACCAAAAGTCCATCATGCCTGGTATCCAGTTTCCAACAGTGGCCAATCCAGGTCACAAGTACCTGGCAAGATCCCAAAAGCGTAAAACAGATTTTATGTGCTTATATATGGGTAAAATGATGTGCATAGTGCCACTACAGAAGCAAACCTTCTAAGTCCGATGCAACTAATACGGATTTAGCGGGTAAGGAAATATTGGGTGGCTGGTAGCCTGTTCTATAAAGTAACATTGGTACCTGCTTCCTTTAGAGGATACTAGTGTAACAGTAGAACTATGTGTCCACTTATGCCAATCATAGAGCTGGTATAACTTATAGTACTCTATAGATTATGCACCTAAGTGTGAGTCCCGCCCTTGCTCCACCCATAATCTGTTTATGTGTACATCCACCTATAAAATATGTGCTATGTAAGATACATGCATATTCACAGAAAGAGCACTTAGGCAGAATTTTGGTGTTATTGTTTGTGGTCCCTCAGTGATCACCCCACCCCTATAATTAAGATGGCTTGTTTTACCACTAATTCATGCTATTTTGGCACAGGTTCCATTTTCTAGAATGAGTCCTAGTTACTAATACCTGGGGTTAGCAGCATAAGAACACATCATAACTTCCCCCTAAATAATCGGGAAAGCTAATTAAAATAGAAGCAGTCTTTTACAAACCCTCTAGTTGACTAGTGTGCAGAGTGCTCTGTTTGTAGGAATAACCTTGAGTACTGTACAAATAACAGTAGGCCTTGCTGCCTCTGAAGATCAAACTGTGACAATAACAAACATGCAGTCTTGATGATCCCTTCTGGCTAGGGCATGTACTGCAAATGAGTGTCTTGACTCTTCCATTTAAAATATTACCTGCTAGAATTATTGCTTGAAACCAAGGCGTAACTGTTTACAAGAAAGCAACATTCTCAAATTACTGTGATGTAGTAATAATGTTAAGGGAGGCAAGCCCGCACTGGAATATTGACAGAATTGATCTGCAATTGTATGATGTAAGTTATCGAATGCCAATAAAATTGTGGAATCTTGAGAGTTTTCAATGTTGACTAATCTGAGCTAATGAAGTCAGCCAGACTGAGTCACCTGTTGGAGCAATAATAAATTACACACCTGAACTGACAGCACATCATATTTCACTTTATAAATGTTGTCTGTTTGCTCAACCTTTGGAAAACAGCCTTTTCAATTAAAAGGAGAATGCAATCACTCAATTCTTTCTCTGCCTAATTAGAAACATTAGAAGGGCATCTAAAAGTCTCCTGTTTGTGACCGTGTCATTAACACGCAGTAGCAAACTTTGGTCACAAAAGTACAGGAAATGCCTACAACAATTTCCACAGAGATTTTGCAGTTAATGTGTGTTAGATGCAAAACTTCAGTGTAGTTTGATAAACGGAGGCTAATATTAGTCACACTTACCTAATACTTACCTAATGCTTATATACTGCTTATGGAGAAATTGGGTAAACCATGTAGGAATGACTAGGATCTGACTGTATTTGACTGTCAGACAAATATACTTTCATGTACGGTACCCCCACCTGTGGGGACAAAACAAGTGGCTTTACAGAAAGGCACTGTTCTATATTGTGAACCTGACTTTTTAAAGACTTAGCGTTTGGTGGTTCAAAACATTTCTTCATCAAATCGTTAACTTGTGGGTCCTTTTACTAAGCTGTGATAAAAGGGGCCCTGCACTAGTGGCAGCAGCCATTTTTGCCACGCACCAGGGCCTCTTTTACCACAGAGGGTAAAAAAACTGAAAAAAGAAATGGCGGTGTGGTATATTAGCACTTGCTGCATGGCCATTTTGGAGGAGCATTTACCTCCACCAATTTAGTTGGCGGTAAGGGATCCCCTGCTAACCCAGCAGTAAATGTTATAGAAATATCAGTGAGCTAGTTTCGATACCGAATAGCTCCATCGGCTTGAGAAATTGAATTGGCTATTACATGTTTTATTGAAAGTTAATTTTGAGATATAAGATATGTTAAGTAAAGAATAAAGCTGTGGCCAAAAGTTTGTTCCAATTAAATGGTGTTAGCTGTTAATTTTGAATTATAGCATGAATGTTTGTTTAAGATTTATAACAAGATGCTAGTGTGAATGCAGATGTTATGGCTTTTTCGTGAAAAAGAAGAGTACGTGATATAGTGTTGAATTTGGAGCCTATTTACTGAGTAGGGAATAGTAAGCCTTTTTTGCACTACGAATAGTTTCCTTCAATTCTTTCAATAAGCACAGTTCACCACTTGGACAGTTCACCACTATGACATTTAATCACTGAGACGTTCCATCACTGGGACACTTTCTGGCTTATTTTTGAAAGAGAAGGGCGCCCATCTTTCGACACAAATCGGGAGATGGGCGTCCTTCTCCCAGGGTCACCCAAATCAGCATAATCGAAAGCCGATTTTGGGCGTCCTCAACTGCTTTCCGTCACGGGGACAACCAAAGTTCACAGGGGTGTGTCGTAAGTGAAGGCGGGACTGGGGCGTACCTAACATATGGGCGTCCTCGACCGATAATGGAAAAAAGAAGGGCGTCCCTGACAAGCACTTGGCCGACTTTACTTGGTCCTTTTTTTCTTATGACCAAGCCTCAAAAAGGTGCCCAAACTGACCAGATGACTACCGGAGGGAATCGGGGATGACCTCCCCTTACTACCCCAGTGGTCACCAACCCCTCCCACCCTAAAAAAAAACTTTTTAAACATTTTTTGCCAGCCTCAAATGTCATATCCAGCTCTATGACAGCAGTATGCAGGTCCCTGGAACAGTTTTAGTGGGTACAGTGCACTTCAGGCAGGCGGACCCAGGCCCATCCCCCCTACCTGTTACACTTGTAGTGGTAAATGTGAGCCCTTCAAAACCCACCACAAACCCACTGTACCCACATGTAGGTGCCCCCCTTCACCCCTTAGAGCTATGGTAGTGGTGTACAGTTGTGGGGAGTGGGTTTTGGAAAGGTTTGAGGGGGCTCAGCACTCCAGGTAAGAGAGCTATGCACCTGGGAGCAATTTGTGAAGTCCACTGCAGTGCCCCCTAGGGTGCCCGGTTGGTGTCCTGGCATGTGAGGGGGACCAGTGCATTATGAATTCTGGCTCCTCCGACAACCAAAGGGATTGCATTTGGTCGTTTCTGAGATGGGCATCCTCAGTTTCCATTATCGCCGAAAATCGGGGACGACTATCTATAGGGATGACCATCTCTAAGGTCAACCTAAATGTTGAGATTTGGGCATCCCCGACCGTATTATCGAAACAAAAGATGGACGCCCATCTTGTTTCGATAATACGGGTTTCTCCGCCCCTTCGCGGGGACGTCCTGTGAAGACGTCCTCAGGAAAACTTGTGCGCTCCATTCAATTATGCCCCTCCACATCACTTGGATGCTTCATCACTGAGACAATTCATCACTAAGAATTCATCATTATGACATTTAATCACTGAGACCCTTCATCACTGAGAAATTCCATCACCGAAACACTTTATCACCTGACACCTCATCACTGGGACACTTCATCTCTGATACATTATGACATTTAACCACTGAGACTCTTGATCACTGTGACACTTTATTGCTGGGACATTTACTCACTGTGACAATTCATCACTGACGGGCTGCCGCTGAATATCCAGAGATACCACTGACTGGTTGTGCAATCCACTTAGCAGCAATATTCAGGGCGGAAGCTATCTATGTGGGCTACTGTTAAGATGGGTTATTTTACTGTTAACCTGGGTTATTAGTAACTAGGGATTAAACTCAGTAAATGGCGCCAAAATTTGGGTGCTTGAAAAAAAGCATGCTAAGTGCTATTCCAAAAATGGCACTCCAAGTTGGGCGCTGTTTATAGAATAGCGCTTAGTGCTGGGATCTGTGCCCAACTTCTAGGCATGAGGATTTACACTAACTGGACCCCATCAAATTCTATAATACTGCACATATCTTTAGTGAATGCCCCTGACCTGCCAATGCCCCTCCCAGGCCACACCTTTTTTTCAGTTTGCACACTAAAATATTTACAAATGCATCTTTCTAGACTTGGACCTGGGAAGATGCATGTGAAAATCCTAATTGTTGACAATTAGCGCCAATAATTGTTAGCACCCAATTATTGGCACTATTTAAATAGGGTATGCAAATTGAGCACGTGTCCAAATTTGTGCATGCAGTGTTGAACTCCATATATAGAATTGCCCTGCATCTGTCATTGCATAAAATGGCACCCATGCTTTTATTGGGTTAAGGAAAAGAAATATTATAGAGAAGTTATTGTTCATAAAGGAATCCTCTTACTAAAGAGTTGCTGCATGGCAACCTAGAACTACTACCATCCCAATGCGGTTGCCAGCAGTAGTTTCACCCCCAGCGCGCTGACCAATTAAATCGCTTGTTCAGGGCTATTTTCTGTGGCACTTTACCGGCGATCGCCAAGAAAATTAGCAGTTAGTGCCTAAGTGAAAATCGGCTAGTCTAGGGGTGTTCCAGGGAGGAGTCAGCGGTTGGCCAGATAAGTGTCAATATTTAGCATTTAACTGGTCAGGGTAACCACATAAAATGGGATTGCATACAACACAGTCTTATCTTTATGTGGCAATCCATAGCCGGTTAAGTTCTGAATATTGACTTAACCAGTTATGTGTTTGCCGGTACCAGATAAGCTGGATATTCAATGCTGAAGCCCAGACATGGCCCAGCATTGAATATCCAGGAGTAACTCCGCCGGCAGTCAGCAAAACAATTAAACCACCAGCAGAATATTGACCCAAAGTGATTATTGTGGAAGTGCCCCCTAAAACACATTAATTACCTCAGTTTCAGTATTTCTCCAGGCTACAAGGATTTGTGAACCTACAATAAATACAATCTCTATTGTCAGTGACCATTTATTTATCTATTATTTATTTATTTGTTGCATTTGTATCCCACATTTTCCCACCTCTTTGCAGGCTCAATGTGGCTTACAATACATCATGAATGGTGGACATGTATAAGAGAATATACAATTAGTAATACATATAGAACTTGGGTAGCATGATAATGAAGAAACATGATATTAGTGTATCAAACAAACATTATAAGGCAATTCTGGGTATAGTAACATATAGTAACATAGTAGATGACGGCAGAAAAAGACCTGCATGGTCCATCCAGTCTGCCCAACAAGATAAACTCATATGTGCTACTTTTTGTGTATACCTGACCTTGATTTGTACCTGTCCTTTTCAGGGCACAGACCACATAAGTCTGCCCAGCACCATCCCCGCCTCCCAACCACCAGTCCCTATATGTGTAGGAGTTCACATTTTCCCCCCATAAACCTGTGATGACACATTTGTTCTACCTTAACATGGTGTAGTCGCCGTGTTAGTCCACTTTTAAAGGTAATAAATAGAAATAAATCAGAACATAGAAAAGAAAAAAAGATGATACCTTTTTTTTTTATTGGACTAACTTAATACATTTAGAAATAACAGGAAAAGCTCCAATGAACACTAGAGGGCATTCAAAGTCCTCAATAATATTGAGCTGTAAACACTGCACTCAGATTGTTTGCTTCCAGAAATATTTAACTGAAGTGACCTATAAAAACAGTGGCATGGCTTTATATCCTAGAGTTAATTCACAGATTCTATTATGAGAAACAGGCAAGTTAATATTTAACTAAAAACACATGAGCATGGGTTACTGATAGTGTTACAAGTGTTCTGTGTTTCTGAAGACCTGATGCAGATTTAACATAACACTATGATTTATTGGAAAAGAAAACAATTTGCGGGTAGGGCCACCAAGAAGGGGAGGCAAGGGGGGGCAAGATTCCCCTGGACCCGGCCTCCAAGAAGGAGCCTGGCGCTGGCAATATAAAAGCCGCTTTTTTCAGACTTCTGGGGGCAGGCATGGGCAGAAGGCTGGATTGGTCTCCTGCTCTTTTGTGCCGGGTTATCGCATTATCGCATTAACTCTGCTCTGCCGGCCACACCACACCCCATCTATGAAGTACTTCCTACTTCCGCATAGGTAGGAGGGGTGCGTCAGGAAAAAGGACCCGTGGCGGCGAGGCAGAGCAGAGTTAATGCAATAACACGATAACCAAGCACACAGGAGCAGGAGACAGACTGAATGAGCAGTAAGATACTGCCAGGTGGGGGGCACGGGAGGGAGCACACTCTCAGGATGGATTGCCTCGGGCAAAGCTTCAGGGCCGCCAAGAGACTAAGCCGGGCCCGGGGCAAGGCGGCCTCAGCCCCCCGCCACCGCCGCCGCTGCAATCCTCGATTTCACCTGCCTGCCCTCAGCTCCATCCACCACCGGGCCCCCTGCATTAAAATTGGCAGCGTGTCAGCTCCGTTTGGAAAGGCAGATCACCTCCCTTTGGGCCTTCCCTCACTGTGTCCCGCCCTCGTCTGATGTAACTTCTGGTTTCCAAGAGGGCAGGACACAGGGAGGGCCCGAAGGGAGGCGATCTGCCTTTCCAAATGGAGCTGAGGTGCTGCCGATTTTAATGCAGGGGGCCCAGTGGCGGACGGAGCCGACAGCAAGCAGGTGAGACTGGGGACTGCAGCGCCGGCGGCCTGACCCTGGCGCCGGGCCCCTTTGGAGGCCCAGGGAATTTTGTCCCCCCTGCTCCCCCCCCCCCCTCGGCGGCCCTGCCCAGCTTTGTCTCTCGGTGGCCCTGTTTGTGGGTTTCTTCATTGTCGGTGGACGTTGTACTGTGCTGGCAATGAGAAAAGCTAAAAAAAAGTAATGAACAAAAAAGCTTCTGAACCAACATTGTAATAGTGTGTATCCTGTCAGCAAACAACAATACATTACCCCAAAGCAGCTCAATTATCGACCTGTTTCAAATCTTCCTTTTCTTTCTATCACCATCATTGTGGAATTCTCTCCCAAAATATATCAGAGTAGAAGAATCATTTATGCTCTTTCGTAAAGCTATAAAAACCTATTTCTTTTGAAAAATCTTTTGACATCTAGTGCTGTTTATAAAGAGTAATCTAATGTTATTTATTAGAAAAAAAACACTCAGGAAATTAAATATGGTTTATTTGAACAGGGAATATACTACTTTAAGGAAATAGTATTATATGATGTGATATGTATGAGTGATATATGTAATTGGTTTGTCCTCTTTGGTATGGAAGTTTTTTGTTAGAGCTGTCCTATTACAAAATGGATTTCTTTTATGTTATACTGTTGTATGTTATTTGTATTTAAAAAATATTATTGCATGTTATTTGTATTTTTTAAAATGTAAACCGTTCTGATTTGCTATGTAAGAAGTAACGGTATAGTAAATAAATAAACAATAAACAATGTCCCATTCCTTGGCATACACGTTCTGCACACTCTTCTATCTTGTTTCTGTTTTCTCTTCAGTGCCCCTTCCTTCACCCTTGCATTTTCCATCCCTCTTTATCCTCCCCTTAGTCTCCTTCCATCCCTCTGTTTACCACTTTCACATCTATATCAACCTTGCCCCATTCTCCTATCTTCCCATCCCTCTACCAAGAGTCCTATCTGCCCATGACACTCATTCTCTACCAGGAGAATTCTCAGAAAGCACTTTTCTGTCACTAATTTATGATCTATCCTACTATGAGAATTCTCCTGGTAGAGATTGGGCCATTGGTTATATCTGATCATGCTCCAGTAATAATGCAGTGGAAATGTGATAGATGGGAGCAAAAGTTTATACTTGCAAAATGGGAAGAATATGCAAAGTATAGTCAACAACATATAAAAAAAAACCAAAACTTTCCTAGGAAGCGGCAAAAGCAGTAATGGGGGGGAAAATTATATCCTATTCTAAATCTAAAGCAAAAAAAAAAATTAAAGCAGGAGATTTTCACCTTAACCAGGGAACTCAGATTACAGATGGCACAAGAATTAACACCTTATTGAGCTCTTACGACAGAGAGCACAGTCCATTATGCTCTACAGAAAGTACTGATTTTTTTAAATATGGAAACCGTGCAGGGACTTGTTTAGACTGGTTAATACAGATTATGCAGGACTATATAGACATTATTGATGCCTTTTAAAATTACCACAAATTATATTAGAAGAAAAAAACGGAGAAGGGCCGATGTGAATTCTTACAAACATTGCAATTGCCTCAGCTGGGAGACCAAGCTCTTCAAGTTTTAAATGCCTCACTGACTAGAGAAGAAATTACAATAGCGGTAAAGTAATTAGAAAGTAACAAAACACCAGGTCCTGATGGCCTGCCAGTGGAGTTTTACAGTTTATTAGGATGCAAAGTGATTTCCACATTACCAGCGGTATCTAAGGTTGCTAGGCAGAGTGGAAGTATGCCAACATCATTTGGCACAGCCACAGCATTAATAACTACAATTTTAAAGCCAGGAAAGGATCCCACACAGGTCTCCTTCTATAATAAACATAGATATGAAAATCTATGCCAAAATTGTAGCAA
Source organism: Microcaecilia unicolor (assembly GCF_901765095.1). Taxonomy (NCBI): domain Eukaryota; kingdom Metazoa; phylum Chordata; class Amphibia; order Gymnophiona; family Siphonopidae; genus Microcaecilia; species Microcaecilia unicolor. Next base: position 231,767,159 of record NC_044031.1, on the reverse strand, counting down.
ATCAGAAATAGAGGCAGCATTACTAATACAGAGATAAAGCTTTTGGCAATGTTTCATGGGAATACATGTGGGAAGTATTAAGGTACTTTCTTTATTTATTGCATTTGTATCCCACATTTTCCACCCTCTTTGCAGGCTCAATGTGGCTTACAGAGTTTTGTTATGACATTGTCATTCCAGAATATCAGATACAATTAGTAATGAACAGAGTTTAAGTATGTGAGGAAAAAAGGACAGTGTTAGGCGGGTAAGTATAGAAGGTGGACTATCATAACTGTGTAGGTTGGCGAGGTAATTTAGTAAGGCTAATTTAGTAAGGCTTTGGTTTTGAGGGAGATTTCCTCCGATGGATTCAGACTCTATCAGACGCCTTGTAGCGCTATAGAAATGCTAAATAGTAGTAGTAGTAGTAGTAACAGGAGGATATTTATGTATTTATTTATTTATTTATTTATTTAAGAACGCATACAATAACAATTCATCTTAAATGCAAATTAATAAAAAGTATCTATACAACATGTATTCTTTATATCTTAACTGTTTTTGCTAAATTATCTTGATTTGTAGTTTAATGTTCCTAATTGTTCTAGTTAATTTTTGTCATGAATGAAGTTTAACCTATTTACCTTCAGCTCCTATCTTAAGACGAACTTTCCTCCTGTAACCTAACCCACTCTGTCCCTCTACCTGAACTATGTATTTCTCCTATCCAGAATTGGTAATCACCACTTACTGAACTACGTAAGCCACATTGAGCCTGCAAATAGGTGGGAAAATGTGGGATACAAATGTTATAAATAAATAAATATCATAGTCATTCCCCATAGAATGAAGAACAAGATAGGGATGTCCCTTGTCCCCATCATTATTTGTTTTAAGCATGGGACTACTGGCGCAAAAGTTTCTGCAAAATAAAGAAATACAGGGGACAAATACTGGAAATTTATGAACTTAAAACAGTACTTTTTGTAGATGACTTACTGTTATTCTTGATAAGATTGTAGAAAATTTTGCCAAGGCATTGAAACAACTCCAAAAATTAAGGGGTCCTTTTACTAAGGTGCACTGAAAATGGCTTGCAGTAGTGTAGGCGTGGGTTTTGGCCGCGCGCTGATCCATTTTTCAGCGCACCTGTAAAAAAGTCCTTTTTTAAATTTTTGCCAAAAATGGACGTGCGGCAAAATCAAAATTGCTGTGTGTCCATTTTGGTCTGCAACCTTACCACCAGCCATTGACCTAGCAGTAAAGTCTCAAGCGGTAACCAGGTGGTAATAACCTATGTGCTCCAAATGCCACTTGGCACACATCCGATACGCGCGTCCAAAAATAAAAATTATTTTTCGACCATGCGTATCGGACGCATGCCAAAAGTGAAATTATTGCAGAAGCCATTTTGGCACGCATTGGGCGTGCGTAGAGCCTTACACAGCTTAGTAAAAGGGCCTCTAAGTAAACTCTCAGGATTGTGGGCACTGTTCCCTGTAAGCTGAGCAGAACTCCTCCACCTACAGTCCTGCCAGTAGGGGGGTGCTGTCTTACTATCACTTTTTCAATAGTGAGGGACAGTCTATGGCCTGAGATACAGCTCTTCAGTCCACTCTGGATAAAATTGCCCACTCAAGAGTTTATGATGTACATGTAAAAAGTTAAAACCCTGGTACAATGTGCAGAATAGACTACTTAAAATCCACCTACAACACAAAGAAAGAAAATGGCGAAGGAGACGCACCTCAGAACATCTTTCTGCTTACAAGTGAAAGAATAGAAGGAAACTATTCATAGAGCAAAAAAGGCTTAGTATTCCCTACTCAGTAAATAGACTCCAAATTCAAAACTATATCACAGACGCTACTCTTTCACGAAAAAGCCATAACATTGGCATTCACACTAGTCTCTTCTTATAACTCTCAAACATTCATACTATAATTCAAAATTAACACCTAACACCATTTAATTGGAACAAACTTTAGGCCGCAGCTTTATTCTTTTCTTTAGTTAACATATCTTATATCTCAAAATTAACTTTCAATAAACTATGAAACAGTCAATTTAATATCTCAAGCCCATGGAGCTATTCAGTGTTGAAACTAGATCACCCAGTTATTTCCCGCTCTCGGTATCCTTTTTTTTTTTTTCATTTTTGTATCCGGTCTCTTGCAAATTCCCATAATTCTTGGCGGTGAATCTCGTTGCACTGTGGCGCTGCGAACTGCTTCCAAACAGCAGAGGCTCAGCCGTCATCCCCGTACACTTGTGCAGCATATGGATGTGAACAGAGGAAGTATGTTCAGAAGAATCCGCAATGCAACAGAGAACTCGAATGCCCCACGGGAAAACACAAGTGCAGATAAAAGTGGGAGGTTTGACCACGGAAAAACAAATCCTGGAAACAATAATCTTGAAAATGCTTGTTTATTTATTAAAAAGACTCGACACAACTGTTGTGTTTTGGCCGTCAGGCCTGCATCAGGAGTCTATAAAAAACATACATATACAAATGAAAGTTTAAAAATATGTATAAATTAAGAAGTGCATAAAACGCATAATAAAAAAATATAAACAAACAAACATATGGAAATAAAACCATTTTTTAACATCCAAAATGCAATATATAAAAGTGTGCACTTGTTACAATGTTCTTATTAAAGTACTAATTTTACAAAAAATACATATGCTAAAATACATATAAATAAACAATAATATATACGTTAAATAATGTGCGTACAAAGATAGTATGCATTATGAAAAAAACAGCAATGAAAAAAACAACAATGAAAAAAACAATACCTCATTAAAGTACTAATGTTGCAAGAAAAATACATACGCTAAAATACATATAAATAAACAAAATATAAGTTAAATAATGTGCGTACAAAGATAGTGCACATTATGAAGAAAAACAACAATGAAAAAAAGGACAACAGTGAAAAAAACAATACGCATTATGAAAAACAATATATATTCCAATATATATTCTGGTGTACATTTGTTCTCATAAGATGCTGAAATTCCATGAGATAACCTTATTGCCGAATTATGAATACATAAATGAGTGAATAAATACTAGCATGCAGGGCAGAGCATATGGATAGAGCAGTATCCAAGAGAGATATTTCCTTGTCTGTAATCATGCTAACCATATATTACTAATGGGAAAATGAAACAAACATAGCTATATGAAACGTGAGCTGACCAAATAAGATGGATATTTTAAAGAAGGGAAAAACTGAAAAATAAAAAAATAAAAAATGATAATAAAAATAAAATGAACATAAAAATAAAAAATAAAGATGAAAACAATAATAAAGAAAAGATACAGATGAAAATAAGAAAGGGGAAGGAAGAATAATAAATAGAAAAGGGAGGAAAAGGGGGGAAGGAAGGAGGGAAAAAAGGATAAGGGGGAACGAGTGGAAAGTGACAAGTGAATGGAAGAGAAAAAAATGAACAAAAGGGGGGAGGGGGAAGGGAGAATGCGAAAAAGGAGAAAGAATGGAAGGATAGGGGGAGGGGAAGAAGAATATGAAATGTAAGATAGAATGATCAAGTACTTTTAAAAATGCCTCTATGTTTGCAGAAAATATTATCAATAGGGTGCATACATTATATAAAAAATGTGATATGTCAGAATAAAAGAAGGGATGACAAAATGCTGAAAAACAAAGTTTCTGTTTGTTGGTGACACCACATAAACTAAATATTATACGTAATTAAACTGAAAAACGTTTCTGACTTGCTCATTAACGTGACGTTTATTCAATCTTTAAATACACACTATCGAAAAATACGGGATGAAAAGTAAGCACGAGATCTAGACAGGATGTAATACTGAAAAGCACAGAAAATATAACTTATAACGCTGACCTTAGACACCTGAAAGAACAGCTGATCTGTGCGAAGGATGACCAATGATATGGTAGTCTGTAGGCAAAATGGTCTAAAACAATTGTGAAGGAAGGCGGCACAGATACCAGAAAAACAAGGAAGGAAAAAAGGGGGGGAAAGTTAGTGTCAACATAACGAAACTGAAAAAGGTGTTGTGCTGAGAGCATAAAGAAAAGACTATTATATAAGAATATACCTTTAAAAAGACCTTTGATTAAATGCAGCTTGTGAACAAGTCTGGTATCGTAAGCAGCAATGGAAAAAAACTCTACTGTCCAAGTGTTTGTTTAAAAGATCAAACGGCTCCAAAAAAAGGGGGAAATGACGTCAGGGTTGATCCATTGCCAAAATACGGAGAATTAAAGATGAAGACAAGAGAAGGATGGAAGATGGTGAGGTATAAACATAAGAATAGAAATGCTAAACAGAGGAAGTATGACAGCAGAATAACTTTTCATAGGTACAGTAGTAATCAGAGTGTCATTTTGAGGAGATGATTATAGGGACACCCTAGCACGTGCTGTGCTCAACATGCAGAGTTTCTATCTATCTATCTATTTACTTATTTATGAATTAGGTTGAAACCTGGGAGCATTTTAAAAAAAATTTTCCTGTGCCTAAGGGTTGCCTGAACGGGTGCATTTGGGGGGAGGCTGGGGAGAGCATTTAAAATCTTTTTTTCTTGTGCCTAGGGGGTGCTTAGATGGATGTAGTTTTGGGAGGTGGGAGTATTGCCCCCAAACAAACTTAATGTCTGGAAGGGGAAAGGGATGTATACATGTTTGGGGGAGTTGGGGGGCATTCCCCCCCCCCCCAAAAAAAATGATCTGTTAACGGAAATTGTCCTAGTGTGTTTTGCATTCTTTTGAGTTATGGGTGGGAATTGTCCTCTCTAGTGTGGTGGGAATTGGTTCAGTGGGAATTGTCCAGATGGGAATTGGTGGGTGGGAACTGTCTGGTGGAAACTGTCCAGATGGGAACTGACCTACAACCTATCATATGTATCTTTGTCAATCATGTACAGATCCTCTCCAAGATTTTCTTCTATGAACACTAAACAGAAGTATTTGTTGAGCATTTATGCTTTTCCATTCTCACTTTCCACAAAATAAGTACCTGAATATATATAAACCGCTTTGAATGTAGTTGCAAAAACCTCAGAAAGGCGGTATATCAAGTCCCATTTCCATTTCCCCCTTTTATATTATAAATTAGAAACTCTCAAAAACCATGAGGAGAACATTTCAACCTTCCAGTGGGCTGAGCTCAAGTAACAACGTGCTCGCTGGCTCTGAAATGAGCATGCAAATGCATGCTAAACAGGGCATGACCTATTTCTCCCCAATGCTCAGCAGACAGCGAGCCAAAAATTGGTGCTGTTCCCACAGCAAACCCTATACCAACTCAGAACTGGCATTAGGGTTTGTGGAGCATTGGGGAGGAATGGGGAGCCCTGTCCAGCATGCATTTGCATGCTAGTAGGCCCCCATCCCATCATAGGTGTGTTATAGCCCTGCACTGTTCCAGCGCTATTTTTAAAGTCTGTTTAGAACAGCGCAGGGCTTCTGATCATTGAGCCAGCAGTTTTTTGTAAGGATATGCGTATAAGAGCGGTGTTTACCACAAAAAACAGGTCAGGCACATTCCTTCTCCTGCTATCAGTTTACTGGCACAAATTAAGTATGCGTATCATTTGCATAGAATTTCTGCTGAGCACTGCTTCGCTATTTTTTTGCCTTTGTCCCACATTATGGGCTTCTGCATTATGTGCTTTAGTGCCCGGTTTTGAGGCTCTGCCTCCAGAACACACTCTGTCAACCTTAAGGCTGCCATACTCCTACAAAGGAACTTTCAAAGGTTTACGCCAGCCTGAAACTGCTAAATTGAAACACATCAAAAAATGTAACACCATCACCCTAGGTTTGACTAGAGAATAAATTTGTGGATCACTACAGGTGTGAATGGAGTAAATTGTTCTTAGGTCATCCTGTTTTCAGTGGCGTGGCTAGGGTAATTGACACCCGGGGCCGGTCATTTTTTAACACCCCCCCCCCCCCCCCCCCAATATCCAATACTTGGCATACCGAGAATGCAAAACACTCAGGACCTATAGCGTAATTCTACGATACCATAAGCAGTCATTTCTACAAGTCACACAAGCATCTTAAACGCTACAGTGAGCACTAGAACATCAATTCACCTATTGTAAAACAAAAACAGACAGATTAGTACAGATCGTCAATCCTGCACAGTCAATGCCAAACGAAAGCCATGTCTTTTTCACAAACACAGATACACCCTAATCCACTATAGAATAAGTAATCATAAACTTTCTATTTAGACAAAAATTAAACTGAACCCCCGATGCCAGACTCTGCATACAATGCAACACCACAGAAATAGAAAATGTCCCCTAGTACTTTGCAAAAAATATAAAGACAATGGATGTAAATTTGAAAAAACTAACAAATCCGATCACCACTTTACAAATTAACAAATAGAAATAAAACAAATATAGAAAATAAAATACCATTTTATTGGACTAATACATTTAGCTTTCAGAGGCCAAAACCTCCGTCCTCAGGTCAATACAGTATAGTGCTGTTATAGTATCCTATCCTGACCTGAGGAAGGGGGTTTTGTTCTCTGAAAGTTAAGTCAAAATGTATTAAAAATTAGTCCAATAAAATGATTACCTTATTTATATGTTCTATTTATAAACATTTATTAACACATAAACACAGATACAATACTATACCCTAAAGCAATAAAATAAAAAATATATATTTTATTTACAGTTTATTGTCTCTGGTTTCTGCTTTCCTCATCTTCTTTTCACTGTCTTCCTTCCATCCAGCATCTGTCTTTGCTCTTTCTCTGAAATCCAGTGTCTGCCCTCTCTAATGTCCCTTCCATCCAGTGTCTGCCCTCTCTCTCTGCCCCTTCCATCTGCCCTCTTTCTCTCTTCCCCTTCCACCCACCATCTGCCTTTTCTCTCTGCCCCTTCGATCCGTCTGCCCTCCCTCTCCCATCCATCCAGGGTCTGCCCTCCCTCACGCTCCCCCCCCTCTTCCATCCAGGGTCTGCCCCCTCTCTCTGCCCCCTCTTTCCACCTGCACCTAGTTCCAGTTCCAGCCCACATCTCCCACCTGCCACCCTTTTCAGCCCCACTATCCCACCAGTCCCCAGCCCTTTTCTCCCATCAGTCCTGGGCTTCAGCCCCCAGCCACTTCTCCCTGTCCCCTTTTCAGCCCCTAGTTTCAACCCCAGCCCTTTTCTCTTACCAGTCCCGAGCTTCAGCCCCAGCCAGTTCTCCCTGTCCCCTTTAAAGCCCCCAGTCCCCACAGTTTCAGCCCCTGCCCCTTTTCAGCCCCCAGTTCCAGTTTCAGACCCCTTCTCCCATGAGCACTTCCCTCCCCAGTCCCCTTATCCCCTCTGAGCACCCCCACCCTCCCCAATCCCCTTCTCACCTCTAAGCATCCCTCCTCTAAACTCCCCCACCCCTCCCCAATCCCCTTCTCACCTCTGAGTACCCTTCTGAGCTCCCCCACCCCTCCCCAATCCCCATTCTCCCCTCTGAGCACCCCCACCCTCCCCAATCCCCTTCTCACCTCTGAGCACCCCTCCCCAATCCCCTTCTCCCCTCTGAGTACCCTTCTGAGCTCCCCCACCCTCCCCAATCCCCTCTGAGCACCCCCACCCCTCCCCAATCCCCATACACCCCTCTGAGCACCCCTCCTCTGAACTCCCTCACCCCTCTCCAATCCCCTTCTCCCCTCTGAGCTCCCCCCCAGACCCAGTCCCGTCCCCCCTCCATTGAGAGCCACAGAGCCCTCTTCTCCTGCCACCGCCTGCCTTTTTCTTTTTTTTTTTTTTTAAATCCGTGCAGCCACGCAGGCAGCGCTTCGCGTCTGCCCTGTGTGTGCTGTAAAAGAAGTAAATCGCCAGCGCTGGCCTCGGGCCTTCTCTCGATGTCCCGCCCTTGAGGAAATAGGAAGTTACCTCACAAGAGGGCAGGACATCGAGGGAAGGCCCGAGGCCAGCGCTGGCGATTTACTTCTTTCACAGCACACACAGGGCAGACGCGAAGCGCTGCCTGCGTGGCTGCACGGATTTTTAAAAAAAAAAAAAAGAAAAAGGCAGGCGGTGGCAGGAGAAGAGACGCGACGGAGCACCCCCCACCCGCGGACACCCGAGGCGGACCGCCCCGCCCTTGCTACGCCACTGCCTGTTTTTATTCTCTCTCACCCATGATAGTTGTCAATTAATTGAACTATGCTACTATTATTACTCCCTTTCCACACCCTGCCTTATACTTTCCAATGTTTACTGTATAATGTGGTGGTATTCATTCCCAGTCCTCAAGGGCCACCAATGGGTCAGATTTTCAGGGTATCCTGACTGCATATGCATGACAGAGATTTACATTCAATGGAGGTAATAAGCATGCAAATTTCTCCCATGCATATTCATTATAGATACCTTAAAAACCTGACCCATTGGTGGCCCTTAGGAACTGCAAGTGAATACTTAGACCACACTGTGACTAACCCCCCCCATTAATGAGCACTTCTGTAGTCTGGAGTTCTTCTCTGCTTGCTCATACATATTCTATTGTAATCCACATTAGGCAAAACAACTATGGTCACTTTTTATAATCCCCAAAATTAGTTCCAGCAAAGCTCCCAAATCCTGTGCTCACTTCACAACAAATATCCTTTTTAAACGTCTTCAATACTGCCTTCCAGCAGTAGTGCAGTAGGGTTTTAAAAAATTCCCCTCCCTTCTCTATACTAAGCAGTCTTTCCGTTGATATAGACAAAGTTTGTTTAACTTCTTGCAGTGCAACTAGGCCACAACTCTCATAGTATCCCGCTGGTCTGGTTGTTTAGACTGGTAGTCAACTTAAGTGTGGTTTAATATCTGGCTCACTCTGCAACAATCTCCATCTCCTCCTAAGGAGACAGTTCACTTTCTGAGAACTTCATGTTTTCTACTGGTTGCTGAAGACAGGCTCTCAGGCTACCTACCTTCCTCCCCTCTAACAGCATCTTCCCAGGAAGCAGTGGGGTAGTCTTCCCCTGTCCAGCCTCTCTTTAGTTCCAGCACATATTGTTCAGTGTTTAGTCAGCCATGGGAACTGGGCTTCTTCTGAACTCTGTTCCAAGTTTGGTGACTGACATCTAACCACCCTGGGAGACTTGGGGGCTTATTTTCAAAAGTGAAAAACGTCCAAAAAGTGGCATAAGTCTGCATTTGGATGTTTTTCTCACGAAAACCTGACTCACTAAGTAACATCACCAAACATGATGTGACTAATTTCTACAGCTGGTTCATTTTTCCCCCAAAGTCAATAGGTCTCCTGAGCAGCAGCCACAAGTATGGATGCCTCTTGATTCATAAAAGTGCTAGCTTTTGCAAGTGCAGACCTGACCGGTACTCTCTGCAGCAGTCATGCACTACAAAGCAATACACAAAATATCGCTTAATTTAGGTCAGTCCAAGGCTGTCAGGAGTTTTCTATACAAATATGGTCCTGGATCTGAGCCTGGTGAGTGCTGATCTATCTAACTGGATCATATTCAATACATGGTCAGGAAGGATTTGGAACTATGCAGATCACCAGCAACTCTGCATCCCTGATTTTATTCTCATGCATTTGAATGTAGGTATGATTAATATTAAAACACACAGCACTCCATTCAAGTTAGGGATATACTCATATCTGAGTGAAGTGCATCTAGCTCTCCATTTTTGCTCTGTCTTTTGAAGTACTACTGCTGAATCCTGGAGTGGAGGGGTGTGCTGCAGTGCATTGGAAGGATTTCTGAATCAGGTGCAAGGAAGAAAATAAGGGGTCCTTTTACTAAGGTGCGCTGAAAAATGGCCCGTGGTAGTGTAGGCGCGGGGTTTGGGCGCTCACAGATCCATTTTTCAGCGCACCTGTAAAAAATGCCTTTTAAAAATTTTTGCCAAAAATGGATGTGTGGCAAAATGAAAATTTCTACACGTCCATTTTGGGTCTGAGACCTTACCACCAGCCATTGACCTAGCAGTAAAGTCTCACACGGTAACCGGGCAGTAATGACCTACACGCGTCAAATGCCACTTAGTGCGCATCCAATACATCATCCGAAAATATTTTTCAGATGTGCGTATTGGACGTGCGCCAAAAATGAAATGACAGCAAGAGCCACACGGTAGCAGAGTGGTAACTCCATTTTGGCGCATGTTGGGCGCGCATAGACACTTGCACGGCTCAGTAAAAGGGCCCCTAAGTGCAGATCTTGTGTTTACAGTTACAGTTAGTTCACTTATAGCCCGCCGTTTCCCATGAATATAGATCACAACGGATTACAGCAAGATTCTAGAACACAATAGTCTAAGAAGTTGCATAATGTAAATACAAAATAATATTTAAACCTTAAAGCAATATCACATAATAATAATGATGATAAAACAAAATAACTATAATCAAATTATTCCTTTGTCACAGTAGAGAGGTGTGGTAGCCGTGTTAGTCCACTCTTAAAGGTTATCAATAGAAATCAAACAAAATAAAACATGGAAAAGAAAATAATATGATACCTTTTTTATTGGACATAACTTAATACATTTCTTGATTAGCTTTCGAAGGTTGCTTATTTGCTTATTTCCGATCTGACGAAGAAGGGCAACCTTCGAAAGCTAATCAAGAAATGTATTAAGTTATGTCCAATAAAAAAGGTATCATCTTATGAAAAGTTTATTGTTTAAATATTTCCTTTAGATTATTGGTATGTAATCTTACATCTTGGATTAATTTCCTAAACTTGTGGTCGATATTTAAGTTGTAACTTGATTTAAGAAATTTACTTTTATTGTAATAATTTCTGATTTGTGTATTAGTGGAGGAGTGGCCTAGTGGTTAGGGTGGTGGACTTTGGTCCTGAGGAATTGAGTTTGATTCCCGGCACAGGCAACTCCTTGTGACTCTGGGCAAGTCACTTAACCCTCCATTGCCCACCGCATTGAGCCTGCCATGAGTGGGAAAGTGCGTGGTACAAATGTAACAAAAAAAAAATCATGCATAATTGTGATTTATGTTTGTTAAAAAAAAAAAGGTGTCATCTTATTTTCTTTTCCATGTTTTATTTTGTTTGATTTCTATTGATATCCTTTGTCACATAAATCTGAAACAATATTGTCTTCAGACCTTTTTTAAATATAGTATAGTTAGTAATATTTCTGAGATTATCTAGTAAGAATTTCCAAAATTTTGCAGCTTGAAAGGCAAATAAACAATTAAAAAGCTTCTTTGAGGGAATACCTTTAGGACTCGGGAGATCAAATAATGCCGATTTCTGGAAGCCATATAAATAACTCACCAATGAATAGCGCACAAGAGTGATTATATATAACGGAACTTGTCCAAATGTAATTTTCCATAGCAAACAGCCTAACTTAAGAAATATCCTTGCCTCAACAGTCAACCAATGAGTCCTAACAAAGTAGGGAGTAATTCAATCTGTTTTACGTAGAGAGAGTATTAGACGTAAAGCCACATTTTGAACTGTTTGAATTTTTCTTGATAGATATTTTGGTAAACCTAAGTAGATTATGTTACAATAGTCGAGTTTGCTAAGAATCAATGCCTACACCACGAATTGAAACAAATCTACTGTTAGATATTTACGAGTTACTGTTAATTTTCTCATCGTGTGAAAAGCACTTCTTACTATGGAATGTATTTGACGCCCCATGGATAATTTATTATTCAGTATAACACCCAAAAGTTCTATGGATTTATCAAGCAAAAAACAATTCCCCATCAATCAGCAGATTTGATCTTGATTCTTTTTTCTGTTGTGCACCTGTCACGGTTGTGGCTGTGCCCTTATGTTCAGACCTCCTGTTTCTCTGTACCTAGCTCTGTGACCTCTCCAGTCTGCCTTTTCTCCTGCCTGTTCTTCCTGTAAGCCAAGCCTCACTTTGGTCTCCCTGCTTCTGTTTCAATTCCTGTTGTTGTTCTTCCTGTTAGCCAAGCCTCGCTTTGGTGTCCCTGAAGCCAAGCCTCGCTTTGGTCTCCCTGCTTCTGCTTCATTTCCTACTTGTGACATCATCAGCCTACTCCTTTATAAGGACCGGGAGCTTTCCTATGTTGCCTTTGCAAGAGGTCTCTTAATCTTGTGTTACCTGCTTAGATCATATCCATGCTTGGCTTGGTTCCTGAGAATCTTGCTCCTAAAGGTCTGTTCTGTGTTTCTTTGAGTCTTGTGTTTCAATGTTTTGCTTTGTTTCTGTGTGTTTGCTTTTCAACCTTGATCCTGAAAGCCTGGGTCTAGAGCCACACCCTGCCCTTGGTGTCTGTATCTGTTTGACTCTACCCTTGGCTCCTGCTTTTAGTCTAGCCCTGCTTTTGACTCTTGCTATAGTTAAGCTCCGTGTTTAAGCCACTCTCTGTGTTTAGCCAAGCTTTGTTCCTGTTTTCTATATTCCCTGTTCTGTTTCCTGTGTGTGTGGTTCTTGTCTGTTTATTCTGAGAGTCTGTAGAAGCCAGCGTCGGCCCTGATTATTTCACTGCTATACAGCTGTGGCTGCCTCTCAGTCTGCCTGGCCTTTCCCTTTCCAGCTGTGGGTGCTGGTAAGCACATTGCTCCTTTGTTTGTTTGTTTGCCTTCCCTTAGTCTGCTTAATTCTTTGCCTGCTATGTTGCTTCCTGGCTCTTGAGCTCTGTCTCTGCCAAGTTCTGTTCCTGTTGTATGTTTGAACCAAGTTCTGCCCCTGCTCTGTGTTTGCTAGTTCTGTTCCTGTTCCCTGTCAAGCCAAGTCCCTTTCAGTATCCTGTTCCAGTCAAGCCAAGCCAAGCCAGTTTCAGAATCCTGTTCCAGTCAAGCCAAGCTCATTCCAGAATCTTGTTCCAGCCAAGTCCGTTCCAGAATCCTGTTCCAGTCAAACCAAGCCAAGCCTGTTCCAGAATCCTGCTCCATCCCAGCCCATTCCAGAATCCTCTTCCAGCCAAGCCAAATCTGTTCCAGTATCCTGTTCCAGTCAAGCCAAGCCCGTTCCAGAATCCTGTTCCAGAATCCTGTTCCAGCCAAGCCCGTTCCAGAATCCTGTTCCAGTTAAGCCAAGTCTGTTCCTGAATCCGATTCCAGAATCCTGTTCCAGCCAAGCCAAGCCTGTTCCAGAATCCCGTTCCAGCCAATCCTGTTTGAGAATCCTGAATCCTGCTCCAGTCAAGCCTGTTTGAGAATCCTGAATCCTGTTCCAGCTAAGCCTGTTCGAGAATCCTGAATCCTGTTTGAGAATCCTGAATCCTGTTCCAGCCAAGCCTGTTCGAGAATACTGGATCCTGTCCCTTCCTTGTTTATTGTCTTGCTTCTGTTATTCTTGTTGCCTAGCTCCTACCCTGTCTTGCCAGTCTAGTTGTGCTTTGTCTTGTCTCTTTCAGTCTAGTCCTATCCGGATCCAGTCCTTGCCTTGTCCTTGTCTTGCCCTTTTCTGGACCCAGTTTTAGTCTACTTCTGTGTTTTGCCTTGTCTTGCATTTCTGGGTCCCAGTCCCAGTTTTAATCCAGTTCCGAATCTAGCCTTGTCTTGTCTGGGTTCCAGTTCTGGCCCTTTGCTTTCTTTTCCTTGCCTCATCTGGATCTGGTTCTTGTGTTGTCCATTGTGTTTTGTTACCTCTGTCTTGCCTTGTTGAGTCTGTTAGTTTATCCTATTCCAGTCTATTCTGATTCCTGCCAAAGCTCCAGCTTTGGTCCAAGGGTTCACCATTCCTGATAGTTGTGACAGCACCTACTAAAAAGAATTTTGTTTTTTCCTTATTCAATTTCAGATGGTGAGATAGCATCCAGTTGGTAATAGTAAAAAAGAAATGAGAGACAGTATCAATAAGGGTCTGAAAAGTGGTAGTAACAAGAAAGATTAAGGTAATGTCATCAGCATAGATGAAGCTTGTATAACTCTCTTTTTCCAGAGTATGGCCTAAGGAGGACATAAGAACATTAAATCAAACTGGTGATAATGGTGAGCCCTGGGGCACTCCTAAGGGCGCTCTCAGATATTTCTCCCTGAAACTTCACACAATAAGACCGATAGGTTAGAAATCCCTTAAACCAGGATGACACATTATCTGATACACCATATTTATCTAGAATTTCCAATAATAACCTGTGGTCCACCAGATCCAAAGCACTGGATAAATCCAGTTGCAAAATAAGCACATCTTGACCCTTGCACATTTTCTCATGTGATCCAGGGGCGTAGCCAGACACCCACATTTGGGTGGGCCTGGGCCCAAGATGGGTGGGCAGAACTCCGCCCTGTCCCACAAGTGTTTGGTCTCTCACTCTTTTGCCTGCATGCCATATGGTCTCTCAAACATCCCCCCCCCCCCTACCCCGCATACCTTTTAAATAGCAGATTTTTCACCGGCAGTGAGCAGCAACTAATACATACTGCTCATGTTGACCCCACAGTCTTCCCTCTGATGCAACTTCCTGTTTCCGCATAGGTGGGAATACATCAGAGGGAAGGCTGGTATGCAGGAGGGACAGTTGTTGGGAGTTTTCGGCTGGTGGGGCTTGGGGATCCCTGCCAGGCACATCATAGGTGTGCTGCTACTGAGTGGGCCTGAGCCCAAAGTGGGTGGGCCTAGGCCCATCCAGGCCCACCCTTGGCTACGCCACTGATGTGATCTAATAATATGATTAAGAGGGTCTCAGTGCGGTAATCAGCACGGAAACCTGATTGTGATGTATGCAAGAGGTTAAACTTATCCAAATGAGACACTAATTGTTTTGTCACCAAGGCCTCCATTATCTTTACTAAGTAGGGAATAGACATTTAACTTTGTACATCTATGTGCTTTGAAAAGGAACCTCTATATCTAGCTGCAAATGTGGGAAGCTCCATGGTATTTACCAAAGAGAGATTCACCTGGTTAATGCTCATTTTCAGCTATAATAGGCTAAGTTTGTCCACTAAGTTGCAGGCACACAATTTCTAACTCCAGCCACCTATATTTTAGGTGAGCAGATTGAGGAGATTTTTCAGTTACAACCTACTTAGGAGCTTTTTAGGCACTCATGTACCCAATAATAGAAGAGAAGGGCAGGGATAAGAGGAGCTTGCTTAATCAGTGGAGGTTGCAAAAAGGAACCTATGCAGGAGGAGAAGAAAGAGCTGGAAAGAGAGATACTCCTAAATGAATAGGGAAAGTTTTAAATATATGCACAAGCAGATTCAGCGATGAATGTAATGACTTGAGAAGGGGGGGTTACATTATCATAATGACATTGAAGGAAGATAAGACATGCAATTGATTTTTTAATGTATTGTATTGGGGAATAAGCAAAACAGCAAAAGTAGAGGCTGACAAATGCGCAAACCAATAGGGAGATAATATAAAAAACAGTTTATTCAGAATATTCATATCAAGGACCCGACACGGTCTGTGTTTCGGTGCCAAAGCGCCTGCCTCAGGTGTTTGCTGATCGGTTGGCTGTTCTTTTGTTCTCTCTGAAAGTTGATTGTGACCCCTGAGGCAGGCGCTTTGGCGCCAAAACACGGACCGTGTCGGGTCCTTGATATGAATATTCTGAATAAACTGGTTTTTGATATTATCTCCCTATTGGTTTGCGCATTTGTCAGTCTCTACATTTGCTGTTTTGCTTTGACTTTCCGTGGAGGCTTCTCCTGTCTTCTTGGTTTTGTATTGGGGAATATACATTGACAGGAGCAGATTGGAGTAATCGAAGAAGGAGGTGATAAGAAAATGGATGATTTTGATGATGTTATAGCGTAAGAAAGGATGAGCTTCATGATCAGAAATCTGTCGAGCAGATAAGTTATCTGATAACTTCAGGATACCTATTAATCTGACTAGAGTTATCCAGGGGCAAAAGGCAGATTGGAATGGATTCAAAAACAGCTCACAATACATCATTTGTATAGCACATTCCAGATGTCCGCAGTGCCATCAGTGACAGATCAGAAAAGGGAAGGGGGAGGGATCTGGCATTTAGCTCACACACTTTCCTATAGTACATCAAGGGACTCATTTTCAAAACAGAAAAACATCCAAAAAGCAGAACAAAGCAGCAGATGGACATTTTTTTGTCAAAACGTCCAAATCGCTATTTTTGAAACCCATTTTTACAATGTTTTTCTATGCAGTTCACGTGCAGTGCATCCAAATCACAAGAGGGTGTGTTGTGGGTGTGTTGGGGTGGGATTTGGGCATTCCCAAAACATTGGATGTTTTTTCTGCCATAATGGAACAAAGCAAAAATGGCTAGGTAGGGCTAAAAGTTAAGATGTTTTGGTCTAGACCTGTTTCAATCACGTCCAAGTTACAAAAAGGTGCTCTGATTGAGCAACTGACCACTGAAGAGATTAAGGCATGACCCCTTACTCCCCCAGTGATCAATGACCCCCCACCCACCAAAGATGTGAAGGTCACAGTACATACCAGCCTCTATGATAGCTTCAGATGTTATAGATGTTCAGATATGGAACGCATTGCCGCGCAACTTAAAAACGATTTACGAATTAATGAACTTCCACAAACTACTGAAGACCCATCTCTTTAACAAGGTATACCACAAAGATCAACCAATGTAAATATACACAACTTCTCCACATATATTCAGAACTGTCTTATAATATCTGCTTGCTATATGACTATCATGTTTTTTCATTGTCATGTTGCCCAAGATCCTTCTGTAACACTAAATGTCTATTTTCTAATATATTTCCACTATTCATGATTATTGTAAGCCACATTGAGCCTGCAAAGAGGTGAGAAAATGTGGGATACAAATGCAATAAATAAATAGCCAGCCCAATTAGTGCAGCAATAGTCCCTGGAATAGCCAAGGGGACCCAGGCTCATAATCCATTCTAACTGTTACACTTGTGGTAGAAAGTGTGAGCCATCCAAAATCCAACAAAAACCTACAGTACCCTCATATGTGACATCTGCAGCCATAAGGGATATTGTAGTGGTGTACAGTTGGGTAGAGTAGGTTTTGGAGGGCAACCCATACAATATAAGGGGGTAAATGTGAGATGTGTACCTGGGACCTTTTATGTGAAGTCCACTGAAGTGCCCCCTAGGGCAGTGATGGCGAACCTTTCAGAGACCAAGTGCCCAAACAGCAACTCAAAATCTAATTATTTATCGCGAAGTGCCGGTACTCATTATGGGTGGGGTCACCACATATGACTCCACCCCTATGATAGCCACACCCCCTTACACCAGCCATGGCGCATATAAACAGACATCATTGAAAATATTATACTAGTATAGGAGAAAAAAATAACATGATTTTCTTTCATTATAAATCATTTCTGTAAGTTGTTACAGCTCCAGTATACCCAGTGCAAAATAAGACAGCAGATGTAAATTCTCAAATTGGACATATTCCAAACACTAAAATGAAAATAAAATGATTTTTTTCTACCTTTGTTGTCTGGTGATTTTGTTTTTCTATCCATATTGGTCCTAGTCGCTGATTCTGCTGCTCTCTATCTGTTCTCTTAACTCCGTTTCCAGGACTTCCTTTCCATTTATTTCTTTACTTTTCTCCTTTCTTCTTCATTTCTGCCCTCCATCCATGTCCAACCACCCTCCTCTCTCCCCTGCCCTCCCCTCCAGCCACCCATGTCCAGCCACCCTCCTCTCCCCTCCAGTCGCCCATGTGCCAGCCACCCTTCTCTCCCCCCTTCCCTCCGCTCCAGCCACCCTCCTCTCCCCCTGCCCTCCCCTCTAGCCACCCTCCTCTCCCCTTGCCCTCCCCTCTAGCCACCCATGTCCAGCCAACCTCCTCTCCCCCCCTGCCCTCTCAACGGCAGGCCTCCCTCCCACCCAGCACCAGGCAGGCAGGCAGGCAGGCCTCCCTCCCACCCAGCACCAGGTCACCCAGCACCAATCCTCCCTCCCTCCCTCCCACCCACCCAGCATCAGGCACCAGGCCACCCTCCCACCAAAGCACCAGGCAGGGCACCCACCCACCCAAGCACCAGGCAGGCCTCCCACCCAAGCACCAGGCAGGCCTCCCTCCCACCCAAGCACCAAGCAGGCAGGCAGGCCTCCCTCCCACCCACCCAAGCACCAGGCAGGCCACCCTCCCTCCCTCCCTCCCACCCACCTACCCAAGCACCAGGCAGGCCACCCACCCAAGCACCAGGCAGGCCTCCCTCCCTCCCTCCATCCCTCCCACCCAAGCACCAGGCAGGAAGCACTCCCACCCAAGCACCAGGCCTCGCTCGCTCCCTCCCACCCTCCCAGCAGCAGACACCAGGGCACCCTCCCACCCACCCGGCGTCAAGCATTCCTCCCTCCCTCCCACCCGGCACCAGCCCGCCCGGCCTCCATCCCTCCCTCCCTCCCTCCCTCTGAACCCGAAGAAATTTAAAAGTCTTCCCTTGTCCGTCCGAGTAGGCGGCGTCAGCATCAACAGTAGCAGCGAAAAGCGTGCTGCTGGTTCGGCGCGTCTTCAGCCTTCCATCTCTCACGCTCTCTGGTCCCGGTTTTCTTTTTAATAGCACCCTAAGCTACTTCATTTACAGTTTTGTCTAAGAAAGTTGATCTCCATTTGACCGCTGATGCAGGTACATGAGCACCGAAACATGGCCCGTGTCGGGTCTTTTAAATAAAGGACTCTTCATTATTCCACTGCTGAAGGCCCTTTTTTTTTTTTTTTTGCAGTTGTCTTCATTTTTTGAACCCTCTCTTTTTGCTACATGTCCAGGATCTGGCACTGGATTTCTGGTTATATGGAGCCGGTGAAAATATAGCAGTTAGGTGCAATATTCAGAACTTAACTGTCTATGGGGCACCACATTAATATAAGACTGACATGCGGTCCTATTTATGCAGTTACATTGGCTGCTTAGTACTGAATATCAGTAATTAACCTTAACTGGCCAAGTGCTGACTCTGCCCTCAGAACATCCCCAAAATAGCCAGTTTTGAGTTCACTGCTATTTGGACATTTTCAGTGGCACTAATCGGTTAAGTACCGCTGAATGTGACCAATTTGCCCTGAACAAGTTAGTGGAGTAGAGGAGTAGCCTAGTGGTTAGTGCAGCAGACTTTGATCCTGGGGAACTGTGTTTGATTCCCACAGCAGCTCCTTGTGAATCTGGACAAGTCAATTAACCCTTCATTTTCCTCAGGTACAAATAAGTACCTGTATATACCACGTAAACCACTTTGAATGTCGTTGCAAAAACCACAGAAAGGCAGTATATCAAGTTCCATTTCCCTTTCCCTATCACACCATATCAAGAGAACCAAACTTGACTCTTTTGGGGGGGGAAGTTATCAAGGAATGCTAAAAGGTGAGCTTTTAACATATCTTGATTTACCACGGGAGTCACCGACATGCAATATCTCAGTACCGTATATTGCAGGCTCTCATAGTAAAAGAATAATCCTACTTGTGAGCCACCTCACAACAGCTTTATTCCATCCACTTGGGAGCAATGGGCTTCCAAGCTGTGGCTCGATGCTCCCAGGCCACATGTTAAAGGGGCTGGTAAACAAAAATGTTAGTAGTGCCCAGAGCCCCCCCCCAGCCAAAACCCTTTTATGTCACCATTTTGGATGAAGGCACTGGAAAGGGCAATGAAACTGGGAATTGCTTCTGTCTGTACCACTAGGTACCAAAGATTTACAAAGGTAGGCCAGGGGGAGGGTAGGGACCCTTGGAGGGGCTTCTGGTGGGGGATGGGAACTTCTGGGTGGGGGAGGTTTACCATTAGAGGGGGACCCTTGATTTCAAGAGGCACAAGAGGTTTCAGTTTGGGGGAGGGTGCTCTGGGCACTACAAATTTTTTCAGTTGCTGGCCCTTTCTAACATGTGGCCCGGGAGCACTGGGTCCTAGCTTGGCAGCCCAATTCTCCCAGACAGTATAATAACTCCAGCTTTTAGCTCAGGTTATTTTACTAGCTATACAGCAGCTTGCAGTGTGAACCTAGTGTTCACCACAAGCCGTGTTACAGTATTTACATAGTAATAAGCTGCTTTACATGCATTTTCATGTTTTATATCTCATTGCTATGTAATACAGGGTAACCTAAATAACGCTGTATTAGAACTCTGAATCCAGTGTTAAAGCCCTTTAACATGCGTTAAGGGGTAAATAACATGAGTTAGTGCCCTAACAGAGCTTGATAACTACCCACCCCCTTGAACATAGTAACATAGTAGATGATGGCAGATAAAGACCTGTACAGTCCATCAAGTCTGTCAAACAAGATAAACTCATTGTATGTGCTACTTTATATGTATACCTGACCTTGATTTGTCCTTGCCATTTTCAGGGCACAGACCATAGAAGTCTACCCAGCACTAGCTTTGCTTCCCGATTACTGGTGTTGCCACCCAATCTCCACTGTGGTTCTGTGGATCCATTCCTTCTAAACAGGATTCCTTTGTGCTTATCCCATGCATTTTGAATTTGCTTCCCCACTTGAAACAGGCTTAATATAGTTCTCTGTAATTGTAATCAAGCTATTAGAAACAAGAGAAAAGAGAATACATCTACCATGCATTTTAGAAAAGAAAGTGTGAATCATGCAAGGCAAACCTCTATCCTTCAAGACTCAGATGTCAGCAACTTTATTTTCAATAGACATATAAACAGACCCGGGACAGGAAACTCACAGTAGCTTTAGTTTGTGAAACACTGTTTGACTTTGTTACTTAGGGGCCCTTTTACTTAAACTTAGAGTGGGCTAACGGTCATTAGCATGCGCTATTTGCCAGCTGGCCCACAGGTATAAAATAGGACAGGCAGCATGTGCATTGCGTTAATGTCTAATGTCCATTAGTGTGCACTAAGCTTTAGTAAAAGGGTCCCTTGGTTTGTATTTGCTCTGCTGGAATCTTGAGGCATTTTCCTTTATTTTTCTCTGTTTTCTAATCATGATCCATTTGTAAATACTTTGCCCCATTCTGTGTCCTATTAAGGCTGACATTTTAGGAGTCATTTTGTTGAAATGATTTTGGATTGCTGTCTGCCACTGAATATCTACAGGAGCAGTTTTTCAGTCAACTGGGACTAATTATTTGCCAGTGCTGCGATTGGATTTAATGCCTTGGAAAATGAGTCAAGTCATTTTACTTCTCTCTCTTGTTTTATTTCCTCACAGATTATCAAATGTTTTATTTCCATTCCTTTTTCATTTCTCTAGTAGGGTACCACTGGAAATGCCAAATTATGGATAGCTTTTCAGTTAAACATGTCTGAATGCAACCCTCCCTACTGTATGGCTTGTGAAATAGCTGTCTGCTTTAATGGGCCACTTGTGTGAAATAGCAAAATAAATTACATTAGTTTGGGGCTAGACGCCATGTCCCTCGTTAAGGTTTTCTTTCATTTTAAGAATGTCTGTGGTGAAAAGAAAGCAGAGAATAGCGTTCCAGCTCCTTCTCTTTGGCATCTTTAAAGGCTTGCTTCCCCACTTGAAGTGGAGACAGAAGACTAAATAAAAGCACTTTGACTCATTGCAGATGTTGAAATCTAAAGTAAAATGGTTTTAGGGCAGGGCCACAGAGAGGGGAGCAGGGCCGCGTCCAGCCTCTAAGGGGGGCCCGGCGTCGGAGTCTGTCTCTTTCCTGCTCCTGTGTGTCAGCACCCGGGTGATTGCGTTAATGTGATAACCCAGGTCCCAGCACACAGGAGAATGAGAGTGACAGGCTGAGGGAGGAGCAGATGCAGGAAGGTAAGGGGTGGGGGCGGCGGCTGACCAAGAGGGGTGGGAGTGCGGGGGGTGGGGGCAGTGGTAGCCTGAGTGAGGGAGGCAGGGGTGGCAGTGGCTGCAGCAACCCTGCTCCAGGCCTGGCTCTGTCTCTCTGTGACCCTATTTTAGGGTGCAGTCTATTACACACGAACACACTGCTGTGTTAGAGAAATGACTTGTATTTCATTGTTGTAAAATGGAGAAGTATATACACCTTCCTGAAATGATCTTCCATTCTACTAGAGAAGTTGCAAAATGAGGTTCCCTATCAGTACACTTTAGATAGCTCTGCAAACCAAAAAACATACGTATTTGATTTGAAAACATTCATTAGAATTCATATCTGAAACCTGAGAAGAACTCTAGTATATATATCTCTAGCACCTCCTAGTGGCTGGTTGAAAGCACTCTAACTGCATACAGCCTGCTGCAGTGAGGACAGCTGATGTATCAACTCTTAAGTATGGCAGCTTCTGACAATGGTGAAGGCCAGGATTTAAAAAAACAAACAAAAAAAAACCAGCAATTCATGATGAACCATGGGCAAAGCTCAAGCCCTTTTTTTGATCAAGTTTAAAAAGAACAGATATTCACTTCAGAGTGGCAAAGAAAAACACCTCTTAAATCAGAGGGGAATTCCCTGTGGAATAACCATTTGGGCTGCAAAAACATAAGGGAGTACTTTAATATAAGACAAGACTGTCAAACTGCAATTCTACAGGGCTTCAAATCAGTCAAGTTTTCAAGTTATGCCTAAGGAATATGCATGAGAGAGATTTGCATGTACTGGCTCCATTATATTCAAATATCTCTCAAGCATATTCATTAGGTATAGAATGAAAACCAGATTGGTGTGCAGCAGGGGCAGACTGACCACTGGGACAAAAGAGCAGTGTCTGAGGGCCTACAGCAGTAGGGGGCCCACTCTCCTCCAGCCTCCATTTGTTTTAATCACTTTTGTAAGGTGGTTAGGGGCCTGTGGACCTTATCAGTCTGGGGCCCAGATCACTGTCAGTCTGCACCTGGTGTGCAGTCCTCCAGAATTGCAGTTTGACAGCCCTGGATAGGGGATGAAGTACCCCTGTGCCTGAAAGAAGAAGGGGTGATCATATCTGAACAGGTAGAAAAAAAGACAGTAAAAAAAAAAAAAGGATGTTTGAGTGCATAGGGAGAAGAAAGGCCTGCTGGAAAAAGGACGTGGTTAGTGACTCTATAAATATGTGGTGAGACTTCATCTGGAGAACTGTATGAAATTCTGGAGACCACACTTTCACAAAAACAAACTGGATGGAGTCAGTCCAGAGGACAGCTACTAAAACGGTCAGTGGTCTTTGTCTTATGGGGACATTAAAGAACTAAATAGGTATACCCTGGAAGAAAGCAGGAGAGGGGAGACATGATAGGTATAAATGCACAGGAAGTGGGCCTCCTTCAATGGAAATGAAACTATGGAATGAAGAGTCATAGGATGAGAATGAAATGGGATAGCAATTTAAGGAAATATTTATGGAAAGGGAGGCACATACATTGAAGAGTCTCCAACTGGTCGAAGATGGAGATGAGGATGGTGTTTAAATTCAGGATAAAATGGGTCAGGTTCAGAGGATCTCTACGGGAGTAGAAAGGATTGTACAGTTTAGTAGTTGGTGTGGATGGGCAGATTGTATAAGCTATATAGAATTTATCTGCCATCATTTTCTGTGATTATTTTCGAAAGAGAAGGATGCCCAGCTTTCGACACAAACTGCAAGATGGACGTCCTTCTCACAGGGTCGCCCAAATCAGCATAATCAAAAGCCGATTTTCGGCGTCCTCAACTACTTTCTGTCTCAGGGATGACCAAAGTTCACAGGGGCGTGTCAGAGGCGTAGCGAAGGCGGGACTGGGGTGTGCCTAACACATGGGCATCCTCGACCGATAATGGAAAAAAGAAGGGCATCCCTGAAAAACACTTGGACGACTTTACCTGGTCCTTTTTTCCTTACAACCAAGCCACAAAAATGTGCCCTAAATGACCAGATGACCACCGGAGGGAATCGGGGATGACCTCCCCTTACTCCTCCAGTGGTCACTAACCCCCTCCCACTCTCAAAAAAAAACTTTTTTTTTTTTTTTAATTCTTTATTTATATTTTCCAAATATTTGCATTACAAGAAAATCTTGCTTAAGAGAAGCAGACCAAATTAAACTTAGGAATATAGTATCCATAATAAACATTATGACATATTTAAATGTCTTCTTTAAATCACAATAAACAAAAATAAAAAAGAGGAGAGGGGTTGTGTATTAAGAATAAAAGGGAAATTTAACAAGTACAATTTATAACAGAATAGACTTAACACGCATTTTCACACCTACTTCAACACCTTCTTAATCAGTTGGTAGCAACCGCAGACAGTTTCCTGGAATCGAGAAAAACTCTTAACTGTTCTGGTTGAAAAAAGACATATTTCAAACCTTCATATTTCAAGACACATTTACTAGGATAGTTCAAAAAGAATGAGGCTCCCATTTCTAAAGTTTCCTTTCTCATACTCAAAAACATTTTTCTAGTTTCCTGTGTCTGCTTTGTAACATCTTGGTATATACGTACTGTTTTACCATAAAATAAATCATTCATTTTTCAAAAATATAATCTTTTTAACGCTTCTACATCCTATTGAAAGACAAATTGGACAAATAAAGTCATTCTTTCTGAATGTTCTGATATGGAGACTTCCAGCAATTCAGATACATTTAGTTTATCGTTTGAAAT
Source organism: Microcaecilia unicolor (assembly GCF_901765095.1). Taxonomy (NCBI): domain Eukaryota; kingdom Metazoa; phylum Chordata; class Amphibia; order Gymnophiona; family Siphonopidae; genus Microcaecilia; species Microcaecilia unicolor. The sequence goes on along the minus strand of NC_044031.1, from coordinate 231,742,780 downwards.
GTTTCCTTCCAAGGAGTCTTTATTTTGTATGTAATATATCTTATTTATCAGAGGTAAGACTTCAGGGGAATATTTCAATACTTCAGTCAGATAATTTTTAAAGGCATCCAGTGGTGATATACCTATTTCTCTCGGAAAGTTTAAAATGAGCAGATTTAGTCTCCGATTATAATTTTCTATTTGTTCAATCCTTCTTTTCATAATAGTTTTATCTTTTATCATTTCAGAGGATAAGTCTTGTAATTTTCTTACATCTTGATTAAGCTTTGTTGTTTGAGTTGTAAACTCCGTTTTAATAGTAGCCAGAGAGTCAGAGAAAGTATTCATTGTACTCACTAACGTGGAGATTTCTTTCGTGGATTTCTCTACGGTTACTGCCAACTGTTGGAGAACTACCCACACGTTCTCCAACGACACCGTTCCCGGAGCAGCTCTCAATTGCTTCCATTCATTGCTCAGGCCAGTAAGGCCTTGCATTCCTTCCGATTCCGCTTTTCCAGCACCTTCGAACGAGGTCTCCACCGCAAACACTTCGGTTTCGGGAGATCCTCTCTGAATCTGGCGGCCGTCCGGAGGGAACGGTGGATGAAGCGCCGGAGGGGAAAGCGTAACATCTAGGCCCAAGTCCTCAAGGATTTCCCTCTCCTGGGGTACAGCTGGGCTCCTCGCAGCGTCCTGGGTGAGAATTCGCGAGGTGAACCTTTCAATCGACACCTGATGTGGAGAAGAGGTCCGGGTTATCGAAGGTTTTTCCCGGACCACTCCCTTCCTTTTGGTATGCGGCATCGAAGAAAATATTTTTAAAACAAAGTGTGGATTCGGGAAAGGCTCGAACCTCGATCAACTGCGTGTCGCCATCTTGACATGCCCCTCTCCAGGCCTCAAAAACAAACTTTTAAATATTTTTTGCCAGCCTCAAATGTCATAGCCAGCAGTATGTAGGTCCCTGGAGCAGTTTTATTGGGTGCAGTGCACTTCAGGCAGGCGGACCCAGGCCCATCCCCCCCACTTGTTACACTTGTGGTGGTAAATGTGAGCCCTTCAAAACCCACCACAAACCCACTGTACCCACATGTAGGTGCTCCCCATCACCACTTAGGGCTATGTAGTGGTGTACAGTTGTGGGGGTTTTTTTTTGGGGGGGGGGGTTGGGGGACTCAGCACACAAGCTATTCACCTGGGAGCAATTTCTGAAGTCCACTGCACTGCCCCCTAGGGTGCCCGGTTGGTGTCCTGGCATGTCAGGGGGACCAGTGCACTACGAATGCTGGCTCCTTCCACGACCAAATGGCTTGGATTTGGTCATTTCTGAGAGGGGCGTCCTCGGTTTCCATTATGGCCGAAAATCGGGGACGACCATCTCTAAGGACGACCATCTCTAAGGTCGACCTAAATTTCATGATTTTGGCGTCCCCGACCGTATTATCGAAACGAAAGATGGACACCCATCTTGTTTCGATAATATGTGTTTCCCCACCCCTTCGCTGGGATGTCCTGCGAGGATGTCCTCAGGAAAACTTGGGTGCCCCTTTCGATTATGCCCCTCTTTGTTGTAATTAAACCAAATTAACATGTGAACTGCAGCAATCTCAGCAACTTTTGGCAGGTACAGATAGGCAATCTTTTCTGTTGCTGAACTGGGCAGGTCGGGAGAAGAAGAGGGCTAGGACAACTGTTTCAGTGCACAGCCTTATTGGGTGGAGGTACTAAAGGACGATATTGTCAGTGTAGATCAGAGGGGACAGAAGCAGCACAAGGGTTCAGTCTGGCAACCTGAAACTTCTGTAATTACAAGAAATTCTAGCAGAAATGCAAGGACTTCTTGGCAGGCTACAGAGGGGATTTGGGAAGGTAGACCTTTGGCTATTTAAATTCAGAATTACCAAACTGTCCTGTGCTAAAAGGAAGATTTTTTTAAATGTATATCCCAAAGCAGTGTAGTATTTCTAGTCCCTGATTCTACCCATTTAATTCAGTGCTGCAAGTCACATAATGCATCAGGGTACAGTTGTTAGAAATCTAGGACTGTCTTAAAATCTCTCTCTTGGAACTGAGTAACTTAACAGCTCTTTGAGTTTATTATAATGCAAAGGCAGGAATTAAGGGGGATCTTGTATGTTCCAGTGGCGTAGGCACAGGTGGGCCTGGGTAGCACATGTTTAGCAGTGGCTGGTGGGGATCCCAAGCTCCACCAGCTGAAGACTTTCCCCTGATGGTAATGAAAATGCTACTCCCCATGATACTGGCACCTGCGCATGCTCAGTTTTCAGTGCATGCCTGCTGCAGACTACCAGGGTGGAAAGAAGTGTTTTCCCAGCAGCTGAGAAATTTTTTCAGTGGTGGTGGTGGTGGGGGGGGGGGGGAACACTTGGTGCCCAGCCACTTCTTGCCCTGGCCCACCCAAAAATCTGTTGTCTGGCTACACCCCTGGTATGTTCTAATGGCCAAGATGGTTACAGATAGGAGAAAAATAAAGAAAGGCTACCGAACCATAACCTTGCAGGTGGCCATGTTATAAATTGGCAGTTGAAACTAGAAAACTGGGCAGACCAGATGGGCAAGATGGTCTTTTTCTGCTGTCATTCACTATTTTACATTATGTGCTTTTCTTCAAATGGACAATCAGGCACAGCTACCACATTCATGAACCTAGGTGAACCCAAATGCAAGATATAAAAGTTAGTGTACAAGCAGCCCTATTATCTAGACTTGAGTTTATTAGTCTGGTCTTTAAGAGCTTCTCATAAGACTAGTTTTCAGGATGCCACTATTGTTTGGTTATTCATCATTAGCTAAAATATACCAAATTACACACAGTAGATGTGTGATGCATACATTTGGCCAGAGCCGTAGCGAGGGGAGCTGACACCCCGGGGCGGGTCGCCGCTGCGCACCCCCCCCCCCCTGGGTGCAGCACGGCGCACCCTCCTCCCGCTGGAGCGCACCCCCCCCAGAGCGCATACCCCCCCCCCCCCCGGAGCGCATACCTGCGGCGAGGAACGGGCGGGAGGGCCGATCCGCCCCGACTGCACGTTGCTGGGGTGTATTGGCTCCGCGCTGGTTGACTGCTCTCTCTGTCCCGGAACAGGAAGTAACCTGTTCCGGGGCAGAGAGGGCAGTGCACCAGCGCGGAGCCGACACCCCCCAGCGGCGTGCACCTGGGGCGGACCGCCCCCCCCCTTCCTACGCCACTGCATTTGGCTGCCCTCAAATGTTCATATACTGAGCATCCCGCTTCACACATATTCAAGACTGTGCCCCACCCATAGTCCAGTATTGTTCCCTCTCTCTTCCACTCTCAGCTCTCTTGTCCAACGTCCAGCATCTCTCCCTGCCCCTTCCCTCCTCCTTCTGCAGTCCAGCATCTTTATTTCCACTCTCCTCCCCTCCCTCCTATCTGTTGTCTGGCATCTCTCTGCCCACTCTCCTCCTTCCTGCCTGTGATCCAACATCTCCCCTTTTCTCTCAAACCCCCACCCTCCCACCTTCATCTATCATAAAACTTTTTGTTGCCTCTACATGTCACCAACAGTAGCACTGATTCTCAGATGCTGTCTGTTGGCCAGCCACAGAGCCTGACCTCTGAAACATCCAGCACCTTCTGATGCAACTTCCTGTTTCACTGGGGCAGAACATGTCAGAGAGCAGGCTCCAGGGCTGGCCGCAGGCAGCATGTGTGAATTGTTGCCACTGCCAGTGACCTCTAGAGGTAAAAACAATTTTTAAGGTATATTGGGAAGAGGGTTCAGAGAAGGACAGAAAAGCCAGATTGAGGGCAGAGGGAAGAAGAGGCGTGAAGGGAGAGATGATGGACCACAGGTAGAGGGAAGGGGATTTAAGGGAGAGATGTTGGACAATGGGAGAGAAAGAGAGAAGAAAGAGGGAGTGATGTTGGACCCAAAGACAGAAGAGAAGGAGGGAGAAATGCTGGAACTAGGGGCAGAAGGGTGGATGAGAGCGATGTTGAACCCAGAGCAGCAGTCCTTGTATGCAAATAGATCTCATGCATATTCATTGGGAAAATCCTGAAAACCCGACCTTGCGAGGGCCAAGGTTGGGCACCCCTGGCCTAGAGCCTCAGCAGCACTTAGAAAGCAAAGTAACATGCAGATCTTTCCAAATGTATACCCAAGATACACTGCTAGAAAACTGACCTTCAATCTTATTCATGAAGGTACAGAATCTCACTCTTTGGGATTGGCTACCCTTGGCATTTCTGTTAGCTGCTCCATCAAGTGCTAATTTTTAAACAATCTTTAACCAGTGTACTGTTCCTGTGGAGTTTGGAGAAAGCCTCTGGGGACAAGATGACTCCAATTATAGCCAATTAGTGATAGTTCCAATTAGTGCCTAATTTATCAATTAAGTTACACATAAAACTAGCACTATTCTATAATCTATCTGTGCAAGTTTGCACGCTAAGCACAAAAATGTGTGCACAAGATTATAGAATGAGGGGGTTAATGTGTCCACATTATCTGCAATGTAGTTAATGTCACCTGTTGAGATGGTGGTAACTACACTGCATTACCTATTGCATTAGTATATGGAACCATACCACACATCAAGAGTAAGACACAGTCCCCTCCAAGTCCTTTTTTATTTGGGGGTGCCCAAGCTCCACCCTTAACCCCATCCCATCTTCACCCTAGATCCTGCCCCCAGATAATACTACTGATGCTCTCTCCTCTCCAGCCTTCCTCCCATGTTTTCTTTAAATAGACAAGTCTATATGTAAAGGATTTTTTAAAATTTTCTTCTGCACTTCTGAGTCCACAAAAATATAGCTAAAAATATTTAAATGATTTTGCTATTAATAAAATATATTTGTAAAAGCCTATCTTCACTTAGAAAAAAAATATGGTTTACTTTTCTGTTCTATGCATACATTATACGTAATACATCTGAATGTATCTCACCTTGAGCTACTACTGAGAAAGGTGTAAGCTAAATCCAAAATCAAGTACCAGACATATTATGAATCAATACAAAGTCCTACAAAAGTCACTCAAGACCTATAAGGAATTGCTATCATACCACAATAGCACTACTTTCCACTTTCAGGAGTCACACAACAACTTTCTTTATATTAATCACCTTACTTTCCAACTCCTCTTACTCTCTTACCTATCTAAATGTTCCATCTTTGCTGTTCTATTATGTATTGTGTTGACATTATAAGTAGTATACTATACCATACTTTGTATTGTTATTTGAATACTAGTAAAAAAGGCCCGTTTCTTAACGCTATGAAACGGGCGCTAGCAATGTAATGAATTCCTGCCATTAATGTTTCCACGGTTGTATTCTGAATATAATTGTTGTTTACATGTGTAAGATTTCTTTATATACAATATTTTTTGTGTAAACTGTGTTACAATGTGGTAAAAGTTTTCCTTGTTCAGGCCCTTCAATCAGTTTAACAATCACATCAGAAGAGCTCCTTACTCATGAGAATGCAACATACAGTTGCCCATGTGAGAGACTGAGAGTGACAGTGTGTTTTACAGATGGTGTCAGAGAGAGATACACAGAGTGATTGAGTGTGTGTGTGTGTGTGTGTGTGTGTGTGTGTGTGTGTGTGTGTGTGATGTCTGTGTGTGTGTGTGTGTGTGTGATGTGTGTGAGTGACAAAGTGATTAAATGTTTGTCTTCCCTTTCGTTCTGTGCACTTGCCTCCACTGATGTTCGTACCTCCCTGTATATGATTGCTTGTTAGAGATTCAATCCACTCCACTTCCCTCCTCCAAGTTCCGTTCTGTCTGATTGGTTCTTCATTCCTGTGACGTCGCATTTGTTTGCTTGGCAACTATGCAGCATTCCGTTTCCTTGACATGAGGGCGGGGACAGTGAGAGCCAATGAAACTCTGAACTACAGACTTACAAACCCTACACTGCCACAGTGCCACGGAGTCAGCTTCAGAATGTTGGAGGTGCTTTTTATTATATAGGATTTTTATTGCTGTAATTGTCTGTTGCTCATGTTTGATGCATTCTTATTGTACACTGCCTTGAGTGCATACTTCAAAAAGGTGGTAAATAAATCCAAATAAATAAACGAACAAATAAACAAGGGCCTACCTAGGAAAAGGCAGCATTGTAAACATTGCAGTGGGCACTAAAATATCAATCTACCTACTGGGAAAACTAAACAAGCTGGATAAGTATAGATCAATCCTACACATTCATTCAAAGACTTTTTAATACACACAGAATACAAATAGACCCGCACCAAGTAACCACAAATTAAAAATGGAAATATGAAGACCAAAAATTAAACTGAACTCTCAGGAAGACAGCCTCTGCATACAGTGTAATATCAGAAAAAGAGAAATAGTGATGCATGTCCCCCATACCATGCAAAATAAAAAGATAGCAGATTGTAAATTTCAAAAACTGATATTTCCACAAACTAAATTAAAAATTAATAAACATAAGAGAAAAATGGAAAATAAGGTGATAACTTTTATTGGACTAATTTAATACAGTTTTTGACTAACTAGACTAGATGTAATCCAGACTTAAGAAAGGTTTTGACCTCTTAAAGTAAAAAAAAAATGTATCTAGTCCAATAAAAAGGTATCACATTATTTACATTTTTTGTTTTATGCTATTAACCTTTAAATTGTACTAACGTCACTACCATACTACTTCAACCTAAATTAAAAGTAGCATTAATTTTTCTACCTATGTTCTGTGGCCATTTAATTTCTCTAATCGTATAGGTTCCAGTCTCTGGTTACTGATTTCCTGTTTTTGCTCTCTTTCCAGGGTCTCCTGTTTATTTGTTCTTCTCTCTCTCTTCCTATCTTCTTCACTTTCTCCACTGCATCCATTTCTGACGCTGATCTTTTTCTTTCAGCTTTCTTCTATTTTTCTGCCTCTGTCCATTCAGATTTCATTCATTCTTACTATCTAGTTTTTGATCTCCCTATTTTCACCACATCTAACGTTCAGCCTTTCATATATTTCCCTCACCCAGGCCCTCCCAGGCCCCTTCCTCTTATTCCTCATTCCTTCCTCTACACTTTGCTCTCTCCTTTTGCCATCAAAGATCTTCTCCCCTTCTCTCTCTCCCCCCTGCATGTCCCTTCTCCTCTCGGTCTCTCGCTCCCTACCAACTAGTATTATCCCATAAATATTTCCCCCATCCAGCATTACCCCATCCCCCCCCCCCCCCACACACACACACACACACACTCTCTCTCTCTCTCTCTCTCTCTCTCTCTCTCTCTCTCTCTCGCCTTTTTCCATGGTTGGTGACAGGCTAAAAATGGCATCAAAGATAAAAATAATGTAAAGAGGCACAGGACCATTTTCCTGCACACACTGCAGTCACACTCTCTCCAATGCAGGAACTTTACAACAGGGGAGCATGACCAGTACAGCTAGCAGCAGTGCGCCCAGGAAAATGGTCCTGCACTTCTTTACATTGTTTTTGCAACTGCCTCCAATCTGAGAAGGCAGACACAGGATCAAGAGAGTGGGGACGTTCACAGTAGTGGCTGGGACAGAGCCTTCCAGGTCCAGCTCAAGAGACTATGGTGCCCTGAGCAAGCTCTTATTTCAGCGGCCCCCACCACCACCGCATCAGCTCACTTCTAGCCAGCAGGCCCACATGCATAACCCTAAATAACTCCAGGGGTTTGGGGAGCAACAGGGGCAGATTCCTCACTCGCTCCTACACTGGTGGCTGCCTTCTTCAAAATGCTGCTGCTAGTTCAAGATGCCATATAATAGAAAAAAGTTCTTATATTTCTGCTTGAACCCCTGCCAGTAATACTCCAAAACTGCCACTAGGGATCAGTGGCATCATTTTGAAGACGACTCTAGAAAAGGGGTAGGCAACCTTTGGGGTAGGCAACCTTTATACAAAAAGAATGAATATCGGTACTATCCCTAGCAGGATGAAAATGCATAGAGCTCCATGGACCTTCTATAATAAATAAATAAAATTTTAAAAATCATGGAGACAAACTGTTAGAGTAGCTATTCTAAAAATATATTTGCAAAATACAGTATTTAAAGTCACCAAAAGTCTGGTTGACATTTTCTATGTATATTTCCCATGGGGTACAGGTTGCCCACCCCTGCTCTTGAACATCAATGCACCTACTGGGAAAACTAAACTAGTTGGATTACTAAATATCCTAGAATCCTATTTCTAACAGAATACCTGATCTCAGTTGCACACATAAGACATAGGTAGACCCTCAGAGAGTACAGAATAATTGACCATAAATTAAAAATAGAAATATATACACAAAAATTAAACCGAACCCCCAAGAAGCCTCTGCATGCACCAGAGAAAAAGGAAATGCAACTATCTCAGCATTGTGTAAAATATAAAGTTAGCAGATGTAAGTTCCAAAAATCAACATATTGAAATCACTAAATTGAAAATAAATTTTTTCTACCTTTTGTTGTCTGCATGTTTTATTTTATCATGTTGGTCTCAGTCTCTAGCTTCTGCTTTCCTCTGTCTTCTCTTAACACTCATTTTAGGGTCTCCAGTCCCCTTGTGTCTTCCTTACTTTCTCGCCTATGGCCACCTTGGGCATTGATCTCTACCTCTCAGATTGTTTCCATTTAATTTTCTCTCTATATCCAAAGCTTTCACTCCTCCTCCTTATTACTGACTTCTCAATCTCCTTCTTTTTACTGCATCTACCTACAGGCAGACTCACCAAGAATGGAATAAATAACCACAAATTAAAAGTAGAAATATGTAGACAATAATTAAAAACTGAAACTGTAAGAAGCCAGACTCTGTATACAGCATAACACCAGAGAAATAGAAACAGTGATGCATAGGTGGCATTAAGGGCCACACTCTAAAGGCCATGCCAGCGTTTCGAATTTATATATTCTGCTTCAGGATCACTGGACAATCGATTTCCGCTCAATTCTGCTGGCGGGAGCAACAGAGACCATATATACATTCGAAACGCTGGCCAACGTTGATCACAGTTATTGTTAAACAGAAAAACACAGAGATCTGCTGAATAAAGTTAAGTTTATTTAATCTTTTTTGGCTGAGTTTAAAGTTTAACATCAAAATATTTAGTGAGTCTTTACCCCATACGGAGGTTTTTCTGGCAAATGATGAGGAAGTCCAGCTCCCTATAGACCTTTTTATGTGTCTAGGGGTTTCTCGAGGCCTTTTCCTCCAAATATTAACAAGTGTGTTTGCTACAAGTATTGAGAACCTTTTATATATATATATATATTTGACTAATTAGGTATCTCTTCCCCATAGTCATTGTTGAGTGTGGTCCTATAACATTAGCATGTGGCCATTAATTCCGTCAGTAGAAAAATGGCCTTAGCACACAGGAAAGATCCATGTGGACACCACAACAATGACTCTAGATACACTGTGAAGGACATCACGCGATCTGCTTTGTCAAGCCACCACTAGGTACAAGGAACAGTCCAACAAGAAGAGACACCCTGCACTACTGTGGTAAAAAGTACAGACATAGGAGACAAAGAAAGATTTTCTCTTTCTTTAGAACCTCCTTTACCACCATCTCAGATGGTATACCCAGGTGATATCAGAAACCTTCGCAAGTCTCAAGGGATGGATCACCTGAAATGCTGCAACTGTCAGTCACTTTTTCCTGCCCCACCCCAACAGGCCTCAAAAGACATCAAACTTGAATCTGAGTCTGATACACTGCACCACACAGTGCTAAGACCTACACTACTCAGCTAGCCCTGGTGAGAGGGATTAAAACATAATTACACTTTCTGGGGGGGGGTGTTTCAGGCACAGGTCACCAGAAATGCCTTAATGCATCTTCTGAAACATACCCCTGGATTCCAGGAGACAGGCTAATTTTCTATTCAGCATCTTTTCAAAAGTGCACTCCTGCTATAAAACCCCAAAGCTGGAACTAAATCATTATAGAATGGTAGATAGACAGTTGAGAAACATTTTTAAATAAATTGTTTTCAGCATACCTGGGAAAAAAAAAAGAAAACTATTGCCATCTGAAAACCAATTAGTCTTGTAGTGCAGTTGCTATTTTTCATCTCCCTAGACTGTTGCTCAATTTTTTAAATGTATTTTACAACCCCTTATAATATTACCTTAGAAACCTGTGTGCCATCCAGGCTGCCATATGCTGCAGGGTGAAGTGATGCAACACCCATACATTACAGGAAGGAATACTTAGCAGATGTGTATATTGGCCTTTATAGTTTACATTAATCATGTCCGCCAGACTAATAGCTTTGGAAGTGTACTGCTCATCGGAAATACTTTCATTTTAGAATTATATCTTGAAACTAAACACAGCTGATGTGTTGAGTGATCTTAGAATTTAGAGATGCTACAACAGATAAATCAGATCACAGGCCAAAAAAGGTGTCAACTGCTTACCAAGTAAAAATATGTGAAAGGACATTAATTAGTGGTGTCTAATATTAGGTTTTGGTATTTAAAGTCTTTACAATCTCTATAAATAACTGTGAGCAGTCCTTGGCTAATTTAGCACTTTCACTGATCGTATGCTATCGTTTTTGTCTTGTAAGGCACTCCGAGTCTCTGTGAGAAGAATGGGATATACATTTGTGAATGAAAACTCAGGGTGCCATAAACCAGTGGAGGTCAGTTCTAGTTGAACAGGAACCCCAAAGGAGCAGTCTACTCCTCTCTCTTTCACGCTTTTACATGTACAAAACCTTTGTCAGCTAACTGTAAATTTTCAGGACAGGCATATTATTCTGTTCAGAGCTAGAATTCCCTGCATGAAATGCAATAAACCAAGGATTGGAGCAGCCTGTCCTGATTAAAAAAAAGGTGTCAACTGACATCAACTGGAAAACAAAAATGAGGATGTTATAATGCCTTTGTATTGCTCCATGGTGCGACCACACCTCGAATATTGTGTTCAATTCTGGTCGCCGCATCTCAAAAAAGACATAGTGGAATTAGAAAAGGTGCAGAGAAGGGCGACGAAAATGATAAAGGGGATGGGGCGACTTCCCTATGAGAAAAGGCTAAAACAGCTAGGGCTCTTCAGCTTGGAGAAAAGGCGGCTGAGGGGAGATATGACAGAGGTCTGTAAAATAATGAGTGGAGTTGAACAGGTAGATGTGAAGTGTCTGTTTACGCTTTCCAAAAATACTAGGACTAGGGGGCATGCGATGAAGCTACAATGTAGTACATTTAAAATGAATTGGAGAAAAGTTTCCTTCACTCAACGTGTAATTAACAAACCACATAAACTATATGCTACAAAATGGATTCTTCCCAAGGGAAAAAGGTACTCACCCCTATACCCAAGGATGCAAAGAAAAATGCAAATAAACTAATGAACTATAGGCCAGTAGCATCCATCCCCTTAATTACCAAAATAACAGAAGGCGATAGTGACCAAAAAACTCACGGACTATATAAACAAGTTCTCGATATTACACGATTCTCAATCAGGATTTCGCTCTAATCACAGTACTGAAACCGTACTAGTCACGCTCATGAACAAATTCAAACAATTGATAGCAAACGGCAACAACATTCTACGGCTACAATTCGACATGTCAAGTGCATTCGACATGGTTGACCATGGAATTTTATTACACATCCTCGAATATTTTGGAATTGGAGGCAACATTCTCAATTGGTTTAAAGGGTTCCTCACTACACGCTCATATCAAGTGACTTCAAACTCGATTACATCAGCGACATGGAAACCTGAATGCGGAGTTCCACAGGGATCCCCCCTCTCACCGACCATGTTCAACCTAATGATGACACCCTTGGCCAAATTACTATCGAATCAGAACCTAAACCCATATATATACGCTGACGATGTAACGATCTTCATCCCATTCCATGAAGATTTAAGGGAAATCTCCAATGAAATCAAGCAAAGCCTACATATTATGAATTCCTGGGCAGAAGCATTTCAGCTGAAACTCAATGCTGAGAAAACCCAGTGCCTGGTACTCACCTCGCAATACAATAAGAATAAATTTACCACCATCAACACACCTAAACTAAATCTACCAGTTTCGGACACCCTGAAAATCCTCGGAGTCACCATTGATCGACATCTAACACTTGAGAACCATGCAAATAACATAACCAAAAAGATGTTTCATTCAATGTGGAAACTAAAAAGAGTTAGACCATTTTTTCCAAGGATTGTCTTCCGCAATCTGGTACAATCACTGGTACTCAGTCATCTGGACTATTGAAACTCACTCTACGCTGGCTGTAAAGAGCAAATACTCAAAAAACTCCAGACAGCTCAGAATACGGCAGCCAGACTAATATTCGGCACACCAAAATACGAAAGCGCGAAACCCTTACGAGAAAAACTACACTGGCTCCCACTAAAAGAACGCATCATGTTCAAACTTTGCACTTTAGTCCATAAAATCATCCATGGTAACGCTCCAGCCTACATGTCAGATCTAATAGAACTACCACCCAGGAACGCAAAAATATCTTCCCGTACACCCCTCATTCTTCATCCTCCCAAGTGTAAGGGTTTGAAATACAAATCAATGCATGCATCTACCTTTTCCTTTACGAGCACACAGCTCTGGAATGCGCTGCCACGCAACTTGAAAATGGTCTATGAACTGACCAATTTCCGCAAACTATTAAAAACCTATCTCTTCGACAAGATATATTACAAAGATCAACATGTGTAACTGTATAATCTTTTGAACTTCTAGTACTGTCTTATAATGTCTTTTGCTTTAACACCATTATTTAATTCACCACCATGTAACACAAACCTTCTTTAAACCTAATGTATATTCACTTCTATTTCCAGTACCCATGATGTATTGTAAGCCACATTGAGCCTGCAAAGAGGTGGGATAATGTGGGATACAAATGCAATAAATAAATAAATAAATAAACTCTGGAATTCGTTGCCAGAGAATGTGGTAAAGGCAGTTAGCTTAGCAAAGTTTTTAAAAGGTTTGGACGGCTTCCTAAAGGAAAAGTCCATAGACCATTACTAAATCGACTTGGGGAAAATCCACTATTGCTGGGATAAGCAGTATAAAATGTTTTGTACTTTTTTGGGATCTTGCCAGGTATTTGTGACCTGGATTGGCCACTGTTGGAAACAGGATGCTGGGCTTGATGGACCTTTGGTCTTTCCCAGTATGGCAATACTTATGTACTTATGAGTCATACACCTTTTCTCTCTTCATATATGTACCAGAAGCAGGAATTCTCTATTTCCATAGGACAGGCTGCATTTGCAAGGGAGCTTTGGTATGCACATGGATTTTGAATGGGGAGGGATAAGGGGAGGGAGGGAGACAGCAGTGCAGCAACCCAGAAGCAGTGCCAACAGTATTAGGTGGAAACAGAGTAGGAGCTTCTGCTGTTTCTGGAGGTCTCACTGTGGGCTGGATAAAATTGACCAGAGGGTAGGGGGCCAACGGGGGACTGCAGGTTGAGAAAGGATGTTGGCATGCTGTTGCAAAGCCATTGTGATTAATGAAGGATTAAGTCGCAGTTAACCCAATGATGTGACTAAGGGCTCAAATACTGGGGGGAAAGGGAGGACAAAAATGATTAAAGGGATGGGATGACTGCCCTGTGAGGAAAGGCTAAAGAGGCTAGGCTCTTCAGTAGAGAAGTGACAGCTGAGGGGGGATTTGATAGAGATCTAAAAAATACTGAGTAAAATGGACTGGATGTGAATCACTTGTTTACTTTTTCCAAAAATACAAGGACTCGGGGGCACGCAATGAAGCTACTAAGTAGTAAATTTTAAGGTCCAGTGTAATATTTGTAGTGCCTGCTATTCAAATGTAGGGTGCTTGCTAAATAAATCATAAGATTTGTACTATGACACGTTTGTTACATGTATGTTGAGTTAGGATATTTTTCAGGTTTTTTATTATTTCACAATGTTCCTGGTAGTGGAGAGATATACTTTTTGGTATGGTGACTTCCATGAAGAAATGACCTAGTTCTGATCTGCACCAGTTGTTGGAGAGGGGGTGGATTTTTGTGGATGCAGAGCATGTTTACTATTTAATTCATAAGAATTGCTGTACTGTGCAGACCAAAGGTCCATCAGGGTCATGTGCAGTGTGTCACATATGTCAGCATCATCTGCCTGGTATGTCCCAACTGAAAAAAGGTTGAGAACCACTGCCCTAGATATATGCCCAGTTAGATATCAATAAATTAATTACTAATTCTTTTTTTTTTGTAATTACTAATTTTGTAAACATGAAAGTGGTTGTAATCTTTTGTTAAATAAACAGGAGGACAAGAGAGTATCACAACTGCACAACAAAATCAACCTCTCTTGATATGAATTACAAAGTACTTTCTGTACTAAAAATTTCCTCTGAGGTGCAAGACCAATTATTTATGGGATAAGGAGGAAACAACATGGGCCAACTTTCTTCATCGGCATAAAAAAAACCCTTTACTCAATTCTTATCTTGCAAAAAGCTTCACAGGAATACTGGATCCAAAAGAACTTATAATGAAAAAACTTTAACTTATTATGAAAAAGACTTAGCTTAAGTTCTAAACTGCTTGTGAAGACAATCGTGCAAATGGTGTGACTGACTTCTGCACGAGTGCTGCTAGAGGTTTGCAGAGTAGGAGGGGGGATCAGAAGGGGAGTTGTTACCTGGTCAGAATTCTTGTGACTCTGGGCAAGTCAAGTAACCCTCCATTGCCCCATGTAAGCCACATTGAGCCTGCCATGAGTGGGAAAGTGCAGGGTACAAATGTAACAACAAAAAAATTCCTGTGCAGGGCTGTAGGGATAGATAAGAGTGGAGATATAGTAACATGAGTAACATAGTAGATGACGGCAGAGAAAGACCTGCACGGTCCATCCAGTCTGCCCAACAAGATAACTCATATGTGCTACTTTTTGTGTATACCTGACCTTGATTAGTATCTGCCATTTTCACGGCACAGACCGTAGAAGTCTGCCCAGCACTAGTCCCGCCTCCCAACCACCAGCCCTGCCCCCCCCCCCCCCCCCCCCCCACCAGCTCTTCCACCCAATCTCCGCTAACCTTCTGAGGATCCATTCCTTCTGAACAGGATTCCTTTATGTTTATCCCACGCATTTTTGAATTCCGTTACCGTTTTCATCTCCACCACCTCCCGCGGGAGGGCATTCCAAGTATCCATCACTCTCTCCGTGAAAAAATACTTCCTGATATTTTTCTTGAGTCTGCCCCCCTTCAGCCTCATTTCATGTCCTCTAGTTCTACCGCCTTCCCATCTCCGGAAAAGGTTCATTTGCGGATTAATACCTTTCAAATATTTGAACGTCTGTATATACTAAGAAGCTGCAGAATGAATGCACTATTAAGTCAATAAGAGGAGTTTGAACTATGTACAGAAACAGATAGGGAGCCAATGAAATGACTTGAAGAGAGGGGTTATGTGACTAGTGACACTGGCGAAAGATAAGTCATGCAGAACTGAAGGGGAGATAGTTCAGTGGGAGACCTGTGAGAAGCAAGTTTCAGTAACTAAGCATAAGGTGATGAGAGTGTGAATATGGTTTTTGGTAGTGTGTTCATAAAGAAAAGGACAAACTTTGGTAATGTTATAGAGGAAGAAACTACAGATCTTAGCAGTCTGTTGAATATACGCAAGAAAGACAGGAGTTAATGATGATCCCAAGGTTATGAGCTGATGAGACAAGAAGGAGAAGAGTGTTCTCTACGAAACAGAGAATAGAGAAAGAAGAGCAGACAGACCTTTCTCCTCTATGTTTTCAACTCTGAATCACCCCATCCTCATATCTCCCATACTTTTATTCTTCACAACATGCATTGCATTGTGCTTTCCAGTCCAATGTCATCCCTTCTATGCTTGTACTATAACTGTGTACTATATGCAATCAGAAAGAAAAGGTTTTAAACCAAAACATTTCTCCTACAGAAACAAAATTAACATTTTTATAAACTGTCTAATTTAGCACACCTATTAAAAATGTATAGGCAAACCAAGCATGATTACGTGTACGTTAATGAGATGCATCAATCCTTTTGTGCATTTTATGAAAGAAAGGAGGCTGAGATCATCAATGCATCTAAATGCCTGAAAGGAAACAGATGAGCATAAGCACTGTTTAATAAATTTACCGAGTATGCATATTGTACCTTTAATATTGGATGAAGATGACTAGCCAAGGGAGACAGTTCGACTTTTCGATTTGAATGTTAATAGTATAGTATGCATTGTCAAAGGGATAGAGCCACCTAACAAAAGTGGCTATATTCTGAGTGATAAACATTTTTCCTGCAGAGTGGCTAAATCTAGTCTATGGATAAATTTAGCCACTCAAAAAAAATGGTGTTCCAGGTGGCAGAGTTTGGTCAGAAGGACAACTTAGCCAGCCCATACTGAGTAATCCCACAGTTGGCCTAAATGTTGGTTAGATTTAAGCCTATTATTAGTAACAGCGTGAGGTAAAAACTTTGTTTTTATTCTGCATCTACTTGTTTTATTTTGTTTTGTTTGTGGAGGAGTAGCCTAGTGGTTAGTGCAGCAGACTGAGAACCTGGGGAACTGGGTTCAGTTCCCATTGCAGTGCCTTGTGACTCTAGGCAAGTCACTTAACCCTTCATTGTCCCAGGTACAAAAGTAGTAGCTGTATATAATATGAAAACTGCTTTGATTGTAACCACAGAAAGGAGGTATATCAAGCCCCATCCCCTTCCCTCCCTAATGCAAGCATATTCTTAGGTACTCTATATAAGAGGCTTGGAGAGGCTAACAGGCTTATTTTTGAAACAGAAGGGCGCCCATCTTTTGACACAAATCGGGAGATGGGCGTCCTTCTCCCAGGGTCGCCCAAATTGTCATAATTGAAAGCCGATTTTGAGCGTCCTCAACTGCTTTCCGTCGCGGGGACGGCCAAAGTTCACGGGGGCGTGTCGGAAGCATAGCGAAGGCGGAACTGGGGCGTGCTTAACACATGGGCGTCCTCGGCTGATAATGGAAAAAAGAAGGGCGTCCCTGACAAGCACTTGGTCCATTTTTTCTTGCAACCAAGCCTCAAAAAGGTGCCCATACTGACCAGATGACCTCCCCTTACTCCCCCAGTGGTCACTAACCCCCTCCCACCCTAAAAAAATCTTTACAAATATTTTTTGCCAGCCTCTAATGTCATACCCAGCTCCCTGACAACAGTATGCAGGTCCCTGGAGCAGTTTTAGTGGGTATTGCAGTGCACTTCAGGCAGGCGGACCCAGGTCCATCCCCCCCCCCCCCACCTGTTATACTTGTGGTGGTAAATGTGAGCCCTTCAAAACCCACCACAAACCCACTGTACCCACATGTAGGTGCCCCCTTCACCCATTAGGGCTATGGTAGTGGCGTACAGTTGTGGGGAGTGGGTTTTGGGGGGGCTCAGCACCCAAAGTAAGGGAGCTATGCACCTGGGAGCAATTTGTGAAGTCCACTGCAATGCCCCCTAGGGTGCCCGGTTGGTGTCCTGGCATGTCAGAGGGACCAGTGCACTACGAATGCTGGCTCCTCCCACAACCAAATGGCTTGGATTTGGTCGTTTCTGAGATGGGCGTTCTCGGTTTCCATTATCGCTGAAAACCGGGGACGACCAACTCTAAGGACGACCATCTCTAAGGTCGACCTAAATGTTAAGATTTGGGCGTCCCCGACCGTATTATCGAAACGAAAGATGGGTGCCCATCTTGTTTCGATAATACGGGTTTCCTTGCCCCATCCCGAGGACGTCCTGCAAGGACTCTCTCAGGAAAACTTGGGCGCCCCGTTCGATTATGCCCCTCCACACCTCCCCAGTCCCAACTGTGTGACCTTCCCCTCTTTTCTGCTCACTGGTTGCCACCTCCACTGGGCCTGCTTCCTTCCTGGATAATCAGCAGCATCAGCAGTGGTGGTAAAAAAATTCAGCAGGAAATATCTGTGCAACTATTTCCCTGCAAGCGCCACTGCTAGCTTTTCTGGTCCCGTCCCTTTGACACAGGAAGTTTACATCGTAGGGGGCAGAACAGCAGAATTAGCAACAGCACATAAGAAAATGGTCCCACATCTCTTTCCTGTTGTTTTTACCATTGCCACCACCTCCTTCAACCCTGAAAGGCAGTGAGAAGGTGAGGATGGAAGATGAGAAGACAGCGATAAGAAAATGCTGGACGTAAGGGAGAGAGGTAGAGATGGGGAAATGCTGGGGGATGAAGAGAGAAGAGAGACAGGGTCATGCGGTATGGGAGGAAGAAATAATAGAGACAGGGCTATGCTGGATAGGAGAGCAAGAAATGGAGTCATACTGGATCGGAGGAAGAGACAGAGAGAGATGGGGCCATGCTGGGTGGGAATGAAGGAAGAGAGAGAGAGAGAAAGATGGAGTAATGCCATATGGGGAAAAACAGAAAGAGAGATACAGCCATGCTTGTTGGTGGGGGAAGGGAAGGGACTGAGAGAAGTGGTGAGGGAACCAGAAAGAGACAGAAAGAAAATGTTGGATGGTGGGTGGTATGGTAATAGTGTAGATTTGTGGGCAGTGGGTTTTGAGTAGCGCTTTAGAAATGTCAAGTAGTAGTAGTAGTAGCAGCACCCAAGGGAAGGGAGCTATGGACTTCAGAGGTAGTTAACTGTTTTTTTTAATTGTTACAAGTACCCCCTAGGGTGCCCGGTTGGTGTCCTGGCATGTGAGGGGGACCAGTGCACTACGAATCCTGGCCCGTCCCACGACCCACTGCCTTGGATTTGTTCATTTTTGAGCTGGGCGCCTTCGGTTTCCATTATCGCTGAAAAATGAAACCACCCATCTCAGATCCGCACAAATCCGATGCATTTTGCTGGCACAAACCGTATTATTGGAAAAAAGATGGACGCCCATTTTTTTCCAAAATACGGTTTGCCCCGCCCCTTCACGTACCCGTTCTCGGAGATAGATGCCCATGGAGATGGGCATTCACGTTCGATTATGCCCCTCAAATTGATTTTGATGATGGCGATGATGAGAGTACTGCTAAGCAGAGTGGAAGAGTAGCCCAGTGGTTAGTGCAGCAGCCTGAAAACTTGGAAAACTGGGTTCAATTCCCACTACAGCTCCTTGTGACTCTGGGCAAGTTACCTAACTCTCCATTTCCCCAGGTACAAAATAAGTACCTGTACACAATATGTAAACCACTTTGATTGTAACCACAGAGAGGTAGTATATCATCCCATCCCTATACCTCTGAACATCATTGTTCAAATGTCCAACCCAAAGATGCTGAACTAGGGTGCTAGGGCTGACTGGGAGCCAAGTGTTTCCAGAATACTGCACATATTGATCTTTTGTTTTGATATTTTTGGGCACATAATATCCTGGAGTGTATTTAGTGGGCATATTACTATCCATAACAGAGGTACTAGGAGGACACAGCTACTGCAGCTGCACTAGAGCAACACACCTGTTCAAAACTGCCTCCACTATCTTTCCCCTGCTGACATAGGTGTTGCCTCTCCCACCATCCCAAGGATAGCAACTTGTCTCACCATACCCCATCCCAACCAGTCCTAGCACCACCTCACACTAATCTGGTCCCACTCCAGCTTCTCCCCACATTAGCCTCCCCAAACTTCTGAACCACTGACCACCTTTTGGTTGGAAGTATTTTTTTTTGTAATTAACATACAAGTGGAACAGAGTATCTGCTAAGAATAAGATGAGTTATGTGACCTCTTCTGCGAGTCTAATCAGAGGATTTGATGTGAGATGAAAAGGGCCAGGGGCAATGATGAATCAGGGTGTGAGCAGAGTCATGCTTGTCTATAAGGTATACTACTGTATATTAATGCGAGCTGCAGAAGGAGTGCACCGGACGCCAGAACAGGGAATGAGACCCGCCATGGACCCTGAGGAAGGTTCGAAACTTTGGCCATAGTCGCCCGTGGCGTTGGGATAACACTGGATATAACAAAAGAGAGGGAACGAAGTACAAACTAAAGTCCAAACAGAAAAAACAGCCCCACGGGCCTTTAAAAATGGAACACAGTTCTTTAATGAATGAGCCTTGACAAAAAGACCCGGCACGGGCCGTGTTTCGGTGACTAGCACCTGCGTCAGGGGTCCCCACTTCTCATGTAGTAAAAGCTACAAAGCACCAAGGCACTTTCACTTTCTGTATCCAAATGGATGAAAAAAAACCATCATGCACAGATATGTTTAGCTAATAAGCTCAGCTTGAAAAAAGAAAAATTATATATTAAAATACTTTTGTATATTAAAAATATAGAAAAATTAGAAAGAGGCTGAAGTTTTTTTTGCAGATGATGAGAGTGAATGCTCCCGGATAAAGTAGGCTGTGCCACAATAAGAGGGTGCTCTTTTGAGGCTTTTTCCTCCTTTTTCCCTCTGTTGAAGGATTGTTATATGTGAAAGATATGGTTTGAAGTCAACTGTTAAAGCCTATAATTTCAGAAGGGGATCATTGAAACTGTATGTATATAAGGTATAGCCATGCTATATATGTAGAGCAAATCTAGGCAAACGTTTCTTGCAAAAATACATATCTATTGTTGTAATTGTTAGAAAAGAGGTATGCCTAATGTCATCTTGAAATTAAGGTGCGGAAACAGGAGATCATGAAACATACCCAAAAAAGGATAATAACAGGTAAAGGCTGTAAGATGCTTTAGCACTTAGATCAGGGTTTCATCTTACTAGTAATGTATACACTAGATCAGTGATGGGCAACCTTTTGAGCTTGGTGTGTCAAAATTCACCAAAAAACCGAGCATAACTCGGGTGGTGTGTCACTTCAAGAAAAATCACTGCTACTAGGACCGCCCCCGGGCCCCCCTCTACCCGAGATCGCTGCCCACCCGAGGTCGCCGGGCCCCCCCTCCACCCGCTACCGGGCCCGGAACTAACCTTAAAGCCTCCCTCCACGTCGCAGCAAGCAGCAGCAGGGCAGACCCCTCCTCCCTCCCTCTGTGCTCCGCCCTCGCGGACGTTACGTCAGGCGAGGTCAGGACACGGAAGGAAGGAGAGGCCTGCCTTGCCGCTGCCCGCTGCGACGCGAAAGGAGGCCCCAAGGTCAGTTTCCGGGAGCGAGGAGGGAGGGCGGACCACACTGCGGCGGCGCCGCGTGTCATCGAAAATGGCTACGCGTGTCAGTGCTGACACGCGTGTCATAGGTTCTCCATCAGGGCACTAGATACATATGTCTATTTCTGTGCATGAGTTCTTTCACAGCAGCTGCCGTGAATGTTCGCTTCCTCTTGTATCACCTCTAACACATAGTATGGACACAAGACTCCTAAGCTCAGGCATGGACTTAACCTGGTTTGCAAGCCTTGGAGAGTCCAAATGCACACGATAATGAGATCTTCTCTTGTAAGGAAAAGGGAAAGGAAAGAGCATGATTCATTATCATTCATGTATCTCTCTCCCTCCCCCCTACTTCTGAGCAAAACCACAAGTTATTATTAAAAAGTGTCAGACTCAGATGAAACTGCCGTACTGCAACCTCTGTAGCAGGTGAGTCACAAGCTCAGCAGCTGCGAACATGAAAAGGTTGATGTGCTGGCAAAAATGCTTTTGCTTCTTTTAATGTTTTTGCTTCAAACTGATAATTCTCCTTAAAATATTTTTTGGTCAAAAAACTTCAGCTCACCCAGAACTGATCTTCAATTAGACCTTGATGGAAATCAGAAAACATGCAGAACAGAAATGGCACTAATATCTATCTAATAAGCTGCCTTACCAAGGCTATTAACCTGTTCTAACAGTTAACATGAGCACTGCATTAACCGTTCGTGTGATGCACATGCAGTTAACATATTGAATTTCCACGTTAACAGCTAATACGGAACAGGGCGGGGTTGGGTGGCGATTGCACCTTTCAGTTAACACAGAAGTAGTTAACTATGATTTTCTATGTTTTAGCTGTTAATGCAGCACAGTTAACATGCCTTAAAAATTTCTTTGCTTTAACTGAAAGGAAAACTTCCGAGAACGCTGCTAATAGACGGTTTTCCCACTTAAAGCAATTTTAATTTTTGAGTGGAATTTTAGGTGCCAGGATGATCCGCACCAAACTAGTATTATGTAAAGGACAATCTTTATCGAACACTAGCTAAGGGGTCCTTTTACTAAGCTGTGGTAAAAGGGGCCCACGCTAGCATCAGTGTGTGTTAAAAGGCTGACTTTTTTTCTGGAAAAGAAATGGTCATATGGTAAGTGAACTACCGGGCAGCATTGATTACCGTCATGTAAACACGGTGCTACAAAAATAGAAAATATTTTTGTAGCAACGGAAAGGCGCTTACTGGGGGTGGGAACTACCGCCAGGCTCCTGTGGTAGCCTGCTGTTAGTTCCAGATTGGCACATGGTAAGCCTGTTGCCGCCCGCCAACCCTTTAGTAAAAGGGCCCCTTAGTGCAGACTTTACACCTAACTAGCATTTATGGGAAAGGGAAATGGGGCTTGATATAAGGGAGGTATTTCGCAATCTGGTGCAGTCAATGGTGTTAAGCCATCTGGACTATTGCAATTCCATCTATGCCGGTTGTAAAGCACAAATTATTAAGAAACTCCAGACAGCCCAAAACACTGCAGCCAGACTCATATTTGGAAAGGCAAAATACGAGAGCACCAAACCCCTCAGAGAAAAATTACACTGGCTTCCACTAAAAGATCGAATTACATTCAAAACCTGCACCCTGGTTCATACAATTATTCATGGCGAGGCCCCAATATATATGTTAGACCTCATAGACCTACCAGCAAGGAACACAAAAAAATCATCACGCACATTCTTGAACCTCCATTACCACAATTGCAAAGGACTCAAATACAAATCAACATATGCATCTAGCTTCTCCTACACCTGCACGCAAATATGGAATGCATTGCCAAATGCCATAAAAACAACGCACGATTTGACAACCTTCCGTAAATTACTAAAGACTAACCTGTTCAAAGAGACTTATTATAAAGATCCTTCATAAATGAACTGACACCAAAACTTTTTTACCAGAACAAATTATTATTGATTTCTTTTATTTGTTTACTATAATCACAATGTCATTATTGAACGTTACACAGTACCCTTGTCCTCTTATACCTGAAATATAACATAGTAGATGACGGCAGAAAAAGACCTGCATGGTCCATCCAGTCTGCCCAAGAAATGTGCCACTTTTTTGTGTATACCTTACCTTGATTTGTACCTGTCTTTTTCAGGGCACAGACCGTATAAGTCTGCCCGGCACTATCCCCGCCTCCCAACCACCAGCCCCGCCTCCCACTACCGGCTCTGTTATCCAATCTCGGATAAGCTCCTGAGGATCCATTTCTTCTGAACAGGATTCCTTTATGTTTATCCCACGCATGTTTGAATTCCGTTACCGTTTTCATCTCCACCACCTCCTGCGGGAGGGCATTCCAAGCATCCACCACCCTCTCTGTGAAAAAATACTTCATGACATTTTTCTTGAGTCTGCCCCCCTTCAATCTCATTTCATGTCCTCTCGTTCTACCGCCTTCCCATCTCCGGAAAAGGTTCGTTTGCGAATTAATACCTTTCAAATAATCCGCAAACGAACCTTTTCCGGAGATACGAAGGTGGTAGAACGAGAGGACATGAAATGAGATTGAAGGGGGGCAGACTCAAGTAAAATGTCAGGAAGTATTTTTTCACGGAGAGAGTGGTGGATGCATGGAATGCCCTCCCGCGGGAGGTGGCGGAGATGAAAACGGTATATTTATTTACTTCTAATTTATTTTATATCTTCTGCACTTTAAATGCAATAATATTCTGTATTTCTCCTTCCGGAAATGGTGATCGCCATTACGGCATAATGTAAGCCACATTGAGCCTGCAAAGAGGTGGGAAAATGTGGGATAAAAATGCGGTAAAATAAATAGATTTTTTTTTTACATTTGTACCCTGCTCTTTCCCACTCATGGCAGGCTCAATGCGGCTTACATGGGGCAATGGAGGGTTAAGTGATTTGCCCAGAGTCACAAGGAGCTGCCTGTGCCTGAAGTGGGAATTGAACTCAGTTCCCCAGGACCAAAGTCCACCACCCTAACCACTAGGCCACTCCTCCATCTCCACCTCTGAGTTTTCTGAGTTCTTTTGCAACTACATTCAAGGCAGTTTACATATATTCAGGTACTTATTTTGTACCAGGGGCAATGGAGGGTTAAGTGACTTGCCCAAAATCACAAGGAGCTGCAGTGGGAATTGAACTCAGTTCCCCAGGATCAAAGTCCACTAACCACTAGGCTACTCCTCCACTCTAGCACAGCCATGCCCATTCTCTGCCCCAAAACACACACCCTCCCAAAAAAAGTAAAAATCACTAAATAAATATTGTGCGCTTACCCCTGGATTCTATATAGTGTGCTTAGATTTAGGCACCGAAATCAGCACGCATTCTATAACACCGTGCATAACGTAATTGGCTTAACAAGATAATGAGTGTTGATTACAAGCAATAATGAGCACTAATTGCCAAATGATTAGAATTTAGGCACACAACTCACTAAGTGTATTCTGTAATGATGTGCGCCGAACTTCTAATGTATGGAGGCAAAAAGGGGTGTGGTTAGGCATGGGGAAATGGGTGTTCCAAAATTTAGCTGCTTAGTTATAGAATATGGGCTGTGCGCCTAAATCTATGCACTGAGATTTATACCAGGTTTTCATTGGTGTAAACAGATGTGCGCAGATATCGGTGCTGAAATATCAACTAAGTGCATTCTATAATCAGCGCCTAAATCTAGGTGCTAATTATAGAGTACACTTACTTGGAACTGATTTCAGCGCGATTTTGCTTAGGCACTATATATATATATATAATCTCCTCCTTAGCACATGCAAATAACAAAAGTAACACAGAATGCTTTAGCATATCCTGTGTTAAGTGTACATTAGCACTTGATGTAGCTTGGTAAAAGGCCCCTTTATTTGTACAGTTTCAAAAATTATTTTTTATTGCAAAAAGTGAAAGTTATAGGCCATGGATAAGAATTAGTGGGAAAATAAAAACCAGGGACAGAATATGTGGGTTTTTTTCCTTAATTGTGCATATGAAAATTCTAAAACCGATCTTTTATAATTGGTCGTGTTGGCATCATTTATGGTAATTTAGAAAGGGATGTGGATGGCTTGATTAATTAGGAATTTTATGCATTAGGAAACAGAATATTGTGTTTTATTTGTAATATGTATTTGAGAAAGATAAAAGGATGATGTGACTAGTTATGAATATTTTGTATTACGTGGAGGGGCATAATCGAACGGGGCGCCCGAGGACGTCCTCGCAGGACGTCCCTGCGAAGGGCGGAGAAACCCATATTATCGAAACAAGATGGGTGGCCATCTTTAGTTTCGATAATACAGTCGGGGATGCCTAAATCTTAACATTTAGGTCGACCTTAGAGATAGTCGTCCCCAATTTTCAGCCATAATGGAAACCGAGGACGCCCATCTCAGAAACGACCAAATCCAAGCCATTTGGTCATGGGAGGAGCCAGTATTCATAGTGCACTGGTCCCCCTGACATGCCAGGACACCAACCGGGCATCCTAGGGGGCACTGTACACCACTACTATAGCCCTTAGGAATGAAGGGGGGCACCTAAATGTGGGTACAATGGGATTGTGGTGGGATTTGGAGAGCTCACTTTTACCACCACAAGTATAACAGGTAAGGGGGGATGGACTTGGGTCCGCCTCCCTGTAGTGCACTGCAGTACCAACTAAAACTGCTCCAGGGACCTGCATACTGCAGTCATGGAGCTGGGTACGATATTTGAGGCTGGCATAGAGGCTGGAACAAATATTTAAAAATTTATTTTTTCAGGGTGGGAGAGGGTTAGTGACCACTGGGGAAGGGGAGGTCATCCCCGATTCCCTCCGGTGGTCATCTGGTCATTTAGGGCACATTTTTGTGGCTTGGTCGTAAAAAAAAAAGGACCAAGTAAAGTCGGCCAAGTGTTCGTCAGGGATGCCTTTCTTTTTTCCATTATTGGCTGAGGACACCCATGTGTTAAGCACGCCCCAGTCACGCCTTCACTATGCTTCCGACATGCTCCCGTGAACTTTGGTCTTCCCCATGACGGAAAGCAGTTGAGGATGCCCAAAATTGGCTTTCGATTATGCCGATTTGGGCGACCCTGGGAGAAGGATGCCCATCTCCCGATTTGTGCCGAAAGATGGGCACCCGTCTCTTTCGAAAATAAGCCTGATAGTAACATAGTAAGTGACAGCAGATAAAGACCTGAATGGTCTATCCAGTCTACCCAACAGTCACATTCATTATTAATTCATGATTAAATCAACAATGAATGTGATATTATATATTTGACCATAGTCTTTCTTTGGTGTTTCTGGGACATAGACCATAGAAGTCCACATTAATCATAGCACATGGCCCCTCTTAGCACAGCTTAGGAAAAGGGCCCCTTGAAATTTTGACTTTACGAGTTTCATTAATACACAATTCACATACATTGAGCAAAGAAAGAGGCATCATCCCAACACTGCCTATTTCAATCCAGTCATCTGCATCACTGGATAAATATGGTTTATTAGTTCTTGCTATACCGCCTTTCATAGGGCCATGGCAACGTGGTTTACAATATGCAAGCAACAAAATACCCCATATTTTCAAATTCTTTACAGCACTACTACAGTTGCTGAAATTAGTGCCCATGTTTTAAACTGAGCTATACAGAGGTTCTTAACCCACTCCTTGGGACACACCAAACCAGTCAGGTTTTCAAGATATCCACAGTGAATATGTATGAGATAAATTTGCATGCACTGCCTCCATTGTATGCAAATTTCTCTCATGTATATTCATTGTGGGTGTCCTGAAAACCTGACTGGCCAGGTGTGTCCTCGGGACTTGGTTGAGAACCTCTGATCCAGTCTGAAAAACAAAACTGTAGTTGTTCAAAAGAACCATGAAGGTCATTAGCATCTCTCTATTCCTGTTGTCTGGGTGCTGCAGTCCAAGGATACTGGAACCTTTCAATGTGCATTAGATGGGATGCATTACGATGATAAGAAAATTAGCTTAGCACACTGTGGATTGAAATTCCATGTGCAAAGGGGAAAAGGATAGTGATAGGAGTGTACTACCGTCCGCCTGGCCAGGACGAACAGACGGATGCGGAAATGTTAAAGGAAATCAGGGACGCAAACAAACTGGGCAACACAATAATAATGGGGGATTTCAATTACCCGCATATAGACTGGGTTAATGTAACATCTGTACACGCAAGGGACATAAGATTTCTTGATGAAATCAAGGACAGCTTCATGGAACAGCTAGTTCAGGAGCCGACAAGAGAAGGAAAAATACTAGACTTAGTCCTTAGTGGTGCTCATGATCTAGTGCAGGGGGGTAACGATACGAGGGCCGCTTGATAACAGTGATCATAATATGATCGGTTTTGATATTGGCATTGAAGGAAGTGAAACTAGGAAATCAAGTACGCTAGCGTTTAACTTTAGAAAAGGTGATTACGACAAAATGAGAAAAATGGTGAAAAAAAGACTGAAAGGAGCAGCTCGCAGAGTAAAAAACTTGCATCAGGCGTGGATGCTGTTTAAAAACACCATCCTGGAGGTTCAGGACAAATATATTCCACGTATTAGAAAAAAGGGAAAAAAGACTAAACGTCAGCCGGCGTGGCTAAACAGTAAGATAAAGGAATCATTAGAGCCAAAAAACAATCCTTCAGAAAGTGGAGAAGAGAACCAACTGAAAGTAACAGGATAGATCATAAGGAATGCCAAGCCAAATGCAAAGCGGAGATAAGGAGGGCAAAAAAGGACTTTGAGAAGAAATTAGCGTTGGAAGCAAAAATACATAGTAAAAATTTTTTTAGATACATTAAAAGCAGGAAACCGGCCAAAGAGTCGGTTGGGGCCGCTGGACGAAAATGTGTTAAAGGGGCGATCAAGGAGACAAAGCCGTAGCGGAGAAATTAAATGAATTCTTTGCTTCGGTCTTCACCGAGGAGGATTTGGGGGGGACACCGGGGCCGGAAAGAATATTTGAAGCGGGGGAGTCGGAGAAACTAAACAAATTCTCTGTAACCTTGGAGGATGTAATGGGTCAGTTCAGCAAGCTGAAGAGTAGTAAATCACCGGGACCCTGATGGTATTCATCCCAGAGTATTAATAGCACTAAAAAATGAACTTGCGGAGCTACTGTTAGAAATATGCAATCTGTCCCTAAAATCGAGTGTAGTACCGGAAGACTGGAGGGTAGCCAATGTTACTACTCCGATTTTTAAGAAGGGTTCCAGAGGAGATCCGGGAAATTATAGACCGGTGAGTCTGACGTCGGTGCCGGGCAAGATGGTGGAGGCTATTATTAAGAATAAAATTGCAGAGCATATACAAAAAACATGGACTGATGAGACAAAGTCAGCACGGATTTAGTGAAGGGAAGTCTTGCCTCACCAATCTAATGCATTTTTTTGAGGGGGTAAGCAAACATGTGGACAATGGGGAGCCGGTTGATATTGTATATCTGGATTTTCAGAAGGCGTTTGACAAAAGTGCCGCACGAAAGACTCCTGAAGAAATTGCAGAGTCATGGAATCGGAGGTAGGGTATTATTATGGATTAAGAACTGGTTGAAAGATAGGAAGCAGAGAGTAGGATTGCGTGGCCAGTATTCTCAGTGGAGGAGGGTAGTTAGTGGGGTCCCGCAGGGGTCTGTGCTGGGTCCGTTGCTTTTTAATGTATTTATAAATGACCTAGAGATGGGAATAACTAGTGAGGTAATTAAATTTGCCGATGACACAAAATTATTCAGGGTCGTCAAGTCGCAGGAGGAATGTGAACGATTACAGGAGGACCTTGCGAGACTGGGAGAATGGGCGTGCAAGTGGCAGATGAAGTTCAATGTTGACAAGTGCAAAGTGATGCATGTGGGTAAGAGGAACCCGAATTATAGCTACGTCTTGCAAGGTTCCACGTTAGGAGTTACGGATCAAGAAGGGATCTGGGTGTCGTCGTCGATGATACGCTGAAACCTTCTGCTCAGTGTGCTGCTGCGGCTAGGAAAGCGAATAGAATGTTGGGTGTTATTAGGAAGGGTATGGAGTCCAGGTGTGCGGATGTTATAATGCCGTTGTATCGCTCCATGGTGCGACCGCACCTGGAGTATTGTGTCCAGTACTGGTCTCCATATCTCAAAAAAGATATAGTAGAATTGGAAAAGGTACAGCGAAGGGCGACGAAAATGATAGTGGGGATGGGACGACTTTCCTATGAAGAGAGGCTGAGAAGGCTAGGGCTTTTCAGCTTGGAGAAGAGACGGCTGAGGGGAGATATGATAGAAGTGTATAAAATAATGAGTGGAATGGATCGGGTGGATGTGAAGCGACTGTTCACGCTATCCAAAAATACTAGGACTAGAGGGCATGAGTTGAAGCTACAGTGTGGTAAATTTAAAACGAATCGGAGAAAATTTTTCTTCACCCAACGTGTAATTAGACTCTGGAATTCGTTGCCGGAGAACGTGGTACGGGCGGTTAGCTTGACGGAGTTTAAAAAGGGGTTAGATAGATTCCTAAAGGACAAGTCCATAGACCGCTATTAAATGGACTTGGAAAAATTCCGCATTTTTAGGTATAACTTGTCTGGAATGTTTTTACGTTTGGGGAGCGTGCCAGGTGCCCTTGACCTGGATTGGCCACTGTCGGTGACAGGATGCTGGGCTAGATGGACCTTTGTTCTTTCCCAGTATGGCACTACTTATGTACTTATGTACTTATGTACACTCATTAGTATTTCCTTTTCTTCACTACATTTAATAAAGAAATTTAAAAGGTAGCATGTGGGCCGCTATTTGGCTCAGTGCAGCGTTTTGCAGTGTCACATCAAAGAACCTGGATTCAGTTCTGTGTTCCAGTCTTCCTTTGGCCAAGGCCGGGTGATACTGAAAGTGTAGACTTTCTAAATCTGTCTTGGGGACCCCGTAGCCAGTCAGGCTTTCAAGATATCTACAATGAATAAATATGAAGTCGCATGCTTTGATGACTCAGTATATGCAAATTGATCTCATGCATAGCTATTGTCAATATCCTGTAAACCCAGCCGACTGTGGAAAACCCTGCTATAGAGGCATCATTCACAGTCCCTGTCAGTGCTGGGAGTTATAGTTGTCATGCAGTGGTGACATTTGGTGGCTGTATTTTGGGGTCCATGATTGCAGGATTCCAAAAAGATCCTTGTTCATGGTCCCCGACTGAGAACTGTTGCAGCTATGACTGGTCTACAGCAAGCAACAAAGAGAGTGGAAGGAAACCAAAATAGACCAAATGCATTTACACCTACTCTCGATTTCGGACAGTACCAGCGTTTATGCCTTTCACTCCATGAGAGTTCTGGAGGCACATCTGTATATGTCAATTTGAAGACCCCTGAAGAAGGCCGGTTGGCCGAAACACGGACCGTGTAGGGTCCTAATAAACTTTTTTGGTGCCATTACTCTCTGTGGTTTGGACCTTCTTTTTGCTGGTCTACAGTAAGTCCACCTGGGGAGTCATAAATGAAGGCCCATTGGACCAAATCTCAGTCCTGGTTTTGATTCTGTTAGAAGACCAAAGAGGAAGGAGGAAAACCTCCAGATCTGAAAGTAAAAGAAAATAATAGATGTCATCCATGAATGATAAGGCTGGACCATGTTCATCTACTGAACTTACACAAGAAGCGCCATGTACAACCAGGTTGTTCACTTCAGTTTACTTTCCTAAAATGTAACCGCATTATTGTTTAAACATTTCCAACCAAATCTTGGTTGATTCCTGCATACAGAAGTCCATCCACAGATTAATAATTGCATTGTAGGTAAATAAATATGCTATGTGGGTATTCCTGCATGGTCACCATACATTAGATTGCTCCATAATAGCTTCCCCTATAATTCAACCTGCTCTGGTATACAATCTAGGTAAAGTGTTATATTGGGAGTGAAGAAGCTTAACTTTTTCAGTTACAAGGAACAAAATTGCAATTGTTTTGTAGATTTTCCAAACCACTTTGTTGTTTTCATCCAAATAAAATATCCCATTCCATTTCATTGAAGTCATTGGTCTCCAATATGCCTTGTGGTGAATGGTTTGCCGATGTGTGACAGAGACAAGAAGGCCCTTAGGCATTCTAACATGCAAACACTAGACTATCCTTTCACAAAACCGCAGTGAAATCAACAAAAAACAGACCCATTTTCAATTAGAAAGATAACCATGAAGGAAACTAACTCATCTAGAGCAAGGATCATGGCTGTGGGAAGACACAAGGCAAACATACAAACATGGCAACAAAAGAGACATGTGGAAGCTTCTATTATATTTTAAAAATAGCAACATAAACATTAATAAACATAAACATGATAACATTCAAACCACATAAAACTGCTGCCATCCAATAGGATGACATTTGATTCAACCTCTACATAGCCAGATTCTGAAATTTCACAGCAGGGTTTGAAAGAATGGTTTTCGTTCAGTGCTCTTTAAAAAAATAAAAAAAACATGTTTTTTTAAGTCAAAGAAATACTAGAAAGAAAACTCGTAATGTAAAATTCAGACATAAACTTGAGTAATGTCCCTAGCACAGGAGTTCTAATGCATTCTAAAGCTACTCCTTTGAATGAGCTTTAAAATGGAGTGTTCCCAGTGTCAAAGAAGGCACAAGAACAAGGATTCCTTTCACTGTAATAAAGGGGTCCACTACAGCATTTCTAGAGTGTTTCTTGGATCCCAAGACAGTACCCCCCCCCCCCCCCCCCCAAGAAATGAAGCAGGAAAGGGAGCATGACTATCTTGTATCATATTTGTTGCACACCCATCTGGTACCACTAGCTTACAAAAGAAGAAATTTACCTGCAGGGTAAGGACAAGTCCTAAAGTCATGATCTCCAAGCATTTAGGAGTTTTGTAAAGGAAGCAGTGCCAGAGAATGGAATTATAGGTGTGAGATAAACATGACTAGAGAAAGAACAGGGCTAGTGGGAGAGGTACAAATTCCCAGTAGCATTATCAGGTAAGAGTAAGTTAAAGAAAGCCCTTCTCATTGTGCAACTTTTGTCTTCCCCCCCACCCCCACCCCCCCCCCCCCACCCCCGCTAGTAGTCCTTATCCCTCCAATATTCAAAACTAATTAACTGGCCAGGAACAGCACCTGTCCAGTTAAATGATACTTAGCCTGCTATCCAGCGATATTCAGCAGAAGAAAGCTGGCTGTTTCCCACTGAATATTGCCGTTAGTGCTTAAGTGGATAGCCGGTTATATCACGTGATATAACCGGCTATCTGCTGATTTTTCAGTGCATTGCTGGTTAAGTTTGGTGGCTAAATTTGACTGCATCAATAATAGGCCTATCAATGGCTGGTTTCAACTTAACCAGCCAGCGCTGAGTATTGAATTGGACGGTTGAGATTGGCCAAAAATAAACCAGATATTCAATGCTGGTCACTGAAAATGGCTCAGCATTGAATATCCCGGCTCAACGCTGACTGTGGGAGGCAGCCCTGGCTACCTCCTGTGGTCTGAATATTGACCCCTATGTCTTTTACCTGATTATTAAACTCTTTTCTTTTCATTGCCCTCCCTCCCAACCAATAATCATCAAAATTCACTATATGATGGCCTTCACCACCTCTGCTAGTAGGCCATTTCAAGCTCTGTCATCTTCAACATTGCTTTTTACAGGACCAATTTTTAAGCCTTCCTATGCTCATTAATGTTTACATTTAAATCATGGTCCCAGTCCCTGTTGTTTAGGGTTGTAACAAGGTCTCCCAGTGCCTTCTTGAATGCCTAATGTAATTGAATGCTGCTGTTTGGGGATGAGTAGTCGTTCTGTGTGGATGACCCCAGTGCTTCAATACCATCCTCCTGTCTCCAGCAATCCACTGTGTTTATCTCACACTTTTGTCTACCATCTTTCTGGGAGGGAATTAAAAGTACCCACCATCTTTTCTGTGACTCAGTATTTCTTGACACTGTTCCAAAATCTTTCCATTTGGACTACATACCACAACCCTGAGCTCTAGAACATTGCATTCAAAAAAAGGGGCTCTGAAGTTAAACTTCCCCCAACAGGAAAGAAGCCTCTAAACCTCCCCCTCCCTATGAATGAAAGAGGGAGAAAGGAGGCTACATAAGCAATGAATTCACATTTTGCCACATAAAGAAGTTATAGCCTGGAATATGACTGGTGAACTGTTTGCACAAGAAATTCAAGTCTCTAAGGGGTCCTTTTACTAAGCTGTGGTAAGCACTAGCATGCTCTTACTGCAGCTTAAAATGGCTTCCCATGGGATGCACTCAGGCGTCCTTCAGTAAGTTCCAAATCTGCATGCCCAACTCACACGCTAAGAATACATTTCAAACTTTTGTTGGAGAGGTGTGTCTGGGGAGGTGAAGAGTAAGCATTTCTGCACTAATCAGTTAGCATGCCTGTATTACTGCATGCTAACTGGTTAGCGCAGGATTACCGCATGAGCCCTTACCACCTACAAATAGGTAATTCGTTTTAATGGCTGCATAGTAACGGAAACAGTGTGGCCATTAATGGAAGAAATACAAAATTGCCCATTTTCTGGCTGCGGTAAAAATGGCCTTAGCGCGTGGGGAAAACCCACATAAGGGCAAGTTAGGGCCACATTTTACCGCAGCTTAATAAAAGAACCCCTAAAGCTGTCATGTCTTGATTGCAGCATTGAGATGGTAGGTAGAATCTGATGCTGTTCTCCAGCTATTGTGTTCATCTAATATACTAAGAGGCTCTTTTGCAAAGGAGCAGTAGGGCTAACGCGCGGATAGCACGCATCAAATTGGCACTACCACCGGGGTAGTGTGGGTGCCTGGTGGTGATTTCAAAGTTGCCACACACTGGTTCTCATGGTAGAAAATTGTTTTCTATTTTCTACCGCAGGGGACGTTCCCAGTGGTAACTGGCATCGTGCCCACATTGGCACATGCTGCATGATTACTATGAGTAGCATGTGAGCCCTTACCACCAGGTTAATAGGTGGCGGTAAGGGCTCAGGCAGTAAATAGCCGCATGCTACCTTTCATTGTAGTGCACGGCCATTTACTGCCCCCCTTGAAACCAGGGGCGTAGCCAGACTTCGGTGGGAGAGGTGAGGGGGCACATTTTAGCCCCCCCTGGCGCCGCGACCCCCCCATCATTGCCGACCCCCCCCCCGCCGCCACCACCACCACCAACAACAACTTTAATGACCCCTGCCGACGACCCTCTCGACCCCCCTCCCGCCGCCAACCCTCCCCCGCCGCCGCCTACCTTTGCTGGCGGGGAGACCCCAATCCCCACCAGCTGAGGTCCTCTTCTTCCCGCGAAGGCTTCATTCTGTTTCTGACATCCTGCACGTTGTACGCGCAGGACGTCAGACTCACAGAAACAGAACGAAGCCTTGCAGATCAACGTGCAGGATGTCAGAAACAGAACAAAGCCTTCACAGGAAGAAGAGGTCCCCCACCAGCAAAGGTAGCCCATGGCAATGGCAGGTGAGGGTTGGCGGTGGGAGAGGGGTCGAGATGGTCATCGGCAGGGGGATCCAGGGCCAAATCTACGGGAACCCAGGCCCCCTTGGCCCCATGTAGCTACGCCACTGCTTGAAACGTGCCTTTTCCCCCAGCTGTGGTAAAAAAATGGTCCAGCCATGCCAAAAGCCTGTGTCTACACTACCGCAGGCCACGTTTTACCGCAGTTTAGTAAAATCAAAACACAGAAATTCTTATATACCGCTAATATCTCGTTTCCAGGGTTCAGTGTAAGTTACATCCTAGGTAAGGCAATAAAAGCAAATACTGTTAGAGACCACTGGATTAATGCATGAGATTAAAAACATTATAGGAAAGGATAATGGATGATACTAGAAGGTAGAAGTCAATGAATTGTTATGAAACAGTCATTGGGAACAGAAAGGTTTCTAGCCTCTTCCTGAAGCTAATACAGAGCTGAAAATCTTCTGATTTTAAATTGTCTTTTGAAACGGTGACATTAGCATCTGTTGTTCATTCAGTCTGTTAGACTGGACCAAACGAAGCAAAGTGGTCTTAGCAGTTCAGAAGTGAAACCCTGTAAAATTTTAAAAACTAAACAAGCAGCTTTGAACCTGAGTCTTTCTGCTATGGGAAGCCAGTAGTGCACTTTGTTAAGATGAGCTGAAACACTAATATATCTATTTAATCTGCCCTATAGGACCCCTAAGTTATTTTTTCTCCACAAAAGCACTTTGGAAAATCTGGCACCTTGCCTCCAAAAATATTTCTCAAAAGATTTACCAACCTGGTGGTTCACTAGCAGTGCTACATACTGCCATGTAGAGGAGCTGAGTTATATTACTGGGCAGGTCTTCCATTCCACCTGTGGGTGTTGGCCAACAGTGACACCTGCTGGTCAGATTTAAAGTGCATGCATACCAGGCATTGTAAGGAACTGTGTGGTCTGTGATCTCAATTTCTGAGCAAGGGGTTCAAAAATATGAGAAAAAACCTTAGTAGTAACTGAAAGCTCATGCTCCATAACATAATGGAGGCCACATCAATTGAACTTGAAGTCCAAAGGAAGCAGGAGGAAACTGCCAGAATAGAAATAGAATTTTGAACAAAATATAGGTACACTCTGCATGAAACAACATCAGTAACAATTTTACTGCAGGACTTAAGGCTCTCATTTACTACACCATGTGCAACAGTGGTAGGAAAGGAGTTTTATAGCTTTTGCTGCTTATGGTCCTCTTTTACTGCTTCTTGCTGGCACCATGAGCATTTTCAAAACTTATAGCTGACACACTTCAGCTATCCTAATCTTGTACCTGGCAAAAAAGATCAAATTAGCCCAGAGGCTTTGAAAATGCTCAATCTGTAGACTAATTTTGTATAAATATTTTAAAAAGCCATCCCAAATAATGTTACATTTTTGTTTTTCTCTTTTTTTGGAGGGGGGGGGGGATTTGTTTGCCTTATAAAATACTAGTAAAAAAGGCCCGTTTCTGACACAAATGAAACGGGCGCTAGCAAGGTTTTCCTCGGAGTGTGTATGTTTGGGAGAGTGTATGTGAGAGTGACTGTTTGAGAGTCAGAGTGAAAGTGTGAGCCGAGCCCTGCCCTCCCAATCCATGGCCATCCATGTTACTCTGTCACCTGCCCCCTCCATTCATCCCTATCCAGCATTTCCCCTCTCTGCCTGAGGCCTGCCCTGCAATCCATATCCATCCATGCCCATCTGTCCCCTCCATTCATCCCTATCCAGCAATTCCCCTCTCCCTGAGTCCTGCCCTTCCAATCCATGCCCATCCATGCTCCTCTGTCACCTGTCCCCTCTATTCATCCCTATCCAGCAATTCCCCTCTCTCCCTGAGTCCTGCCCTCCCACTGCTCTTCCAATCCATGTCCATCCATGTTCCTCTGTCACCTGGCCCCTCCATTCATCCCTATCCAGCAATTGCCCTCTCTCCCTGAGGCCTGCCCTGCAATCCATATCCATCCATGCCCATCTGTCCCCTCTATTCATCCCTATCCAGCAATTTCCCTCTCCCTGAGTCCTGCCCTCCCAATCCATGCCCATCCATGCTCCTCTGTCCCCTGCCCCCTCCATTCATCCATTTCCAGCAATTCCCCTCTCTCCCTGAGCCCTGCCCTCCCAATCCATGCCCATCCATGCTCCTCTGTCCCCTGCCGCCTCCATTCATCCTTTTCCAGCAAGTCCCCTCTCTCCCTTCCATGCTCCTCTCTCTCCCATGTCCCAGCCTGGCCCGCCCTCTTCTCCCCCTCCCCTTCGCATCCATGCCCCCCCCCCCCCTGTGAAGGCGGAACACAGCGAAGGGAAGGCTAGACGTCGGGAGCGCCGCCTCCTTCCCTGACGCTTCGCTTCCGGATTTGTTTGGTTTGATGCGAGGGCGGGGCAGAGACGGCTGGCTGGCTTGAAGGCTTCACACCATGAATCCACGAACCCTTCAGCCTTGGAGTGACGTCAGATGGCTTCATAGAACGTTGTCCTCAGAACGTTGAGGGTGCGTTTTATTATATTAGATTGCTTCTGTATTGTTCATAGTTTTTTTAAATGTAATTTAAAAAAAACAAATAATAATGCACCGTCAGTGGGAAGCAGCACAGAAGGGATCAGAAAGACAAAACGGACCCACTTTGAATTACAGTGATAACTAGGACGGAGGGCAATACACTCACTTATTAGAGCATTAGACCTTGGCTGTGGGATCATGTAAGAAGAATAAGAGCTGGGATGGCCAAAATGAGGACCTGAGCCACATTTTGGCTGTCCCTGCTCTTTGTCTTCTTTGTATACCCTATGGAGACTTTTCTTCTTGATTGGGTTTTTAGCCATTTTTCCACATACAAAAAAAAAAAAAGATACTAAAACAGATATGAAAAAACATCTACTCAAACCAGCAAAGTGATCCAGCAGCAGTGTCGCTTTTGTGTCAGGCAGTGACAGATCCTGAGAATTTTTAACCCCTCCTGGACTACAGCATTCCTTCCAGTATGGATTCAGGTAGAGGTTAGAAATAGAGACTGCTGTTCTCTAACATAGGGGTCCTTTTACTAAGGCATGCTGAAAAATGGCTTGCGGTAGTGTAGGCGTGGGTTTTGGGTGCGTGTCGATCCATTTTTAGCGCGCCTGTAAAAAAAGGCCTTCTTTTTTTTCCCCGTAAATGTATGTGCGGCAAAATGAAAATTGCCGCGCATCCATTTTGGGTCTGAGACCTTACCGCCAGCCATTGACCTAGTGGTAAAGACTCATGCGGTAACCGGGCGGTAATGACCTATGCGCGCCAAATACCACTTGGTATGTGTCCGTTACGAACGCCAGAAAATAAAAATTATTTTCAGACGCGAATAGCGGACGTGCGCCAAAAACAAAATTACCGCAAAAGCCACACGGTAGTCGGGCGGTAACTCCATTTTGGTGCGCGTTGGGCACGAGTAGACGTGGCTTAGTAAAAGGACTCCATAGAATAGCAGAAAGAAAAAAGTTGAACACATGCTACCCATTTCTTTTCTTCTTTACAAGTCACTGTTGCCAGTGAAGCAACTCAGAATCTGTCACATTGCACTCTGTACAAAGTACAGCACTGTTTGCATGTGACAGTGAAATGCCTGTCAGCCTCCCTGTTTGCCCTCTCTGCATGATAATGGTAAGCTCTACTTTTTTTCTGGAATTAGAAACAGAATTATTGAGTGGGTGTCACAGTAATGTGATTTGATCAGATTCAATTGAAACACATAAATAGTTCATCACTGTGTGCAATTACTTTCAAATTTTTATTTATTTATTTATTTTTGTCTCCAGAGCTCTGTAATTCTTCAGTGAGTCATACTGCTGTAACACACCACTGGGGCCAGATGCAGTTGGAATATCAGGCTCTCCGTAGTACAAACTGTTATCGTGATGCAGTGAAAATACTTTAGGTCTCTCGGGCATGGAATGGTATAATTACGCCCACAATCTCCAGAAAACATTTCTAAAGTTTTGCCAGAAAAAGAACATAAACGCAGCTTCTGAACAATACAATACAGGACAGCTGGAAAAAACACTTAAGACCTCATTCAGTAAAAGAAATAAAACCATGCACCCTCATCTTCTGTGTACCAGTCTTTTTAATTTAGGATTTTATTTCTGAACACTTCATACCTGCAAGAGGCAAAGATTAGCACCGCATGCGGGTTCATTCTGCTCCCTTGTCCTTAGAATGTTGTGGGAATAAGCAACCGTTAAATTTTTTTCTAAAGACTAATGTACATTAATGTACCGGGTGATTTATCTGGGATGACACAGGGAGACAGGTTTATAGTCACCTCCTGGTTGTGGGGTCCAACTTAGATCAGACTGGTATTAACCTCAATTTATTAATGCCATCTGCAATTCATTTCAGAGCTACTGAGTTACTCAGTTCCGGGAGGGAAGTTTCAGACTAGTCCTGGATTTCACAACCCTATTCTGATGCATTATAGGATCTGCAGAACTGATTTCAAGGTGTAGTATCAGGGACTACAAAATCCCACACTGCTTTGGGATGTAGTTCAAAACAGGACTGGCCAAAAAGTCTCCCCTTCTGAAGCTGGGTAACTTGGAAGTTCAGTCACTTGATGGCTTACCTGAAATGAGCTGTGATTTCAATCTAACTCCCAGGACTCCAAAACTTAACACCCCTACCACCATACTCTCATTGCCATATGTAGCAGCTGGACCCCTAGCAACAGTATTGTAAGACTATCCCTAGGGGTCACAGGTGCCATTTTGAACCCAGCACCAGCAGAGGCAGAAGCAATTGGGGACTACCAAGGAAAAGTTAAGGGAGGCCCAGGGGAGGAGGACAGGGATCCCAATTGGGAGTCCAGGAGGAGGAAAGGGGCAGGGCTTGGAATGGGGTTCTAACCTGTCTTCAGGGGGTTTCCTGGGGGAGGGGGTTCTCCAGACTGGATATCTTTTTCTACCACACCAAATCTTTAAGAACAGCTCCCCAGAAGCATGGGGCCACTGCATTATTCCTTTACAGTGGGAATCACTATCCTACGGTGTGGAGTTACCATAGGTTAGTGACTCCTGCAGTAAATTAAGCTGCAGTAAAATACCAAATTTTACACAGCTTTACCCCCTTGAGAAACATTCTTCAGGGTAAGAACATATTCATATTTGTATTCTCCCTACCATGTCCTCAATATAGAGAGGGATCACACCAGATACTGCCCAGTCCAGTCCTGACAACTTGATAAAGCTCTGATTGGTTTGGTTTGAACAGGGAGAAGCAACAACTCACAGCCATCAAAAACAGAGCTCATGACAAAAAACAAACAAACAAACAAAAAAACCCTCTTCACACAAGAACTGGAATTCCAGCAAATTATTCTGAAGCAAAATTTATTCAATGTTTATAAAGATAGAAAACTTAGGGGTTCTATGACTAAGCTGCATTAGGTACTAACAAATGCCTAACGCTGCTTAAAATATCAAACTATGAGACGTGTTCAGGCATACTGTGATAGGTCACAAAAAATCAGGAAGAACAAATCCACAAACCAAGTTAAACCTTAAACTCACTATATTAAACTTGGGTTCAAAATAATTTATCTTTTTTTATTTTTATGTATGCACTTTAAAAAAATACTATAAAGTGTTTTAAATTATTTTAAATGTGCTCAGACCATACCGTTTACACCCATTATATCCCCAAGAGGAATATGTGGTGGTGTCACAATGGAACCATCATTGCACATATGATGTTCCACCTCCTAATATTTGTGTATGTACATACAGCTGAGCCCAAGTAGATCTTAATCACCGGTGTATGCGTATATTTATAATACATATGTATAGGTCATAAACTACTCACATTAAATATTGCTAGACTTGAGCTCAAACCTCCACCCATAAATTATGGTGCTTTCCTTATTACCATCTAATACATGGATAATAAAACATACAATTCAACATTTGTTTGTACCTAAAGGAGGTAAATGTTAATTCATGACACCCTGATCTCACTTCCCCCACATATCTTACATAAACCAACCCACAATGCGATATACATCCATATTCACATAATTATTTCACTTCCCTTGGGGTATATTGTGCTCGTGCTTGTGCTTCATTAAAATCACATATCATTCATCTATTCCAATCTTGCCATCAAAATAACTGCTCCCTTAATACACAAATATTAGGAGGTGGAACATCATATGTGCAATGATGGTTCCATTGTGACACCACCACATATTCCTCTTGGGGATATAATGGGTGTAAACGGTATGGTCTGAGCACATTTAAAATAATTTAAAACACTTTATAGTATTTTTTTAAAGTGCATACATAAAAATAAAAAAAGATAAATTATTTTGAACCCAAGTTTAATATACTGTGATAGGTGCCAAATGTGCATGCACTAACACACGCTAAAATTTATTTTATTTTTGAGGGGGGCATGCCTGTTTTAATCAGTGCAGCTACATTACCGCACACTAACTGGTTAGCACAGGAATAGTGCATAAGCACATAGGGCCAGATTCTATATATATGGCGCCTAGAAATTCCATGCAGTAAAGATTTCCACCTAAGCATATTCTATAAGTGGAGCTTAGATTTAGGCGCGGGATATAGAATATGCTTAGGAGGAAAACCTAGCGCCTAAAACAACACGCATCCATTTAGGCCAATGAAAATGTGGCCTAAATCCCTGCGCAAAGATTTACGTGCACTGGGCCATATTCTATAACTGTGTGCACAAATTTTGGAACACCCAGTAAATGCCCATTTCCCCGCCCATATTGAACTGCACACATTAGAATGTAGGCACAGTTCATTACAAAATACGCTTAGGGATTTATGTACATTAATTCTAATTATTGCCAATTGTTTATTATTGCTTGTTAAGTGCTGTTATCAATGCTGATTAGCTTGTTAAGCCAATTAAGTTATGCACATTGTTATAGAATACGCCTAGATTTCAGCGTGGATCTCTAGGCGCACTATACAGAATCTGGGGGTTACCATCTACAAAATGGGTGGCAGTAAGTGCCCATGCACTTTTGTTTTTTTAATGCGCACACACTAATGGCAACATTAGCACATGGTCATTAATACAAAAAAAATAGACATTTTTATGACTGTGGTAAAGATGGCCTAAACACACGGGAAAAACCTGTGCAAGGGAGTACCATGGCCATTTTTTACTGCCACTTAGTAAAAGGACCCCTTATTTTCTAGTCCCCAATACACATAATTTAGGAATAATTTACTTTAAGGGGCCCTTTTATTAAGCAATTGTAGGGCTAACACGTGGGTAGCATGCGCCAAATTAACACTACCGCCCGGATAGGATGGGCACCCGGTGGTAATTTCAAAATTGATTTGCACTGTTTCCCATAGTAGAAAATATTTTTCTATTTTCTACCACACAGGGCATTCCTGACAGTAATCGGCATCACAGCCACATTGGCGCACGCTGCATGGATACCGTGTGGTTAGCATGTGAGCCCTTACTGCTGAGTCACTGGTGGCGGTAAGGGCTCAGGCAGTAAATAGCCATGTACTACTTTTGATTTTAACGCAGGGCTATTTACTGCCCCATTTTAAAAAAAAGCCTTTTTTACAGCCGCAGTAAAAATTGGCCCAGCATGGGCCAATTTGACACGTCCAAACTACTGCAGGCCACTTTTTACTACAGCTTAGTAAAAGGACTCCTAGGTGCACTATTGTGTTAGCATGTACTAATGCTGTTAACACACATTATTAGTACATAGATCCCATGACATAAAATGGGACCTGTGATTAGTAACACACATTAACACATTTAATTCACGGTAACATGGTAGTGCCTTTGACCTAATCTAGCTCTTAATTTATAACCTACTATTTCAGCTAGCTGTACACAGTCAGTTACAAAATACCAAACAAATTCAAACAGATAAACAGAAAGAGGACCTTCTACTAAGGTGTGCTAATGGATTTAGCACATGCTAATGATTAGCATGCATTAAATGATAAAATGCCCATTATATTCCTATGGGTGTATTATCATTTAGAGTGTGCTAATCTGTTAGCTCACCTTAGTAAATGGATCCCAAAGCCTGGCAATATAATAATAAAACAATTAAGGGCTCTTTTACTAAAGCTTAATACAAGTTTAGCGCGTGCAAACGGACATTAGTGTGTGCTAAGAAGCCCATTATATACCTTTAGGTATCATAGAATTTAGCATGCACTAATTCTGTTAGTGCGTGCTAAGCTTAAGAAAAAGGGCCCCTAAATGACTACAAATGTTTAAAGATGTTGGCAAGACAGAGCATAATCCCCAACTTTTAAAATTTCAAATGGCAAAATATTCCCAAGTGTTGGAATAATACCTGAAAGGGATCTCATGTGCATGGGTGGCAAAACGTCCCTCTATTGTGGGGGACCGTTTGGGAACCTTTCAAGATAAGCTTCCCTTATACTCTTGTGTGTTCTTTTTTGCTGTTTTTTTGAAGTTGATGTATCTGTTTTTGTGGAGAGTTTTTGCCAATGAAGTAAGCATACAAGTCAGTTCAGTTTGCCTGACGAGCGCTTCAAAGATTTAAACTGAAATTCTGAGGCTTTTTCCTCCACATAACAAAAAGACTATAACAGTAATAATAAAAGCAAAAAAAAAAAACCTTTAAAACAAGTAACAAATGAATATTTCATATGTCATTGAGTAGTATGATGTAATATCCCAGTTGTGTGGAGATTTGAGTTGTTGATTTATCCTCTGTCATCCCATACCTTTTGGATTTCATTATCGTTTTTGTAACCACCACCTGCCTCAGGAGGGCATTCCAGGCATCAACTACCCTTTCCTTGAAAAAGAATTTTCTGACATTACTCCTAAGTCTACCACCCCGCTACT
Source organism: Microcaecilia unicolor (assembly GCF_901765095.1). Classification (NCBI taxonomy): domain Eukaryota; kingdom Metazoa; phylum Chordata; class Amphibia; order Gymnophiona; family Siphonopidae; genus Microcaecilia; species Microcaecilia unicolor. Next base: position 231,699,384 of record NC_044031.1, on the reverse strand, counting down.
TAAATTTATGTCCTCTAGTTTTGCTGTTTCCCCTTCTTTGCAAAAAATTTGTTTCTGTATTAATGCCTTTCAAACATTTAAATGTCTGTATCATATCTCCCCTATCTCTCCTTTCCTCTAGGGTATACATATTCAGGTCTTCCAGTTTGTTCTTATACATCTTTTGGTACAAGCCTCATACTAATTTTGTCACCATCCTCTGAACCACATGGAGGGGCATGTTTGAAAGGGACGTCCACGTTTTGATTTGGACGTCCTTGCAAAATGTCCCAATCCAGGGGTGGGGAAACCCGTATTAACGAAACAAGATGGGCGGCCATCTTTCGTTTCGAAAATACCATCAGGGACGTCCAAATCCTTAAATTTCACTGTCCCTAGACATGGACTTTTCTGATTTTCGGCGATTTTTGAAACCAAGGACGTCCATCTCAGAGGAGGAGCCAGCATATGTAGTGCACTGGTCCCCCTGACATGCCAGGACAGCAACCGGGCACCCTAGGGGGCACTGCAGTGGATTTCATAAAATGCTCCCAGGAACATAGCTTCCTTACCTTGTGTGTTGAGCCCCCCAAAACCCACACCCTACAACTGTACACCACTACCATAGCCCTTATGGGTGAATGGGGGCACCTAGATGTGGGTACAGTGGGTTTCTGGTGGGGTTTGGAGGGCTCGCTGTTTCCTCCACAAACCTAACAGGTACGGGGGGGGGGGGGGATGGTGCTGGGTCCGCCTGTCTGAAGTGCACTCACCCACTAAAACTGCTCCAGGGACCTGCATACTGCATTCCAAACTACAAGAAGAGAGTGTGGGACCAAGAATAGATACCCCAGTTCACAGTGGGGATCCTCTCACTAGGAAGAGAGAGAAAGTGTGCTTCGGCAATGTTAGGATAGAAAACAAATCCCACTTCTAGATTAATCTGGTGATATTGTGACAGTACTCTGTTCCTCAGGTTGGCAGAAGCTAGGGATGCCATGCCATGGAGGTGGCTTACAGAGACATGAGAACAAGAAGACCTATATTCATAATGCAAGTGGTTTAAGTCAGGGCCTACAATTGCACAGCTCTGGAAAGGGCTTCCGGGTGGAGATTATGACACCAGTGACTGGGCTAAATGAGTATGACAGAAGTATAAAAAGTGAAAAATTCACGGTTAGTTATGAATGAAAGCCTGTGGTGCCAGCTCATGCTCTTGATTCCCACTGAGCTGGCAGACCAAATGAACCAGAGGAAGCTGCTGGGTGAAAAGAAAAAAATTGCAGGTCTATGATTTTTCACAGGTTCCATTTGCATGGATAGATTTTTCAATACATAAAATAACATGAAGACTCAGTCTGCTAGTCCCCCACCCTTCCCTCAGATCTTGATTGGGAGTGTACTGTTTGCAGTTAATTTAGTTTAGAGATGTCTTGCTGAGTCATCAGGCAGTCAAAAAGTGCCAGGCTGCATGTTTATGTAGGTTTAAAGGATGGGTAGAACTGTAAACTAAATACATTTCTGTGATTAATGGAGCCCTTAAATTGAACCATATAAAACACTAAAATTTCCCAGGTCAGCCCTCTATAAAGATGCTTTCATCAAATCGAAAAGATATTGTGTGTGTTGAAAAAGCATCTTTTAAGGCAGTGTTTCCCAAGTCTGGTCCTGGAGTACTTGCCAGTCAGGTTTTCAAGATATCCACAATCAATATGCATGAACTTTATTTGCATGCACTGCCTCTGTTATATGAAAATCTCTTTCATGCATATTCATTGTGGATATCCTGAATACCTGACTGGCAAGGGGTACTCCAGAACCGGACTCGGGAAATATTTTAAGGTATACATTATGGAAGCATTGTTATTTAATATTTTCCTTTTTTAATTTAGTGGACTGCAGCATTTATAAAAGTGAAGGACTGACAGGGTATGATAGAAACTAAGGAGCCCTTTTACTAAGCTACGGCAAAAAGTGGCCTTAGTGTACCCTTGCACTGGCTTTTCTCACACGCTAAGGCTATTTTTGCAGCAGCTGAAAAGTGGCCGATTTTCCACTTTTTGTATTAATGGATGTGTGTTAATGTTACCATTTGCGCATGGCCATTAATAAAGTCAGCACTTATCGCCACCCATTTTGTAGACCAGTGGTTCCCAAACCTGGTACTGGAGGCACCCCAGCCAGTCAGGTTTTCATGATATCCACAATGAATATTCATGAGCGAGATATGCATACCAAGGAGGCAGTGCATGCAAATCTCTCTCACAAATATTCATTGTGGATATCCAGAAAACCTGACTTGCTAGGGTACTTCCCGGACCAGGTTTGGGAACCACCGTTGTAGAGAATTAGGGCTCACACTATAATCCTGAGCTAACCAGTTAATGAACAATGCGCTGATTAGCACAGGCACCCCCTCCCCCCACCGCCAACAGTCCCCTTCAAAAAAGTTTTTAAAACTTTTTTTAACATGTAGATTAGAGTGCATTACAATGGCACTTACCGCAGGATGCCTGAGTGTGACCTACAGTACACCATTTTAAGCTGCATTAGGCATGTATTAATAACTAATGCAGCTTAGTACAAAGGCCCCTAAAGCACTTACGTCTAGATTTATGCATGAAACCGTGCGCAACTCTAGGCATGCTATATAGAATCTGGGGGTATTCTATAACTACGCACGTAGATTAATTGTTTAAACAAGCTGTTAAGTGTTAACAGCTCTTAACAAGCAATGACGAGCACTAATTGGTAAAAATGAGTACGCGCATACATCGCTAAGCGTATTCTGTAATGTACTGTGCCTAAATTCTAATGTGCGCAGGCAAAAAGGGGCATGGTTAGGGGCATGGGAATGGGCATTTCATGGGCATTCCAAATTCTACATGTGTTGTTATAAAATACGGTCAGTATATACCACAAAACAGATCAGCTTCACAGTTCACACTAACAGATGATCAAAGTGATGAGTGAAAAGGGAAAAATGTCTCATACACCTATGGCAAAATTGTAACACTTCATATGCACAAACCATTGCCAGTAGTGGGGCAGTGGGAAATTCACCCTCCAGCGTTTTGAAAATCTGAATGTTTTGCGTTGTGGTTCCCTGAAGAAGCGGAGCGAAACGGGACCGTTGGGACCGCACATTCGTCTATTTTGGAAATTGGGGTGCATTACTCTTCACATGAACTGAACAGGGTGTTTCAGATAAGTTGTTCATTTTCTGACTTTAGTGCGTTGTATGGAATAAGAAATTTCAAAAAATTATATAAAAAACAAAAAACAAGAATTTATTTGGCATAGTTCAAGAGAAAAATACACCTAAAAATGATTTTTTTTTTTTTTTTTGGGGGGGGGGGGGTTATGTCGATGATTACTTTTTACGCTATGTGCATATGAAGTGTTAGAATTTTGCCACAGGTGTATGAGACATTTTCCCCTTTTGACTCGTCACTCTTCACTGTGTGTGTTTTGGTTATAAAATATGGGCCAGTGCGTGTAAATCTACGTACAGGGATTTACACCACCTTTTTGTTGGCATAAATGGATGCATGTAGATTGCACGAACTACGCCTAAGTGTATTCTAATTACCTTGTGTAGATTTGCATGCGGTATTTAAGTGTGATTGCCTAACGCGTGTTAATTCTAGGCGTCATATATAAAATCAGGCCCTTAGGGGTCCTTTTACTAAGTTGCGGTAAAAAGTAGCCTGCTGTAGTTTGAATGTGTGAAATTGGCATGCTCTGGGCCAATTTTTACCGTGGCTGGGAAAAAAGGCTTTTTTTTTAATGGGGCAGTAATTGGCCATGTGCTAAAATCAAACATAGTGCGCGGCTATTTACTGCCTGAACCCTTACCGCTACCCATTGACCTAGTGGTAAGGGCTCACACATTAACCACGCAGCAATCATGCAGCATGCGCCAATGTGGCCACACTGCCAATTACAGGCCAGGAACGCCCCCCCCCCCCCACCATGGTAGAAAGTAGACAAATATTTTCTACCATGGGAAACACCACCTGCCAACTTCGAAATTACTGCCAAGCACCCATGCTACCCTGGCAATAGTGTTGATTTGGCATGCGCTACCCACACATTAGCCCTAACACTGCTTAGTAAAAGGGCCCCTTACTTATAACACTCCTGTCACTCCAGTCCAAAGTGCTCAGTCAAACCTCTACCTCTTCAGTGCTTTACACTTCTAGGAAGGCTCACATATTTTTACGGAATAAGAGTTAAAGTGAGAGTTACACCTGGGTCCTGTTGTTCAAAATCCACTGCACTGATCACTAGGCTACTCCGTACGCTTGCTTGCTGCTTTCTTAGGAATGTCCTTTATATCTGAAGCTATCATAGAGCCTGGTAGCCACTGAGGGGCATAATCGAATGTCGCCGGCCGAATAGATCGCCGGCGATCTATGTTGGCGGCGGCACTACAGCTGGCCGGAACTGTATTATCGAAAAAGATGACTGGCCATCTTTTTCTTCGATAATACGGTTTAGCCCGGCCAAATGCCGTGGAGTTCGCCGGGTTTGAGATGGCCGGGTTTGTTTTTCAGCAATAATAGAAAGTTATGTCGGCCATCTCAAACCCTGGCCAAATTCAAGGCATTTGGCCATGGGAGGAGCCAGCATTTTTAGTGCACTGGCCCCACTGACATGCCAGGACACCAACCAGCCACCCTAGGGGTCACTGCAGTGGACTTCAGAAAAGCTCCCATGTGCATAGCTCCCTTACTTTGGGAGCTGAGCCCCCCAACCCCCCCCCAAACCCACTACCCACAAATGTACTGCACCCACTAAAATTGCTCCAGGGACCTGCATACAGCCTCTGGGACTTATTGCTGCTGTATAACTTTGGCACACCAGTTCACACCTGAAGACTAATGTCTCTGAAAAAGTCATTTCTTGAAATAAGCACGTTTACTCACAGTTAATTGCAGATCAGAGGTTGTGCCCCACTGGCAAAGAGCCCCCTGGAACTAAGATTAGCAGTAGGTCAGAGCTAGCACAATGGTGTACAATGCCCTCTTTCAGCACCATTCAAGGTAAGAACTACATTCTCTAACGTGGGTAACACGGGAAAGGGAACTTAAAATGGCTTACAAAAATGGCCACTACCGCATGGACTACAACAGGAAACAAAACAGGGCACATTCTGACCCAGTTAGCAGGGGGGGAAAGCACCATGGGAGTAGAGCCCAGTACCCTACACCCACCACAATGCATTGCTAATGTGACTCTGCAGGGCACCTAACAGAAAAGGTGTCACACTCACCCGAGAGCCACATCGCAACCAGGGAAAGGCTGTCGGAGGATACAACACATTCTGCTGTCATAGAGGTGGGTATGGCATTTGAGGCTGGCATACAGGCTGGCAAAAAACGTTTTAGTTTTATTTTTTTAGTTTGGAAGGGGGTTGGTGACCACTGGGGGAGTATGGGGAGGTCATCCCCCATTCCCTCCAGTGGTCATCTGGTCAGTTGGGGCACCTTTTTGAGGCTTGGTCGTGAAAATAAAAGGACCAAGTAAAGCCGGCAAAATACTGCTTAACGCCGTTTTTTTCCCCCATTATCGGCGAAAAGCGGCCATCTGGTAGCCACGCCCACAGGGCCGTGCCTAGGGTCTCTGGCACCCCCCTGCAGACTATCAGTTGGCGCCCCCCCCCCCCCCCCCCGTGAAAATGATAATGCCCCCCCCCCATGAAAATGATCGCTCACCACTTGCCACACTGAAAGGAATTGTCAGCAATATTCTTAGAAACAAATTGCTATACATTGCAAAATAAGATAGCAGATGTAAATTCTCAAAGTGGACATATTCCAAACACTAAAATGAAAATAAAATGATTTTTTTCTACCTTTGTTGTCTGGTGACTTTCTTTTTCCGATCATGCTGGTCCAGTATCTGATTCTCCTGCTATCTGTCCTCTTAACTCCATTTCCAGGGCTTCCTTTCCATTTATTTCTTTACTTTTCTCCTTTCTTCTTCATTTCTTGCTCTATATCCATTTCCAGCAATTTCTCCTCTCTCCCTGGGTCCTGTCCTCCCATCCACGTCCATTCTTGTCCCTCTCTGCCCTTCCCTCCTCCATCCATAGCCAGCAATCCTCCTCTCTCCCCTCCTCTCCATTTTCAGCAATTTGTCCTGTCCCTGGGCCCTACCCTCCCATCCATGTCCCTCTTTGCCCTTCCCTCCTCCATCCATAGCCAGCAATCCTCCTCTCTCCCCTCCCCTCCATTTCCAGCAATTTGTCCTGTCCCTGGGCCCTGCCCTCCCATCCATGTCCCTCTCTGCACTTCCCTCCTCCATCCATAGCCAGCAATCCTCCTCTCTCCTCTCCCCTCCATTTCCAGCAATTTGTCCTCTCCCTGGGCCCCCATGTCCATCCTTGTCCCTCTCTGCCCTTCCCTCCTCCATCCATAGCCAGCAATCCTCTCTCCCCTCCCCTTCCAGCAATTTGTCCTCTCCCTGGGCCCTGCCCTCCCATCGATGCCTCTCTGCCCTCCCATCCATGCCTCTCTGCCCTTCCCTCCGGACCCTGGGGCCTTTAAATCTTTTACTTCTGGTCGCAGCAGCGTCAGTGAAAGCGGAGCACTGCCGACGTCTCCCTTCCCTTCGCGCTCTTGGTTTCCTCAGTGTCCGCCTTCTTCTGATGTCAGAAGAAGGCGGGACACTGAGGGAACCAACGAGTGCAAGGGAAGGGAGACGTCGGCAGCGCTTTCACTGACGCTGCTGCGACCGAGGTAAAAGATTTAAAGGCCTCGGCGGCGCGGGGCGAGGGTAAGCACCGTGGCGGCGCCCTTCAGAGGTGGGCGCCCCCCTGCGGTGCTTACCCCACTTACCGCATCGGCATGGCCCTGCACGCCCATGCCCGCCCATATCCCGCCTTCGCTAATCTACCGACACGCCCCCTTGAATTTTCGCCGGCGAAGCGACGGGAAAGCGGCAATGCTGTCAAAAATGCCGCTTTCGATTATACCGATTTCACCGCTTTTAAGAAATCGCCAGCCATCTCCCGATTTGTGTCGGAAGATGGCCGGCGATCACTTTTGATTATAAGCTGGACTGTCACTTTCATTTCTTAGGGGGTGGGAGGGGTCAGTGACCACTGGGAGGTGAAAGAGGGGTCATACCTTCATCCCTCCGGTGGTCAGCCGCTTAATCAGGGCACCTTTTTGTACCCTGGATGTGACTGAATCTGATCTAGATAAAAACATTTTTCTTTTTTGCCTTGGACGTTTCTTCCCTTCCATTATCAATGAAAGACATCCTAATTTTGGGCCCACCCTAGTCCCTCCCAAGTCATGTCTCCAACACATCCCCTTGCTATTTGGATGAACTGCAGTAGAAAACGTCCAAATTCTACCTTTCAAACATTGCAATTTGAACATTTTCGGCAGATAGACCTTTTTTGGCCATTTTGAGTTGCCCATCTGCTTCGAAAATAAGCACCAAACCACAAGACCCCATGTATTGCATAATTTTCCCATAGATAAACTGGGAAAACATTTTAGTACATCAGGCCCAAATTGTCTTTACATACGTAAAATTGTGCAAGAACAAAAAAAAGAAAAAAAAAAAGAAGACAACCCCCCCCCCCCCCCCCCAAATAAACCAAAAAATAGAGCAACAACTTCTACACACTTCTCATAGGTGCCCGGTATAAGAGGCTTGTTACAGTTTATACAACAGACAGTTCTCACGGTATGGGCTACATTATTTTATTATTATTATTAGATTCTTTATATACTGACTTTCTGTGGAACAATTAAAGTGGTTTACGTATTGCATTTAGGTACTTTGTCCCTAGTGGGCTCACAATCTTAAGTTTTGTACTTGGGGCAATAGAAGGTTAGATGATTTGCCCAGGGTCACAGAAGCAACAGTGAGAATCAAACCCAGTTCTCTAGGTGCTCAACCCACTGTCCTAGCCATTAGACTACCTCTCCGCATATAGAGAGAGAAATTATCAAGTACCAAGAATGCCAAAGAAACATACATAGTCCCAAATGTATTGTACACAACCAGCCTAAACAAAATGAACTTTCAAGTACACTTTGATATGCTGGCTGTACATATAACCCGTGGTTCACTGGGATGGTGACAGGGTACAGAAAGAATTTGTAAAAATCAGTAAAGAGTGGCGCTAGTAGACAGGGGGGGAGGTTGATACCTTTGAGTTTGACTCTCTAACACTAGGAAAAAAATTGCAGTACTCTACACCTTCAAGAAAACCAAGTCCAGTTCAGAGCACATACTCTTAAATGCACTTTTGTTAGGAATATTTACAAAAAAGGTGCAAATGTGAGTCCACAAAATTCAGATGAGCACGTTCAACAAGATAACATACAAAGACAGAAAAGAACTGTTAAGTACAAGTAGACTGCTCAATAAACCAACTAGTAAACATCCCTTCTTTCCACTTTGGTGGCCATAGTCAAGTTCCTTTTGCTGGTGTCCCCCACAAGTCCATCTTTTCTCAGGACTTCTATCTGGGACCCTCAGCTCTTCATGATCTGAAAACACATTAGGCAAATGTAACTCTGTAACTCTGTTTGAGATCACATCTGGTACTTTAGTTAAGCACTTTGTTTCACTTGTGCTGGACCTCAAATAGGCAAATTTCCAAGCAACCCATAAAAATAATATATCTGAGAAATGCACCAAGTAGGGGGAAAATGTAATCTCCCCAACAGACAAAAATTCAGACATTTCTCAAAACACTCCCCTCTTGGTGCTAGGGATTTAGTCCCTAACACCTCAGATAAGACTTTTCTGTAGGTCTGGTGGGATACACCATGTTGTTATTACCAATAGAAGAGAAGAGAAGAGAAACTGTAAAGTATGCAATCAGCACTCTTCTCAAATCTATCATACATCACACTGCCAAATGGTAATATCCAAATTATTATTGAAATGGAAGGAAAAAGGTCAGGGCCCAGGCTCCCAGTCAGAGGCGTAGCCAGACCTCGACGGGAGAGGGGGCCAGAGCCTAAGGTATGTGTGGGGGGGACATGCATTTTGGCCCACCCTCCCGCTGCCGCTTCGGCCCCCCCACAGCCGCTACTGCCTCCCCGCCGCCGCCCTCCGCCCCCCCCCCCCCCCCACCGCCACTGTGAAGGTACCTTGGCTGGCGGGGGTCCACAACCCTCGCCAGCTAAAGCGTTTTTCCACTCTGGTTTCACATTGCCTGATGCCCTGTTCTGTTTTCAGTCACTGTGCATGCTTGTTTTAATGAAAATGAGTGTGCACAGAGACTGAAAACAGGACAGGGCACCAGGCAATGTGAAACCAGTGCAAGACAAACGCTTTAGCTGGCGGGGGTTGGGAATGCCCACCAGCCAAACTGGGGCCCCAGAGCCAATTTGTGAGGCCCAGGCTCCCGTGGCCCCCCGTAACTACGCCACTGCTACCAGTATAATGACAGTGTACAGGCTCTATGGACAATCACTTCGTAGGCATAAAGGGCACTGTAAAAATCGGTGCTGAAAAAAATATGCCTAGGTGTATTCTATAAACCGTGCCTAACTTTATGCGCAGTTTATAGAATATGCCTAGGGCCCATCCATGTGATTAAATCTAGCCCCAGTAATTTACGCCAAGTAAAATTTGTTGTAAATGCCGATGACTAAGGTGTAGAACGGGTGTATTCTTTAACAGTGCACATCATTTTTAGTAACGCCTACTGTCACATCACCATTTTGGCAACACACATTAGAATTTACATGTATCACTTTATAGAATATGCTTAGCAAATTGAGTGTGTAAATTCTAATGAAAGCCAATTAGTATCAATAATTGCCTGTTAATTGGCAATTATCAACACTGATTGGCTTATTGAGATAATTAAGTTGCGCACGCAATGCAGAATATGTCCAGAATTGCACGTGCAACTAAAGTCACACTGTGTGGAATCTGTGAGAAAACACCTTCCATGAAGATATATTTAAAGTGCACGGCAAACAATTTCAATTTATCTGTGCTCAATGTACATTCGATTGTAGGCTAAATTCCCACCACATTGTTTCTGTTATGATTCTGTCCATGTTTCAGGCTCTCAGTCATCTCGCCACCTGGTAGCCAGACCTGGTGGCTGCATTGAACTGGCTGGTTTGTCACCCGTTCCAGATTTCAGCCCAGTCCGGTCCGGATCTTCCGGGCTGCCAGACTTGCTTGCTTTGGTTGAACATACACAGCACCAGTAGTTGCCTGGTGATTGCTGCAGCTGAGCCTCAGCTGCTGCTAGGCTTATTAGTCAGTTGGATATTCTCTGCCTTTGCATCGCCTAAGGCCCTGAGGTTTGTTAGGGTGCTGTTTTCACTTCTGTTCAGTCTGGTTTCTTGCCCTGATTCTTGTCTGTTTTAGTTAGTCTGTGGGTAGTTAGATTAGGTTATTGTTTGTTTGTTTGTTTGCTAGTCTTGTCTCTGGGTTTTAGTTTTGTGTTTAGTCTTTGTCTGTTTGTGTCCTGGTGGCTGCTTTGCAGCTTTTAGTTCTGTGTTTTGTGATTCAGTGTTTTGTTCCCGCTAAATAGTAGTAGTAGTAGTAGTAGTTCCTGTCCTGTAACTTATCCTTTCCCTGCTTTGCTGTCCCTGTATATTCTTTTGCCCTCTGGCCCTCAGTCCCTGTGCTGCCTTGTTGGGTTCCTGTTCCTGCCCTGTCCTATAAGTCCTGCCGGCCACTTGCAGCCAGGGGCTCAACTCTTGGTGAAAGGTGGCCAGGTACAGGTGAAGTCTCACTGTTTGTCAGAGTTCTGCCTTGCCTTTGGTGTGGGGTGGTTTTGCCTGCTGCTGCCGCTCCTCGGCAGTGGTCCAAGGGCTCACAAACCTAGTTACAGTTGTGAAGACAGAATGCAAAGGCCATGAGCTCGGCACGATCACCCTACCTGCTGGGTCTCCGGCCTATGACTTTTTCTTTTGCTGGCACTCTGGGGTTCCAGTCTCTGACCTTGTTGCCTGTTGGCAGTTCCGCTCCCAGCCCGGGTGCAGCTCCTAGTTCCAGTTCGGATCCCAGTTCCAACCCAATTTTTGCTTTGGATCCGTTTATGACGCTTTATGATTACCGGGTTAAACTTTTGTCTGATCCAGCCCTGAAGAATACTCCTGAGGCTGCAGCAGAGAGAAAGTGTGTCTTTTTGCTGGGGACCGCTGAGAACCCAGTGTCTGCTAATGATCCCTCTACCAAGCTCTTCCTTTACCGCATCAAACTTCTCCTGAGTCCAGCCCTGTGGGATACTCCAGAAGCCCAGGCTGAAGGAAGGTGGGTTGGTAATCCCGAGGTCCAGGGTTACCGGCAGTCCATCCTGAGGGACGCCATCAGGCGCAGAGAGGCTGAGTCCGGATCAAGTTGGGGTTCCAGCCAAGCTGCTGAGTCCGAGCTGAGTTCCAGCTCCAGCCGAGATGCGGAGTCCGAGCCGAGTTCCAGCAAAAAATTAATGTAAAGGCCCTTAAGAAGCCCATAGGTATAAAATGGACTTCTTAGCATTTAGCGCGCTTGCTAATTCTGTAAGTGCATGCTAAGCTTTAGTAAAAGGCCTCCTTAGTCTCTCTGCTATGACCTTGTCCTTCCCGAGTGCTTCCTTTTTACTTCTTGATGATCTAATGGCCTAACAGACTCCCTCATAGGTTTTCTACTTTTAGTATACTTGAAAAAATGTATGAGTTTTTGCCTATCCAGCAAGCTTTTCCTCAAATTATTTTTAAGTCTTCCATATCATAGTAACACAGTAACATAGTAGCTAACAGCATATAAAGACCTGCATGGCCCATCCAATCTGCCCAATAAGAAACTCATGGAGGGGTATTTTCGATATGACGTTTAAATCCAACATTGCATGTCTTGCTCTAAACATCCCAAATCTGAACAGGAAATATAGCCATTTTCAAAACAGTAAAATGTCACTTTTTGTTTTGAAAATGGCCATTTGCTAGATGTATTGTGCTCAATACTTTATCTTTTCAGTCCATTTTCGAAACAAACAAAAAACAAATCCAGGTGCAAAACGCACAAAATCAAGCCATTGGTATGTAGGAGGAGCCAGCATACTTAGTAGACTGGCCACACTAACATCCCAGGAGAGAAATGGGGCACCCCAGGGGGCACTGCAGTGGACCTCACATAAAAGTTCCCAGGTACACATCTCACCATAACCCCTTATATTATGTGCTGAACCCTCCAAAACCCACCAACATCCATCCCCAACTAGCCCTTATGGATGCAGGTTTCACCTATATGTGGGTACAGTAGGTTTTTTGTGAGATTTGGAGACTCACACTTTCCACCACAAGTGTAACAGTTAGCATGGGATAAGGGCTTGGATCCCTTCTCTACAGTGCACTGCACTGACCACTAGGCTACATCTGGGGTTGTCATAGTGGCTGGTAGGTACTGTTTCTATCACATCTTTGAGGAGGTGGGAGGGGTCAGTTACTACTGAGGGAGTGAAGGTTGGTCATGCCTTCATTCTCCCAGTAGTCATCTGGTCATTTAGGGCACCTTTTTGTGCCTTATTTGTTCTAAAAACAAGTCTAGACCAAAACATTTATATTGTAGCCTGGGATTATTTTGTTTTGCTTCATTATGGTGGAAAAACATTCAAGTGTTAGTAATGCCAAATTCCTGCCCCCGATACTCCCCCTTGTGATCTGGATGTATTGCTGACAAACTGCATCTCAAAATATTTAAATAATGAGTTTCAAAAATATTGATTTTAATGTTTTGGCAAGAAAAACGTCCAAATATGGCTTTGTGACACCTTTTTGTACATTTTTCTGTTTCGAAAATGATCCCCATAGTCTATGATATGATGTGATATAACATATATATACTTCATCTTGATCTGTCCTTGCCATTTTTGGAGCATTGACCATAGAAGTCTACCTGACACTGGCTTAATTTTCAACTACTGGAAAATATCATTGCTTTGCATCTAACTTGCCAGTGCTGATGTTCTTATTGTTCTAAAAGCCTTCTTCAGCTCACATTTAAACCATGCTGACTGTCGTTTGGCTTTCCTTCTACATTTTTAATATGTGGCATACTTCTGGACTGAGAGCATCCAAGATGGTATTTTTAAACAACATCCATGCCTGATTTCAATTCTTAACCTTTCCAGCTACTCTTTGGCTGGAAACCTCTAGTAACCTTTCAGGAACCTTCTCGGCTTTTCTCTGAAAAGTTTGATGGCACCCAAGAAGCATTAGCAGAGCTGCCAAGTTACCCAGCTTCCAAGAGGCTGCATTTCCAGCTGTTCTGGGTACCCATAGTGCTTTCACTGCCATCCCCCCCCCCCCCCCCCCCACACACACACAGAGCAGGAAGGGGCCCAACACCTTCCTTACTCCTCCACTGAACAGGGGCAACCCCCCCCCCCCCCCGGCCTACCTTAGAGTTTCTGGTAATTTAGCGGCTAGTCAGAGCAGGAGCAACCCCCAGTTGCTCCTGTCCATATTGTCTCTGCCATCAAAATGTCTGCTTTGATCCCCAAATGCTCCTGCTCATACCGGGCAAAATAACAACCATTTCGATGGTAAAGACATCATGGACAGGAGTGACTGGGGATTGCTCCTGTCCAACTAGCCACTAGACTACCAAGGATTCTAGGGTAGGCCTGGGGGGGGGGGGGGGAGCTTATGGTTGGGATAGGGGAGAGAATGAAGTAGAAGCTACCTTTGTTCGGGGCGGGGGGAGGGCTGGAAAGAGTGGGGGAGGGCATGGAGGCTCTTATTGATTGTAGTGGAGATGGAGGAGGGAGAAGAGGTTGCTACGGTTCAGGGGCAGGACAGTTTTGGTTTTGGATTCAGTTTCAGCCAGAACTAAGTGGCAAATTTCGACCACAGATTCAGTTTTGTCTGAAAATGAAAAAAAAAATGGTTTTGGTCACCATTTAGCCAAGATTGTGATTCCTCGTTGTTGTTTTCTTTCTCTAGCTTAGGCTCCAGCTCTCTGCTCTACTCATCTTTCTCTAGGGAATCATACAAGTCTTAGCTTCCTTCCACTTCCATGAATATGATTCAACACTTTCTCTTATAGGACAGGCCTTCTCTTTCCCTCCTTCCTTGGAACAACTGTATATTCTACCCTAATTCCAATGGAAATTCTTTTACTCCCTCCCATCTCACAGGAGAGTTGCTCTAAACTATTAACAAGGCCATTTTCAATCAAACTTTTCCTACAGAGGCTCTATACTACCACTCACTGGCAAAAACAAACTAAAGCATCTCCAAGAGAAAAATGATGAAACTATATTAGACCTTTCTCGACACTTGAAAAAGTATTTATTTTCTACCAAGGCAAATTACTCTGTAGTGGGAACAAAGTGGTTTTATGATGTACTTGGAACTGAGTGTTCTGACTCATCAGAAGCCAAATAGTGGAAATTCAGGGTCAGGCTGTCCATGAAAGCCAGAAAATTGGATTCAAACTTCAGTTTTCATTAGGAGGTGGTCAAGCGACCAGCAAAGTTCAGTGGTATTGTGACAGGAATCCAGTGAGGACTATAAATAAACAAACTAGCCAAGAGATCAGTAGATGGGCAAGTGCCTCTTAAGCTTTAGAAAGGTTTTTGAGAAGCTAGAACTACAGAGCTTTACTAAAAGGCTCCTGCAATAATATTTTAGTAGGGAGGTTGAACGTAAGGAAGATGAGTGGTCACTATTTCTTTGTGCTTTATGACTAGGAAGAAGGGAAGGATCACAAGATGTTGGGTCCCTGAGCCAAGTATCACATAGGGCCCCCTCCCCCTTCCCAGTCACAACCACCAGAATGTACATGTAGGCTGTTATACAAAGCCTGCCTTCGTAATGAGAAGGGCCTCCCAGACCTTTGAGCCCCTGGGCCTGGGCCCAGTAGGGGTCCATCCCTGCTATGGAAACAAAGTTCAAACTATTGTCAAATAGCAGACTCATATTATTTTGTTTGCTGTTTAGAGGAAGTGGCAAAAATGTTGAGCAACTTATCTTTAATAAACCACTATACATCTATCTAATTAAAATGTTCCCCGTGCTGGTGTCCTACTCTGCCTGAACAGCTATGGCGCAGATAGCATCATCCTACTTTTATTTTCCAGGTCGTCTCCCTAAAACGAGCAACTGACATTTTGATCCATTTTGCAGCTCTTCAGCAAACACAAGTATAAACTTAGAAACAAGAATTTATACAGATGTGAAATGCATGTCTAATCAAACAATGGCCTGTAACCAGACATTCCGAGATGACATACCCGTCATATTCAGTCTGGAGATGTGGTTATATGTCATTAAATGTTAGACGTGTATGATAGCACCATGCATGCCCTTTAACAACTTGGAAAGGTGTTAATGTTTACAACAGTTTTGAGATTATGAGCACCTCAAATACGATGTCATGTGTTCACAGACGACCTTATGGAAATTTGGGAAGAAATGTGCATTGACTTAATCCATAAATATATAATCATTTTTAAACATGAATGAGTGAATAGGCTACATGGAGAGAACCCTCATAAACTGGATATCAATGCAACAATGTCCATCAGATATCACGTGCTCATGATATAATACCACTACTATAAATTACTTAGCTTTTCAGAAAGGCATAGAGGGGGTAATTTTGTAGCAGGCTGCATAGCTTGTGCAACCAGTGTGCATTTAAGTTGTACCACAGATAGAAACATTAAAAAACAACAGAAGATAAAGACCAGACATAGGATTGTCTACTATCCCTTCCTGTCCCTTCAAAATCCTATTTACTTGTCCCAAGTTTTCTTGAATTCCGATACAGTTTTTTTCCACCGTCTCCACCGGGAGTCCATTCTATGACTTCACCACCCTTTCCATGAAGAAGTATTTCCTCAGGCTACTTCTGAGTCAGTCCCCTTTCACCTTCATCCTATGCCCCCTCATTCCAGAGCTTACTTTTGATAGCCCCGGGCGGGCCTGGGCCCACCCAATTTCGGGTCAGGCCCACCCAGCAGCAAAGTTCCTGACGGCGATTCCAGTCGCAGCGATTCCCACACGCTGCCTGCCAGTGCCGGCTGCCGCTCAATCTCCTTGCGCTACTAAGCGCTAACCCGGAAGTCTCTCCTCTGCAGGAAAGACTTCCGGGTTAGCGCTTAGTAGCGCGAGGAGATTGTTGAGCGGCAGCCGGCAGGCAGCGTGTGGGAATCGCTGCGACTGGAATCGCTGTCAGGAACTTTGCTGCTGGGCGGGCCTGCAAGGAGGGTGAGATGCTGCAGCTGCACGGGGGGGGGGGGGGGGGAAGATGTCGCATGGGGGAGGGAAGACGGGGGGACACAGCAGCTGCACAGGGGGAAGGGAAGATGGAAAGAAAGATGCTGCACAGGGGGGAGGGAAGATGGAAAGATGAGGCTTGGTTGGTGGGTGAGGGAGATACAGCAAAGGGGTGGAGGGGTGAGGAAGGGAGAAGTCTTGGCTGTGTATGAGGTGGAGGGGAGGGACACATGCTGCATACAGAGGGGATAGGTGGGGAGGGGGAGAAATGGTAGGCATAGGGGTGGAGAGGAGGGAGAAATGGTGGGTATAGTGGTGGAGGGAGGGCAGAGCAGAGAAAATTTTGTGCCCACCCACTTTGGTCTCAGGCCCACCCAAAACTGGCTGTCTGGCTATGCCACTGGACTCGCCTCCTGTGTATATATACCACGGAGATATTAAAATGATTTCTCCTCTCTCCCGCCTTTCTTCCGAAGCATACATATTAAGATCTTTAAGTCTTCCCCCGTACACTTTATAACAAAGACCACTGACCATTTTGGTAGCTGCCTTTTGGACTGACTCCTTTTTCCTACTGGCCATTCCTCTCCCTATGCACACAAGCATCCTTCTGGCTTTTTCCACATGCAAATATGTTTTCTTTGAAAACCCCTTCACCAAGGTTATAGGCCCATACTTACACCTATTTAGCACACACTAATTTTTTTTGAGAAAATGCAAAACTATGTGATTAAGTTCAAACCCTGTCCTAACTTAGCCCCCAGGAATACCTCTGCTTGTTACAGATAAAGGTATGCGTGAGATGGCATTATCTCCACATATATCCAAGGTGATTTTGTAACCAGTCTATGTCAAAGCTTCTGATTTATGTGCATAAATGGTTTTTAAAATTACCCCATGATTACTATATTTTTCTGTTATATTATTTACTTGCACTACGCAAACAGGAAAATGAGCTAGCTGCATGCATCTCCTGTAGTCAAGTGCTTGCCACTTATTTTCCTCCAGCAAGAATGTGCTACTGGCAGTGGATCGCTAGCTCTTATTAATGAGCTTATTTGCATGTGTTGTGACCCTTTGCCAAAACAATCTGCCTGTTCAGCTGCTGAACAAAGTTCAGGGATGCAGTGTGCAAATGAAAGGCTTCCTCTACAGCGCCTGCCCAGCACTGCATACATTGTCAAGATTGTTTTTCTTTTTAACACATCACAAAATTAAAGAAGCATGGATTTTAGCATTGTTACTTAGCTGCTACGGTTAAACCTACTACATCATAGAGCCACCACGAATACAGGAAGTCACTCGTCCCTGAAACCAAGGGCTCATTTTCCAGTATATCAAGAAGTACCTCCAAATACACAAGGTTAAAATCTCCAGGAATGGCCGGCATTCCTCTGGCAATGTCAAACTACGATTTATAAACCTTTGTCAACCTTCACCCACTCCAAGCTCTCAGTGCCATTTATGTGCAAAAAAAAAAAAAAAAGCTACATTCTTGTGTTTAAAAATAAACAGGACATGCTGTATTCTTGGCAAATAACAGCAAACAGATACAAGGCCTCTTAATAACAGAATGAAGAATGGGTACGTACAGCACTAAGGGGCCCTTTTGCAAAGCTGCAGGAGGGCTAACGCGCAGGTGGCACGCAGCAAATCGGCACTACCGCTGGGGTAGCGCATGCGCCCGTTGGTAATTCTGAGTTTGGCGTGTGCTGAATCCCACG
The DNA here is from genome assembly GCF_901765095.1 of Microcaecilia unicolor. Classification (NCBI taxonomy): domain Eukaryota; kingdom Metazoa; phylum Chordata; class Amphibia; order Gymnophiona; family Siphonopidae; genus Microcaecilia; species Microcaecilia unicolor. The sequence goes on along the minus strand of NC_044031.1, from coordinate 231,681,473 downwards.
GTAGAAAATATTTTTCTATTTTCTACCATGGGGAGCGTTTCTGGCGGTAATCAGCAGCGCGGCCACGTTGTCACGCGCTGCATGGTTACCGTGCAAGTTCTTATTGCTAGGTCAATGGCTGGTGGTAAGGGCTCAGGCCGTAAATAGGCATGACCTAGTTTTAATTTTTGCACATGCCCATTTAACGGCCCATTAAAAATGGCCTGTTTCCCAGCTGCAGTAAAAAGTGGCCCAGCTCGTGCCAAAAAGATGTGCCCACACTACCGCAGGCCACTTTTTACTGCGGCTTTGTAAAAGGACCCCTAAGAACACTGGATGTTTGGGACCAATCTTTCTTCAGGCTAAAGGCAACATAACTATGTACAGTATTGGTTAATTATAAAACAATTTGGTTAATTTTCTGGCAATTTTCAGACCTTTCCTGATTGCTGGACATTTTATCAGTTAGTTTCATACATTTGGTTTAAGAAAATTTTCAATCTCAGGTATTTGTAACTAAATCTGGTTTGAAGCAGCTAACATTAAAGTAGTAAAGATATCAACCCTACCATCAAATAAATATCTATTAACTGACCTGCCAAGTCTCCTGCTTTTGCGGGTTACCTGAAGCGCTTGGATCTCCTGCTGATCAACTTCCTCTTCCAGCAGCAGCAGGAAACGCCTTAATAAAATACTAGGAAAAAATGCCCGTTTCTGAGCGCAATGAAATGGGCGCTAGCAAGGGGCCCCCTCCCTCCATCCCTCCGAGCTACTTGCCTTGCTCGGGGTTCGCGTCGCTGTGTGTGGGGAGGGTTTTTTTTTTTTTGCTGCGCCTCCGTGGCCGTGCCTGTGGCGTTTCCGTTTCGGCCCTCGAGTGTCATAGCTCCGCCCTCGACGTCATGACATTTTGACGCGAGGGCGGTGCAGACACTCCAGGGCACACTGGATATCTCGGGCGCCTCAACTTCCGTGGAGGCTTCAGAACATTGGGGTTGCCTTTTATATAGAGAGATAATCTCCTGCTGCTGTAGGAGCAGCCTCACGATATGAGCTGTGGGACTGGTCCCGTGGAGCGGGAGAGGACATTTTATTAAGGCGTCTCCTGCTGCCGCTAGAAGAGGAGTGACTTCTGGCGCCATGGCCGCAAATCGGATTGTTCCAGGGGTGGAGCTATGGGCGGGGATAGGCAGAGCTGTGGGAAGACAGGGAACGTGCCCTAAATCTCCTGCAGAAAAAGTAGGCTCCCTTGGCAGCTCTGCCATTAATGCGGAGGCCAAAATAATAGTGCTCTAAGGGGGTCTTTTACTAAAGATTAGCTCAAGTTATCTGCAGCAGGGCCCATTTTATTCCTTTGGGCCCTGCTGTAGATAATTTAAGCTAATCTTTAGTAAACGACTCCCTAAATATTTTTGAAAAAGAAACATTTTTAGGTATTTCCGAAACAAGGCATAAGTAGGTTGTTTGAGAAATGGGAAGGAATTCTGCAAATGGCGTTCAAAATTTGGCACCAGAAAAAAATCAGCACTGAGTGCAATTCTATAAAGGGCACACACCATTTATAGAATCATGCTTAGCGTCAATTCCTACACCTAACTCTGGGCGCCAGACTTACACCTACTGAAAGCTGGTGTAAATGCTGGCACCCAAGTTAGGTGCGCTGAGGCAGTATTCTGTAACAATGTGTATACTTTTTGGAATGCCCATGATGTCCATAGTCACGGTCCCTTTTGAATTGCGTGTTATTAGAGTTAGATGACATGCCTTATAGAATCACATTAATATGGCAAATCACTCTTCACTTTTCGTGCTCTGGACAGTTAATCATACAAAAACAAACAATATCCAGTGATCTATATTGATGGGGTGTAATGACCTCAGAGGAATCACGCCAAGGTATTACACTTTATCCACAACGATTTACATACTAGAATTGTCACTGGTCAATACTGCCTTCCATCCACTTTAAGCACTATTTATTTGAATACTATCTCCAAATAATTTAAAAATGTTTACTGGCTTTTTTACTGAAATGTCGTCTTAGGGGAATTAATAATCTGACATGGCACATGATTCGCTGATCGCTTTCTCAAGGATATCCCCTTATGTGAGCCCTAGCTCATCCTGCCAACGTGATCTTGGCCACATTAGATCATGTCAGCAGGATGAGCTAGGGTTAACATAAGGGGATATCCTTGAGAAAGCGATCAGCAAAGCATGTGCCATGTCGGATTATTAATTCCCCTAAACTGACATTTCAGAAAAAAAGCCAATAATTCAGATGAGTAAACATTTCTAAATTATATGGAGATAGTATTCAAATAAATAATGCTTAAAATAGATGGAAGGGGTGGTGTTGACCAGTGATGATTCTAGTTTGTAAATCATTGTGGATAAAGTATAAATACCATGGCGTGATACCTCTGAGGTCATTACACCCCATTCCTTTAATCAGGCATCCAGTCATAATAGCCCTGACAAAACAGCCTTGTAACAAAATAGCCCTTGACAAAATGGCCCCTCCCACAAAACAACCCTTGACAAAATAGTCCCTAAGAAAAAATAACACATCACAAAAAATATAGTAAACTACAACTGAAGTCTTCACTGATAAAGACTCCTACCAGCATTAAATTGCATAAAGCATATATAAATAAACAAAATTCTATAGCTACAAATTGGTATTCATGATCTGTTCTGCTATTTAAAGAAACTATTTTTTTTGTTATATTTGTATCCCGCGCTTTCCCACTCATGGCAGGCTCAATGTGGCTTACATGGGGCAATGGAGGGTTAAGTGACTTGCCCAGAGTCACAAGGAGCTGCCTGTGCCTGAAGTGGGAATCAAACTCAGTTCCTCAGGACCAAAGTCCACCACCCTAACCACTAGGCCACTCCTCCACTAACATGCTTCCATCAACATGCTAATTTAAAACAAACAAACAATATTGTCATCATTTTCATAGTCTTGCCAACTTTATCCTGTTTGACAAGGTAAGATTAGTAGGAAAAAAAATGCAGTCCCATATTCTTGGCAGCCTGATCGGGCCCTTTAGTCGTGCGGCTAACTTGTCAAGAGTTATATTGTGGGCTGGCCGTTTTGACAGTGGCTGTTATGTCAGGGACTATTATGTTGGGAGCTTTTTTTGTCTGGGCTATTTTGTCCAGGTACCCTTTAATCAATATAGATCACTGGATATTGTTTGTATGCCTTATAGAATAGCATTCAGCCAGATATGCGTACAAATTTTAATGGGTGTCAACGTCAATATTGGGTTTTAGCACCCAATTATTGATGTTCATTGGCTTGTTAGTCAACTGATTTTCATGCGCATCTCTGGAGCACATCCAAATTTTGGTGCGCAAATCTAGATGCCATACTTATAATCCGGGGGATAATGGCATACTGTTCCAGATATGGGTGGCTTGAAAAGGAAAAAGAACTCGACTGTTCTCTTAGTTTAATTTATTTGACTTGATATTCCGCTGTTAGGCAGAACCAGCATAGTGGTTTACAAAAAAGCAGAATAAAGGAGAAGTAGGAAGTAGAAGAAAATTTACATCCATAAGTACGATAGAAAAAGGAAAAAGAGAAAGTCATGCTGTCAAGGCCCATGCTCCAACCATGTCACCAAAACTGCCTGATACTTCAGGTGGCAAAGGCATCATTAAAAATAAATTCAAATGTTTCCTAAATCATACATATGAAGGTTCTAAGTGTAAATAAACATGTGACACTGAAAATATAGTTCCCGAGTCTAGGCGAATGTGAAATAAAGACAGTACTCACAGATTGTGCTGCTGCTATCTTAATGACCTGGGTGATATGTAAGAGAGGAGATATCGAGAAGAGAACATCCTAGAGCACCATTTCCCAAACTGTGCGCCATGGTACCCTGGTGCACCACAGCGAACTCTCTTGGGTGCCACAGCAAATCCTGATGTCCCTCCCGCCTGAACCATGACCATAGACAGCAGCGACAGAAAAAAAAAGCACAGGGCTGCAGCAGTCTTCAAGCATGCGCTGTCAATTCTGCTGGTCCTCTGTCCATGAAACTGGAAGTTGACGTCAGCGGGGGCAGAGGATCAGCAGAGCTGACAGCGCATGCCTGAAGGCTGCTGCGGCTCCGTGCTTGTTGTTTTTTTTTTTTTGTCGTGGCCACTGGGAACAGGGATCAGATGGCCTTCAGGACTCGCAGAGGCAACTGTCAAGGACGTTGGATGAAAACAGGAGATGGGATGAAGTCAACAAGTTTAAGTCAATAGGTCAGTCTCTGTTTCCCTTCCCTGTGTGGTCGGGGAGGGGGGAGATCGATGTGGCCGTGGGGGGGGGGGGGGGGGGGAGGAGTGCCGTGAAAAATTGCTCGGACATGAAGGGTGCAGTGAACTAAAAAAGTTTGGGAATGACTGTCCTAGAGTGAAAGATTTTATAGACCAGAGACAGGATCTTGAAAGTTATTCTACATACCGGATGCCAATGCTTCTCGTTCAAGAGCAGGGTAATGTTCCATTTCTATACCCCTTTGATAGGCCTAATAGCAGTATTTTCTAGCAATTGAAGAATCTGAATTTCTATAATGTGAATGCCTTTCAAAAAGGCGTTACAATAATCTAAATTGCTCAAAATTAATTTCTACCGATGGGTAGTGATTTTACTGATTGGATCATGTGGGGTTCATAATAGCATTTCTTAGTGATAAATTAAATATGAGGTTTAAGTGTCAGATCTTTAAGACTCCTGAGATTGTCAGGGATGGAACCCAAGTAATTACATACTTTGCCAAGATAATTGATGTCGATACTGTAAGATTCTTTTTATTGAAAACCATTCCTTTAGTTGGTTTTTTTCAGACTTTAGTTTCATTTTATGCTCTTCCAGCCAACTAGCAGTTCTGGAAAGTTTCATATTGAAGGAGGTGATTTCCTGCATATTACAGAGATCAAGGGTGCTTACAATCTGAAAATCACCTGCAGAAGCGAAACCTGTCAGATCTAAAGATTTAATCAAACACCCTTGCATGAGGGAAAATGTAACAGAAAACGATCTATATATTGAAAGGTTTTCTTGCTTGATGAAATGGGTGTCAAATGAATTAAATACATAAGTGCTGCTGCATTAAAAATATAAAAAACACAATGATTTAAACACAATGTATGCATGCACTGGGAACCAGTGAAGTCTTTTAAACAATGGAGTGAACTGATCAAATCTTTTTAGTTCAAAGACCAATCTTGCAGTTGTGTTCTGAAGAAGCTGAATTTTCTTTAGTAGCCTAACGGATACCCCAGAATAAATGAAATTACAGGGTCAGGATCAAGCTCTGTACCAGTAGGACAAAATTATCATTCAAAAAAACATTGGCACTTTGCCCTAAGTCAAAAGAAGGCTTTCTTGTATAAATTATTTACCTGTGGCTCCAGTGATTAAAAATGAATCTAAGATTAGCACCTTGACTGTATGATCTACTGGCAAATATTCTCGGTGGTATTTTAACTGGCAAGGTCTTTTGGTGATGGCCAAACTATAGGACTTTGGCTTTATTCATATTTAATTTCAGTAGATGTATCATCTCCCAGTGTTTTTATCTTATTGATACAACATACAGTTTTTTAATGTCTGATCCAAGTCAGTGAGAGTAGGTATGAATAAAAAGATACAATTGGCATCAGAGTAAAGAATTTCATAATGCTCTAGTATAATTATAACAATTAATGCCGCTAAAGCACTTTACTGTTGTCAACACAGTCTTTTAAATCGATCTAATCATCTAGACTTCAGATTTCCGGTGTGTTTATTATACTTCATAAACTACACCTCTCCGCTGTATCGTTATACTAACAGCGGGAATCCTCATTAGTCTTTATTACTGAATTTTTTACTTTTTTAACTTAGCACTTATCTTATTTTCCCGGCTTTTTCACTGGTTCGCTCTACAGTGCGCTTCTGTTTCGTAACATCTTCATCTGGAGCTATAACTTTAATATGCCAGTTCTTGTGCCAGTTATGTCTTTTAGCTACTTAGCTTCTCCGTCTTTTTACTTGCATGTACTTGCATGTACATGCAAGTAAAAAGACGGAGAAGCTAAGTAGCTAAAAGACATAACTGGCACAAGAACTGGCATATTAAAGTTATAGCTCCAGATGAAGATGTTACGAAACAGAAGCGCACTGTAGAGCGAACCAGTGAAAAAGCCAGGAAAATAAGATAAGTGCTAAGTTAAAAAAGTAAAAAAGTAAAAAATTCAGTAATAAAGACTAATGAGGATTCCCGCTGTTAGTATAACGATACAGCGGAGAGGTGTAGTTTATGAAGTATAATAAACACACCGGAAATCTGAAGTCTAGATGATTAGATCGATTTAAAAGACTGTGTTGACAACAGTAAAGTGCTTTAGCGGCATTAATTGTTATAATTCTAGTGAGCACGAGAGTTGTAGTGTAATTTCTAGTATAATTATACATAAAGAACTCATAAAGATATTAAACATAATGGGAGAAATTGGGGAGCCATGCCAGAGCCCCACACATTGGTAGCACCATGACTATGGAATGACCTTCCATCCATATTACATGCAGAACAAATCTTTTTCCAAATTCAAAACCTTACTAAAGACATACCATTTTTGTTTTAGTCTAACTTTAGACATTTGCTCTGATGCTCTGAGGTATTGTCATGTGCACATATGGCTTTCCTGGATAATCCCCTCCCATTACATATTTTATTCCCCACCCCTTGTATCTTAAGGTTGGTATGATTGTATGCCTTTCCTTTAGTAAATTGGCATTCTTTTCTTTACTCATTTTAATTTGAATGATGTAAACCGCATTGACATCCAAGTTCAGAAAATGCGGTATATAAAATGCTAATAATAAACATAGTCAGGCATGGGACAATTCAGCATTCTTTATCACCTTGTAACTTCTATTAGTAAAAAACTCATAGAATCAATCAAACTCATAGAGTGCAATTCATTGTAGTCATTCACAAATTTTGACAACTATAATCCAACTATAGTCTCTTTCAGGTTAGTAAGTAAGGTGAATACTAGCTAATTGGTCTAAAATTACTAGCAACTGACCGATCTAAATGTGTGCCCTCAGGGAAAGGAATTAATATAATCTCACTCACTGATGGAGGGAAATAGCCAAAGCTAATACAAAATTTAGAAAGAAAACCAGACAATTTATAATTTCTTGAGGTGGATAATACAACAGGAAAGCTGGACAACAGTCAGATGTACAAGAAGACTTGGAAAGTTTATGAAATAGTCATTATATGTAGACCAGACCCTATCTGTGGGGACATCGTTCTCTTCGGCTCATAAGAGTTTTGAAAGTTGATTCTAGATTGGTAGTCGTAGGACAGTGATTGCGTCAGGAACATAACTTTCTCTGTAAAACAGGTGGCAAGCTCATCAGCATTAGGCTGATTGGATTGACTCATCAAACTTGTAGAGGTTGTAAGGTCTTGTACAAGTTTAAATAGTATTTTATGATCAGGATAAGGGGCACTTATCAGACTAGAATATAGTTTCTTCTCAGCATTATCAACTTCCTGCTTCCACCAAGTAGTATGGTGTTTCCAATTCTATTGGTAGAATTCCTGGATTTACGCCACTTTCTCGCTAATATGTGATATTCTCAATTCTTTAATTGTAACTCAGGAGAATAGCAAGGCAGAAACTTCACCTTGGATGATTTCCTACATACTAAAACTTTTTAAAGCATATTATTATGGGATCCTTTTACTACAGGGTGTTAGGCCCTTAATGCAAGGTTAATGCACAGAAACCGGTTACCACACAATTCTGTTAAAGGGTTTTACAGTTGTTTACCTGTTTCTGTGTGTTATACTGTACATGACTGTTTTCAGATTTTTTTTCCACAGGGGGCATTGCATGGGTGGAAAGTGGGTATGGAAGAATTATCCAGCTAGTGCATTACAGGCCATATGGCCTATCCAGGCTGCCCATCCATAGCATTCGCTATCTCTTCCTCCCCAATGAGATCCCACAGTCCTGTCCCATGCTTTCTTGAATTCAGAAACAGTCCTTGTCTCCACCACCTCCACCAGGAGGTTGTGCCATGCATCCGCCATTCTGTAAAGAGGTGCTTCCTTAGATTACTTTTGAGTCTATCCCCCTTCAACTTCATCTTATACTCTCTCATTCCAGAACTTCCTTTCAGTTGAGACAGACCTTCCAGCAGTGTATTTATGCTGTGTAGATGTATAAATGTATCAATCATATCTCCTCTCTCTTATTTTCTTCCAAAGTATATATATTCAGCTCTATGAACCTGTCTCTACATGATTTATGAAAAAGACCACTGACCATTGTAGCAGCCACTCTCTGGACTGACGTAATCCTAGTTTTTGAAGGTGTGTTCTCCAGAATTGTACAGATCTCGTACATCTTCTTCCATAAAGACCGAAGCAAAGAATTCATTCAATTTCTCTTCTATGGCCTTGTCCTCCCTGAGTGCCCCCTTTCCTCTTTCATGAACTAACAGTCCCACAAATTCCCTTCCAGGCTTCTCTTCCTAAATGGTACTGCTCCCTCGGGTTTCTGTTGCCTAAGTGCACAACCCTGCATTTTATAGATTAGATCTTAGCTGCCAACTGGCTAACACAGAGGGGTAAATGGTCTCGTGTTAACTCTAAGCAGGTACCATGTGCTAATGGGAACATTAACCCGCCACCTACAATGCCCCAAAAAGGTGCCACATAAAATCTGAAGTACTGCACAGTAAAATCCCGCCGTAAGATGTGATAACTGCAAATTTTAAAGCATTTTAGTAAAAGGCTTCAGGAAAGTAGCACAAAAAACTACAATCTGACAGGACCAAATAGTTCTCACCACTGGCCTTCAAATAAAAACCTATGGGTCCTTTTACAAAGCTGTGGCAACATCTGTCATTGAGACATCTTCCCTTTTGCTGAAATCAAAACAAGCATGCTGAAGTAAATTTTGATTGAAGGATAAATGGTCCAAGGCATACTGATCTACTCCCATGAAAAAGCTTCTTGCTGTAGAAATTCTTCAGCTGGGTCTGTGTCACTGCAGCCTCATTTTCCAGCTTCTGCATGGTTTGCCTTGTAACCATACCTATATGAAGAGCGTTATTTGGTAGCTGCCTTTCTACTTCATTGAAAGGCACTGACAGAAGAGAAGGTTATCTTTGATTGTTTTGACCTGCAATAGCTTTTTGATGAACCCCAGCATTCGATCATAAATAAGGTGTATACATGGATCTCCTCGCTGAAGGAACTTGTTGAACTCAGAAAACATTGGAAAAGTAGCCTGGAACAACAGTAAATATATTTCTGTCATTGGGTTTTCAAACGCTCTTTTTAGATGTTTAAACCTGGTCTCTGAGTTGATTAAAGCTTCACAATCTACAGAAAGAAAATACGAACGGCAGCCTGCATACAATTTTAAAATTCTGTTTTGCTGCATTTTCGAGGCACAGCCACTTTGTTGAAACATGCTTGATGATCTGTTTATATTCCGAATTGTAGAAAGAAAGGTACTCATGTAGTTCACTTTTACGTTTTGTACTTTTGTCAAACCAGTAGTAAAGATCAACTGCCATATCTTCTACATCAAACTTTGCAATAACTTGGAATTGTTTTTCAGCAGCAGATGCAGTGCTTTGAGCAATATGGCACGGACATCCCATAAAATAAATGCTTTTATTTTTATTTCCTACTCTGGTTTTGATAGAATTTCTTTTCCCCAGATTTACACTTGTGTTGTCAACTCCAAATCCTACACATTTGGACCAGGGGATGTTACATTCTTCCAGCACACAGTTTATCTTGGAAAAGATTCCATCTGCTGTTGAAGCATTTCCACCAGTGGTAATGGCCATATCTAGAAATTCAGTGCAAACAAGTTGTCTTGTTGTATGAAAAGTACAGACTGTGATGCAGTGGCATAGCCAAGGGTGGGCCCAGATGGGCCCAGGCCCACCCACTTTGGGCTCAGGCTCACCCATCAGCAGCACACCTATGATGTGACTGGTAGGGATCCCCAAGCCCCACCAGTCGAAAACTCCCAACAACTGTCTGTCACGATTGTGACTGTTTTCTTGGTTTGTGCTCCTCTCACCCTCTGGTGGCCAGAACCGGTGGCTGCCATAGACTTTCCAGACTCTCTTTTTGGTCCGTTCCAGATATTTTAGCCCTCCAGTCTTGCTTGGAAGTTTGGCAGCTAGCCTCACCCTTAGCTGCCTTGAGATTGCTGCAGCTGAGCCTCAGCTGCTGATAGGCTTATTAGCCACCTGGAAACTTTCTGCTTGGCCTTTGCAACGCCAAAGTTCCAGGTTGGTGTTTGTGCTTAGTACACTTCTGCCTTGTCTTCTTTAGTCTTGTTTCTTAGTTAGTGTCCCTAGTCTGTATTCCTGCCTGTTTGAGACCCTGTACCTTGAACCCTATTCTAGCCAAGCTTGTGTTTGTTTCCTGCCTGTTTTAGACCCTGTATCCTGTACCCTGTCTAGTCAAGTTTATCTTGATTCACTCCATCCAGTAAGTCCTGCCGTTTGCCTGAGACTGGGGCCAACATGATCAGAAAAGCAGTCACCAGACAACAAAAGTAGAAAAAAAATCATTTTATTTTCATTTTAGTGTTTGGAATATGTCCAAGTTGAGAATTTACATCTGCTGTCTTATTTTGCACTAGGTATACTGGAGCTGTAACAGCTTACAGAAATTATTTATAACGAAAAAAAATCACGTTTTTTTTCCTCCTATACTGGTATAAAATTTCAATGATGCCTATTTATATGCGCCACGACTGGTACTCATTGTGGGTGGGGCCACCATCTATGGCTCTGCACATATGGTAGCCCCTACCATATGTGCAGAGCCATAGATGGTGGCCCCACCCACAATGAGTACCAGTACCTTTTTTCCTACAACAAAAGCACTGATAACAAGTCTAGGGAATCTAGAACAGAAAGAACCAAGGTACAGTTGGTAGGTTCCTGTGCCAGATGACTTAAGTTTTTATCTAGTGCAATGGTGTATAAACAGTAGGAACAACCAACACACATCCAGACACTCATGTAAATTGCAGCCTCCTCTTGCACTTTCCCTAGTAATCATACTCCTTCTCTCCCCATCATCATCAGCACCCCAGGGGCATAGCTACATGGGGCCACGGGGACATGGGCCCCCGTAAATTTGGCCCTGGCCCCCCTGCCGCCAACTCCTTCGATCCCCCCTCCTGCCACCAACGGGTACCTTTGCTGGTGGGGGTCCCCAACCCCTGCCAGCCGAAGTCCTCTTCTTTGGCGCGGCCGCGTTGCTGATCTGCATGGCTTCTATTTCTGTGAGTTGTCAGACGGCGAGGGGGGGGAAGGGGGGGTCGAAAAGGTTGGCCCCGGGGGGCGGTCAAAAGTGGTGGTGGTGGCAGTGGGGGGGTCGGCGGCGCCGGGGGGGGGGGCTAAGGCTGTGGACCCTCCTCCCGCCAAAGTCTGTCTACGCCCCTGCACCACTCACACCCTCTTTTTCTCTCTCCTATCCCCTAGCTGCCACAGAAAGACCACAGCATCTGACATCAGTGGTATTGCCATGGGGGTGGGGGGAGACTGGTGCCCTCCCACTTTGTGCTCAGGTTCACCTATCAGCAGCACACATTGATGTTAGCATTGCTGGCTGGGGATTCCCAAGCCCTGCCAGCTGTAGAGTTCCTCTGCATAGCCACCTGTGCAGACAGAGGCAAGGAAGTTGGCAGCGCATTCTCAGCTACAAAACATTGGTTCCCCCCCCTCCCATGCATACTCAGCTCATCAGGAATGGCAGCTGGAAGTGCACTGCCAACTTTCCTGCCTCTCAGGGCCAGATGCACAAAGCTTACAGTGCTATTAACGTTTGCTTTAGACTGGTTCTAGCCAGTCTACATCAAACATTTAGGTACTTATGGGCAGATAATTGAAAGCCCTGCGCTGTTCCAAACAGCACTCTAAAAATAACGCTGGAACAGCACGCTATTCTCTCTGATCATAGGGTAAAAGTGCAGGAGGATTGTACCTGAGAATGCGATCGGGCACAATCCTCCCACACTTGTTTTACAGGTTTAGGCTCTCAAAAGCCCAGACCTGTCAAACACAGGGGCTGGAGGTCCATGGGACCACCAGATTCCAAGTACCCCCACCCTGAGCCAAGCAACATGGGGGGCTGGAGGTCCAGCGAACCTCCGGTCCCCGTCTCCCCCTCTGACACAAGTTCGGGGGGGGGGGGCCTGGAGATCCAGTGGGTCTCCAGCCCCCCCTTACCCACTAGCGTCCCCTCAAATAAAGCCCTGGTGGCCCAGTGGGCCGCAAGTCAACCCCCCATCCCCCTGACACAGGTTTAGGGGGATCCATGCAGCTGATTTGAACATGATCCCCTTCGTGTATCGCTGGCTGTTGGCGATTCAGTAAATTCTTTGTGCATCGGGGCCTCAGTCAGCCAAGGGGGGAGGGGTTGCAGAGGACATCTTCAGTTGTCAGGGATGGGGGATCCCCCACCACCTAAGGTATTTGTAAGAAGGGGGGGCGGATATGAAGAGGAAATTTGTGGAGGCCCCCAAGTCCATCCCATACGGTGCTTATGCGAAAGTTGTTGTATTTCTCTTTGGCAGTAGCAGTCACATGTCCTAGGCCTGGGCAGTTTGTCTTGTTCTCAACAGGCCTCTCCTAAACCTAGAAAAGGAACTCTAGTTTAGTATAATTTAAACAACTCGAGGAGTTTGCTGACCCAATACAAGACCTTTTGCTCCAACAACAACCACAAGCTCAGAAATCCCAAAAATAACATATAGAAGCCAGACTCTTGCATATATCACAACACCAATAAAATAGAAATATTTGCCCCTATACTGTGCAAAATATAACCACAGCAGAGCTACCAAGTTACTCATTCTCAGGCAGATGATCAAAAGCCCCACGCTGTTCCAAACAGCACTCTAAAATAGCGCTGAAACAGCGCAGGGCGCTATTAGACCTATGATCAGAGATAATGCATGCAAATTTAAGCAGCACAATTATCTCTGATTATGGGGTAGAAGTGCGGGAGAATTGTGCCTGAGCATGCGCTCAGCACAATCCTCCCGCACTTGTTTGACAGGTCTGGGCTGAAGACCAATGAAAAGAGAAGGACGTCCATCTTTAAATCGGAAGATGGACGTCCTCAACTGCCCTATTGCAGGGATGGCCAAATTTCAAGGGGGTGTCAGAGGTATTGCGATGGGGCAGTTGAGGACGTCCAAAATTTCGCCGTTTCTGCAATGCCCAGTTAAGGACGTCCGAAATTGGACGTTTTGGACATCCTTAACTGCCCATTGCAGAAATGGCCAAAATGTGGACATCCTCAACTGCCCCGTCACAGAAACGGCCAAATTTTGGACATCCTCAACTGCCCTCGCTGGCAGGTTTGCTGTAGGGGGGAATGGGGCCCTGCCAGCATGCAAATGCATGCTGGACAGGGCTCACCATTCCTCCCCAATGATTTGCAAACCCTAACACCAGCTCGGAGCTGGCGTAGAGTTTGTCGCGGCCAGCGACCCAATCTTTGGCGCGTTGGACGCTGATCATTGGGAATGAATGCGTTAAGCGCTGATTAGCATGCATTTGCAGGCTACTTGCACTAAGAGCCCTGTTTAGCATGCATTTGCATGCTACTTGTGCTAAGAGCCTTTGAGAGCATTGTTTCATGCGCTCGAAGGCTCTGATCATGGGGTGCCAGCAAACGCTGGTGCTAGTATGGTGCTAACAGCCTCTAGCGCCGGCGTTTGCTTTTGATCATCTGCCTGTCTACGAGGGAGACTTTTTGGCCAGTCCTGGTTTTAAACTTACATCCCAAACAGTGTAGTATTTGTAGTCCATGTTTCTATCAATTTAAATCAGTGCTGCAGGTCCCATAATACACCAGAAATCCAGGCCTGGCCAAAAAGTCTCTCTGTCGGAATGGGTAACTTGGCAGCCGCAGTGCCTCCAGATCCTCTGCTGGTCAGTCCGATGTGAGCCGGATCCTGTTGCTGTGCCCTTGGATTCTCTGCTGCCTTGGCCAGGCCCAGGAATGTCAGGATATATCTATATATATATTTATATATATACACACACACACACACACATATATATATATATATACACACACACATATATATATATATATATATATTTTTTTTTTTTTTGGGGGGGGGGGGGGGGGGCAGCAAAGAATCTGGGGATGTGGCCAGCAACAGGATCAGGCTCAGATCACAGCCAACAGGATCTGGGGACTCAGGTGGCCGGATAAAAGCTGGATCCTTCAGATTATCAAGATATCACTTCTCACCCATAGTTTTCCTCTTTCCCTCCACTTAGCCCTCCCATTCCCTAGTCTCTCCTTCCTCAGCCTTCTCCCTTCCTACTCAACTCTCTTTTTCTCCCCCCCCCCCCACTAGCATCTATGCGGCTGCCCAGCATTCCTGTCTCCCTGTTCCTTCCTTCCTCTACATCCAGCATAATTCCTCCCCACCCACAGGCCCCCTCACTCCCATTCATCCCCTCATCTATTCCCATTCCCTCCCCAGGCCCACTCAACTCCCAGTAACAAAGAAGTGTCCTAGTTAAATTCTTACCTTGCAATTCAGTCACAGTGCACTCACTCTCTGTCAAGGGCTGGCCTGGCACATCTGTGGCTTGTGCTGGTGTACCAGGGGAAAGGGGGGGGGGCTCTCTCTCTCAGCAGGAGCTAGGCTCCAGCTAGCTTGCTTCCACCCTAGCCCTCTTGCGTTCTGTGGGGTGCTGTGTTTGTGTGTGTGGGGGGGAAGGGTACAGCACTAAGCAGCAGTCTCTGACAAAAGAGTCTAGACTCTAAGGCTCTGCTGTGCTGTCTCTGAGCTTCGGGGCTTGCTAACGTCCCAGCTCACATAGCCCTCGTGAAGTGTGTGTGTGTAGGCTCTCTATGAGGCAGATGCAGCAACCAAACGTAAAAAAATCTAAATCGTTAAAGTCCCTAACGATTTTAAAATAACGAAAAATGCACCAAAAAAAAAGTCACACATGCTGAGATCGGTATTGAAACGTACAATGTATCAAAGAATCACAATACACATCGTTAATCGGCCCCCAAATCATGCGCAGAGCAGCCAAGCGTTATGTTAGCTGCTCTGCGCATGCCACAAACAGTCAAAACACAGTCAAATCACAAGCACATGGCTCCCAAATCAAACAAAAATAAAAAAAAAGGGTCGGGAGGAGGCAAAGGCGCTGGTCAGGAGCGTCCTGTATGGCCATCCTTGCCCCCCCCCCACCCGTGGTCGCCATTCCCCCCGCCCCACTTCCCCCTGCATTCTAAATTAAAAAGCAAGAATAAAAGCAAACGTACCTTTAGCAGCCCCGGCCCCCCTCCCTTCCTCACTACTCTGTCTCCCCTCAGCTCCGCCTCCCGACATCCTCCGCCCTGTGCCCCGCCCCCTCTTGGGGTCGTCGCCGCCATTCCCCTCCTCCATCGGGCCCCCCTCCCTCTTACCGGGCCCGTGCAGCGCCTCTCTCCTCTGTCCGAAGGCGCTGCACGGGCAAGAAGAAAGCTGATGCCTGCCTTCGCCCAGCTTCGGTCGCGCGTCTCTCTCCTCCTGGGCCCGCCCCTGTCTGACGTCGGTAACCTACGTAGGTTACTGACGTCAGACAGGGGCGGGCGCAGCAGGAGAGAGACGCGCGACCGAAGCTGGGCGAAGGCAGGCATCAGCTTTCTTCTTGCCAGTGCAGCGCCTTCGGACAGAGGAGAGAGGCGCTGCACGGGCCCGGTAAGAGGGAGGGGGGCCCGATGGAGGAGGGGAATGGCGGCGACGACCCCAAGAGGGGGCGGGGCACAGGGCGGAGGATGTCGGGAGGCGGAGCTGAGGTGAGACAGAGTAGTGAGGAAGGGAGGGGGCAGGGGCTGCTAGAATTTTGCTTTTTCGGGGGGGGGGAGCATCGGAAAGTGGGGAGCAGCGGGGGGGGGGGGGGCAAGGCTGTCCGTACAGGACGCTCCTGATGAGCGCCCTTGCCCCCTCCCGATCCTTTTTAAATTTTTTTTTTTAATGTGTTTTCTGACGTCCTTTGGACCAATCACAGCGCTTTTAGCTCTGCTAATGCGCTGGGATTGGCTCAAAGTTTGTTTATTTTTTCACTTAATGATTTTTCCTGGCACAGAGCTGTCCTAACGAGAGGTCCAGACCTCTCGTTAGATTTCCTGCCTTTTTCCTGCGTACAGGCAATCGGAAAAGGTTAGTGCATGTCGTTTCAATGGGGTTTTCACACTAATTGCTCATCTCCATTCCGTTTTCGTTAGCTGCTGGCTTCCTCGGTAAAAGCCCTTTGATGCATGCAACGGATCAAATTTTCCTCGTTGGAGAGTCATTAAAGGCTCATTTAGCTTTAGTGCATCTGCCTCTATATCTCTCTGTCTGTCTCAGCGGGATAGTCAGCTGGATCTTAGATGTCCTCCTGAGTGCAGTCCTGTCCTCTCCAGCTCCTGGTTTCACTTAACTGCTTCTGAATCCTAATGTGGTGCGGGGGGGGGGGAGTGGTGCTGGAGCTTCCGGGCTTACCTTTTTGCCCTGAAGCCTCCCAAGTGTGAGGTCTGTGTGTCTGTGTCACCGGGGTGTGGGGGCCCGGGGGGGCGTAGAGGCAGCTCCTGCAAGTTCAGAGCCAGAGTTGGAGCAGCACAGGTGAGGTCTTGGTGACAAACCTTAGCAGATGCTTCTTGCTTAATTCAAAGAGGACACGGGCCTTCACCCATTTCTCTGCTCGGGGTGGGGGTCAGGACAGAGCAGTTGAGAGCTCCCACTTTGGAGCCAGATGGAGAGGAGCAGCAGAGATCACAGTGAAAATCAACAGCCTCAGCTTGCTTAAAGTACTGGGAGGACCCTCACTTTTTCTCTGCTGGCCGCTCGGGGCGGGGGGTACCTCCCGTTTGAAGTTGGACTCAGCAGAGCAGAAGCAGGTGGTGTGGTCGCTCAGCTTTCTGCAAACGACCTGTCTCTTCCTTTGCCCATTGCCCGCCGCTCAGTGTGCAGTGCACGAGGCAGCATGCTGATGTCAACACGCATGCACCACGTTGCTGGCGCGTGCGTTTATGGAGCTGCATTGGCAATCTGTCATTGGAGCCGCTCAGCGGGAGACTCTGATTTTGGTGGAATGCGGGAGATGAATGATGACCTGCCAAAGCGGGAGTCTCCCGCTGAAAGTAGGAGACTTGGCTGGTCTGCAACACTGGTGCTTTATTTTGGCTCTTTCTGTAACTATTTGGCGTCCTAAAACTGAAGTGCACACAGTGTTCATGTAGTTTTTGGCTGAGAGAGAGAGAGAGACCACCTTGGAGGTGGAAGTTATGATGTTAATATAGAGCATCCATGTGAGGTGACGTGTGATACTGTGATTCCCCTCCGTGTAGCTGAGCTCTTACTGTCAGTTGAGAAGGTTTTTTTGCCTAATCGGGACACTTTTGAAGGCCAGTGGTGGGAAATTTTTGCCCCTGGTAGGTTGCTGTTGTTTTTTTTTTTAACTACAGTATGTGAGAGGCGAGCAGTATTTATCCTGGTGTTCCGGTTGTCTTTCTGTGCATCCCAAGCCTCTTTGTGGTGCTCCAGTAGCTTCTGCCAATGCATTCCAAGCCTCATTCTGGTGCTCCGATAGCATTCCAAGCCTCACCTACTTCTTTCTGTGCATTTGAGAGTTTTAGTCCCGAGTAATGCTAGCATATAGTTTGAATGCTACAGCCAGTTAGTCATTTTACAGGCTCTACGCTTTCAGGCAGTCTCTTGTTTGGCACACTTGAAGCTGTTCTGCTTCGTATTAAGCACAAGCTTTTGCTCGGACAACCTGTATCAGTAGGATCTCTCGATGACTGTCCATCAACCTCACCGCGGGAAAATCTCTTTAAGACGGCGTCCGTAAGGAGTCCCTGTCTGATTGTACTTGGATGTTGTTCTTTGGGAGCAGAAGAACTCTGATTCACACAAAGGTAATCCACGCTGGGGTTTTTTTTCTGCCTTGAAAAAAAAGAGGCACCCTTGTGACATCGGCGTCTTCCTTTCTCGCCCTGTGCTAATAAGAATAATAAATAATAATACCATTGAGCGGCAGCAGCGAGAAGGGGGCGGTGGCTGCCGTGCTGGGCAGGAGGAGGAGGTGGCGGCTGGAAGTGGCACAGGGCGCAGTTCCGTGGGCTGCTCAGGAAGGAATATAAGGTGAATTCCGCGGTCCAGGCTTTGGCTGGTTACAGCCCGGAGATTGGGGCGAGTTGCATGCTGCAGGTAAGCAAGCCTCTCTGCATGGGGGATCGTGTTAGGAGAGCTGGGTAGGGCAGGTAGGTGCTCTCCCGTCTGGGGAGTGCTGCCTGGGGATGTTGTGTTTGGATCCCGAGCTCTCTGCTATTCCTTTGCTGCTTCTTTAGGGAAGCGATCACAACACCAATGTTTACTCTGCATCGGAGTGCTTCTGCTTGTGTTTGCTGGGCGCCAAGTTTTCACTGAGCGGGGATCGCAAACTTTGTGGCTCAGCTCTCTCTCGGCCCCTCTGCGAGAGCTAGGAGTTTTGCAATCCACATCATAGGTGTGTATGTGTGTTTGCTTGGCTCAGTGCAAAGTTTTCACTCGTTTCTTTTTCCTGTTTTTATCTCGTATGGGCTCCATGCACCTCCCTTCCCTATGCCTGGTAAAGCAGCACAGAATCTCTAGGGGGTTTTATCTCAGAAATACCTTGGTGGAAAGCTGGTTTTCTAGGGGGAGGAGATAACTAGAATTTACTTCCGAGAGGGGACGGAAGAGTTAGATGAGTTTTGATCTTTGTTTCTCTAAAAGGGATAGGAGGATTGTTTGACAGCCCAAACGCCTTGCCTTTCCTGATCTCTTGGATGGAACTTGAGCCAAAGACCCATATGTTTACGAGAAGCTGCTCCAGGAAAGTTTTTGGGTTGGGGAGGGGGGAGCCTGCAGGGGTATTTTTAAAGGTGATTAATGCCTGCAGCCCTGTAACTTACCTGGAATGCTAATGGTGCAGCAGCCCTAAGATTGCAATATGGTTGTAATTGCTTGGATTTTGTAATTTTCCAGACGCTTCAAACTGTCAGTGGGGGAATGAGCAGATCACTTGAATGGTTGTCGTTGACTGTTCTGGAGAGAACAAAGCATGGCCCTTTAATTAGGAAGTTAAAATGCTATTTTGAAAGCTGTTTTCTTTAAATACCTGTTTTCAGTCCAGAACCCACCTTCTGCAGTTAAACATTAATCAGGAAAGCTGAGGCAGCTTGGGAAACATTGGAATAAAACATACCATGCCATGTCTGACAAGGGCTTGCTGCCTGTTTGGGCCATGGTTTTTTTTTTTTTACTTTTGAAAGAAGGTTTTATGGCATATGCACCTAAGACCTCCAAACATGAATGTTTCTTATTAGGTATTAATACTTATCCTGTGATTTCTTAGCTATCCTCTTATCACCTGTAACTTTCTCATAAATTTTCTTCGGCCATTCTCAATTCATACACATTATATTTCTGGAAGTTGGCCTTTTAATGCATACATGATGTGCTCTAATGAGGCAGGTTCTGATAATGCTCCAAGGGGTATGTTCTAAGGTGCATTAGTGTTTTTAATGCGCCTTTAAAGTTAAGGCGCATTAAATGTGCCAATACATTTCTATGGGCAAGTTAGCGTGTAACGTGCATTAAAACCACTAACGCGCCTTTGTAAACACAGGCATAAGCTGGCAATAGCAAAGGTGCTGTTTTCCAGAAGCATGCAGTTGTCAACCTTCTAGAATGTAATTGCTGAGGTAGTAAAACCTTTTTTTGGAGACTCGTGTTACTCTTTCCGTTATTTAATAGAGAGGTGGTGATCACCATGGTTACTGTGTTCCGCAATAATCTTTATGCAAAACTTATTTTGAAAGTGATATTTTGAGATATAGCGCAGCCAGTCAGGAGTACTGAAGATGAAGAATAGCCTCAGTTATTTGGCTAGTTCTGCTGTGTTTTTTTCCCCCCAATAAAATTATTCTCTTTTTATTTATTTATTTTGCATCAGTATAATTAAATATTGGCAGACTCGGGGGTGGGGGGGGGGGGGGAATACAGCTTCTACAAAACCACCAGCAGTATCATTAGTAAGTTCTGTGGCAGCTTATGCACTTCTTCATTTGCAACTAATATGCCATTAACGTGGCTTTCTGTGCTGAACAATTTAAGTGAAATGCATGGTAAATGAGCTTGTCAAATGCAGATATATGCAGAAGAGTATGTAATTACTATGTAAGGGGGTTAAGATGTGTTGGGCCTGGAAAGTTAACTACTTCTCTGGTCTAGTTTACCTTCCCAGAGATCATTGGTTCTGTAACTTCAGGGCCTGCTCAACCATTAGGCAAGACTAGGTAGCTGCCTAGGAGAGCAAAGAGCAGTCAAAGCAACACAGGTTCAAAGAGCCATCAGCACATAACCTTGACCTGAATTTTACAGGAATTTTTTGTGTGTGATGATATCATGATTCTTGGGTTTAATTATCAAAATTGTGTTGGATGGGAGGGAAGGAGGGAGGGCTGCAGGCTAGGGATGTGAAAGTTAATGGGGGGAAGTGTAAGGCTGAAGACTTGCTCAAGGCATCCACTACCCTTGCATTGGCTCTGCCTAACTTGGGAGCTGAGTGTTCCACGGAGAATCTTAAGTGCAGTCCTGGACCCTGACTTGCATTTAACACCTTGTGGAATGTCAGAATATACCACTAGTGCAAGGGCTCTCAACCTAGTCATCTGGACATGCCCAGCCAGTCAGATTTTCAGGATATACACAATGAATAGGCACGAGAGATTTGCATGCCCTGCCTTCATTGAATGCAGATTTATCTCATGTCTATTCATTATGGGTATCCTGAAAACCTGATTGGCTAGGCATGTCCTGAGGGCTGGGTTGAGAACCCCTGTGCTAGGGATAAGCTTTCTGGATAATGAAGAATTATGATACTTAGGGTTTGACAGATGCCTAACAATCTGTACTTGTTGCTGACCTATGCTGGGGAAAGATGCTATTTCTATAGTGGTGTGTGGATAGGCACACTTGAAGGCCATGTGCTAATAGAGAGGGATTGGGGTTGGGGGGGGGGTGCAAAAGGTTAAAGGAAATGGGAGGTGAATAGTATCTGGTGTGAGGGGAGAGCAAGGGAAGTCTTTTCACAAGATTCCTTTCAGAAAGTGGAGGGGTCCCAATGATGATGTAGTGGACAAAACAAACACAGATATGGTAGCAGGATGCAGACCAGATGTGGGAGGAGTCCTGGTTTGCTCTGTTGGTTGGGGGCCTTAACAAAAAGGAAGTTTGAAAGCCTGTGTCCTAGAATAATTATTTTTTCTGTTGCAAAGATATGGGAAGTAAGTGCCGCTGTTGAGAATGGTGCATTAGTTCTAAACAATAATATAAAGCAGCGTTTACTACTGCTGATCAAAAAGGCCCAGTGTCGGATTGCTTGTGTGGTTTGCTGTAATATGGCTTGGCATGCAGAGTGGAACTGCAACTTCTCCACAATAAATGGTGGTTCTTGTGTTCATGCTGGTAAGACAATGCAGGGCACCAGCACTGTGTTATTTATGTTTTTTTCTTGCTGTGTTTATACTGCATGTAGACTTAGGTAAGAACAGGGGCGTAGCCAGACCTCGAGGTGGTAGGGGACCAGAGCCCAAGGTGAGGAGGCACATTTTGGTCCCCCTTCCCATCGCCTTGCCGCCCCCCACCCACGCTGCTGCAGCATATTCCTTGGCTGCCGGGGGTCCCTAATACCCACCAGCTGAAGCACCGCTGCCGCCGCCACACATGCCTTGGCAGACCCCCCCCCAGCTGAAGCACATTTTCCAGCGCTGGTCTCCAGCGCCACCGCATTTCCTGCTTTTCTATCTCTTCCCCTCATGTCATGTCTGGCATGCTCATCTTAATGAAATTGAGCCAGTGCGTGTGCTCAGTTTCACCAGAATGAGCATGTTGGATGTGAGGGGAAGAGAGAGCAGGGCTGGAAATGAGGCGGTGCCGGAGACCAGCGCTGGAAAAAAAAACACTTCAGCTGGCAGGGGTTGGGGATCCCCACCAGCCAAACCAGGAGCACAGATCTAGTGTGGGGGCCCAGGCCCCCGAGGCCCCCCCGTAGCTACGCCACTGGATGAGAAGCTGTATGAGAACTAACAAGTGAAGTCAAAGGTGAATGGCTACTAAGGCTAAGCCAGGGATGGTACTCAGCAGTACCGTATGGAAAGACCTGGGCAAAATTCTCAGTGCAGGTTTTCCAATCCCTTGGCTGGTTAGGGCTGTCACAGAGGTAACAGTCACAGCCTGTTGGGTGTGTGTGTGGGGGGGGGGTAGAACCTGTTATCACCTAAAAGTAACCCCCCCCCCCCCCCAAAAAAAATACCCTGGTGGTCCAGTGGGCCCACTGACCCCCTCCCCCTAACTGAATACTAGCCTTGGTGGTCCAGTATAATCCTACCCCCTGACCTCCTCTACATACCTTGCTTTGGACGCAGGAGAAAGGCCTACTCTCTCTGGGCCTGCCCGCTTCAAAATGGCGATACCCTGTCTGGTGCATCCTGGGATGCAGTGAGATGGGCTAAGTGCCATATAAGGAAAAAACCCTCGTATGGTATTTTGTCCCCTCCCAGTGCATACCAGGCTGTTACCATTTTGAAGCGGGCAGGGCCAGAGGCAGGAGGGATTAGGCCTGCCTCTGATGCAAGGTATGTGGAGGGGGTCATGGAGGTGGGATTACACTAGACCACCAGGGCCAGTGTTCAATTAGAGGGGGTCTGTTGGACCACAAGGGTATTTTTTTGAGGGGGGGGGGTTCCAATCATTACTGGACATAGGCACAAGAGTTGTGCCTACTGCACAGCTCTTTTGGACATGCACCAGGAATGTTCAGACCCCTTTACCGACCAATGCTCAACACTAATATTGTGTGCATAATTTGTATGCTGTTAGTGTTGAGCATTGGTCAGTAATTTTGACTTATTGTTAAAACATATGTGTTGCCATACTGGGACATGCCAAAGGTCCATCTAGCCCAGTATCCTGTTTCCAACAGTAGCCAATCTAGGTCACAAGTACCTGGCAAGATCCCAGAACAGTAAAACTGAATTTATGCTGGTTATCCTAGGAATAAGCAGTGAATTTTCCCAAGTCTGTCCTGAAAATGGCTTATGGACTTTTCTTTTAGGAAATTATCCAAACCTTTTAAAACCCTGTTAAGCTAACTGCTTTTGCCACATTCTCTGGCAACGAATTCCAGAGTTTAATTAATTACTCATTGAGTAAAGAAGAAAATTTTAAAACAAATTTGGAGAAAATTTACTACCTAGTAGTTTCATTGCATGCCCCCTAATCCTAGTATTTTTGGAAAGAGTAAACAAGCAATTCATGTCTACCTATTCCACTCCACTCTGTATTTTATAAACCTATTCCACTGTACTCTGTTTTATAGACATCTATCATATCTCCTCTCAGCCATCTCTTTTCCAAGCTTAAGAGCCATAGCCGCTTTAGCCTTTTTATATAGGGAAGTCATCCCATCCTGTTCATCATTTTCATTGCCCTTCTCTGTACCTTTTCTAGTTCTGCTATATCTATTTGGAGATGCAGTGACCAGAATTGCACACAATATTAGAGGTGCCTTGGAGTGATACAAAGGCATTATAACATTTTTATTTTTGTTTTCCATTCCTTTCCTAACATTCAGTTTACTTTCTTAGCCGTGTTTGCACAGTGAGCAGATGGTTTCAACGTAGCATCAACGATGACACCTAGATCCTTTTCCTGGTTGGTGACTCCTTACGTGGAACCTTGTATCATGTTGCTATGGTTTGGGTTCCTCTTTGCGATATGCATCACTTTGCACTTGCTCACATTAAACAACATCTACTATTTGGATGCCCAATCTCACAATGGCCTCTTGCAATTTAACAACTTTGAATAACTTTGTCTTGTGAACAAATTTAATTACTTCAGTAATTATTCCCATCTCTAGTTCATTTATAAATGTTAAAAAGCAGCGGTCCCAGCACAGACCCCTGGAGAGCCCTACTATCTACTCTTCTCCATTGAGAATACTGACCATTTAATTCTACTCTCTGTTTTTAAAAATCTTTTAACCATCCACAATAGAACACTGCCTCCTATCCCATGACTTTCTAACTTCCTCAGGAGTCTTTCATGAGGTACTTTCTCAAATGCCTTTTTTAAAATCCAGATACACAATATTGACCGTCTCACCTTTATCCACATTGGTTCACCCCTTCAAAGAAATGTAGTAGATTGATGAGGCAAGGTTTCCCTTGATTAAATCCGTGTTGGCTTTGTCTCATCAATCCATGCTTATGTATATGCTCTGTAATTTGGTTCTTTATAATAGTCTCTACCATTTTGCCCGGCACCGACATTAGGCTCACTGGCCTATAATTTTCTGGATCACCTCAGGAAACCTTTTAAAAAATTGACGTTACTTTAGTCATCCTCCAATCTTCTGGTACCGTGCTTGATTTTAAAGATAAATTACATATTACTAAAAATAGAATTTTTTTTTTAATTCTTATAATTTTAAGCAACAACTTATAAGCAACAACTATTTGTTAAAGCAATACAGGGAAGGAAACATATAAGAAAAACCAAAACAAGAAATAAACTGCTCTTCCTTAGACCACAAAATATGGGGGAGAGGTCAATAAAATATAAGGAGAATAAAAAGGTAAATCAAATAACAGGAAAGTTCAATAACATGATTATCACATCATTTTACAAAAATACAAGCTACTTGTGAAGTCAGACGCCACCACCTACTATTTTCTTCCATTTCAAAAACACCTTTATTTGCTCAGGTGCAAAGAAAACATACTCTGTCCCCAGATATTTAATAACATATTTACAAGGATATTCAAGTAAAAATGAAGCACCCAGTATCAAAACAACCTGCCTCAAAGCCAGAAAGGCCCTTCTGCGATCTTGGGTCTGCTTGGTAACATCGGGGTATATTCAGATTTTCTTCCCATAAAACAATGCATTTGAATTCCTGAAATAGTCTCATTAAGGAGTTCAAATCCTATTCAAACACGAATGATATCAACAGTCTTGCTCTTTCTGATTCCTCCAACAATGATGTCTCCAAAATTGCAGAAATATTTAAATCTTTCACTTTTTGATCAACACTCAGTGCCCCTAATTGATCTCCCCTCTCTTTAGCCAAAGTAGGAATATAATATATTTTGTTCAATGGGGGAATACCTTCTAAAGAATACTTAAGCACTTGTATCAAATATCTGTTGAAAACTTCAAGAGGGAACATTCCTGTGTATTTAGGATTTTAACATTTTCTAATGTTCATCCTCCTGTTATAGTTATAATTTTTGATCTGTTCAGTCTTGTTGTGCAAGAGAACCTTACCTTTCACAATAGAGGTGAGATCTTGTAGTGATTTCACATCCTTCTGAATATCTTTGATTTGTCCTGAGAACTCCAATTTCACTGTTTCCAAACTCTGAGAAATCAAGTTAACTTTAAGTGTCGAAAGCTCTTGAGCTGACTTGTTGACAGTGGAGCGCAGATTCCACAAAACCGCCATGGGTGCTCCTCCGTGGGACAAAAGCCCAGTCTGAGCTCCAGTGTTGTTCACCTCTCCCACGAAAACCTTAGCATCAGTGTCTCCGAATGAGGCTCCCCCAGCCCTCTCTTCTGGCTCTGTTCGAGCTTCTGTTGCTGGCAGGGTCGAAGGGCATGGTGGTGGGTTGTGCACTGGAGTGGCTAAGGTCACGTCCAGCTCCATGGTCTCGAGCACTCCTTCGCTCAGTACTGCTGCAGTTAAATCTTCGGAAGTGCTAGATGGGGTCCGGACAGCATACCGGGCCAGCGTTTGCTGACCAGGGGAGGACGTCAGACCAGTTGGAGGAATGGTCCTAACAACCCTTTACCCTTGGTGTGAGGCATTCCTTCCAGGAAAAGTGAGTTCAGGGGGTAGCAAATAGAAGAAAGCTGGTAGCTGCCTAGAATCACGCCGCCATCCTGGCCACTCCGCCCTCGCAAGTTTATTTTTCAGTTCTGTCAGTACTCTGGGATGTATACCATCCGGTCCTGGCGTTTGCCTCACTTCAGTTTGTCAAATTGCCCCACTTCATCTTCTAGGTTTACAGAGATTTGTTACAGGTTCTCTGACTCATCAGCATTGAATACTATTTTTGGCACTGGAATTTTTCTCGGTGAAGAGCAAAGCATTCATTTAATTTCTCTGTTTTGGCCTTGTCTTCCCTTAGTTCCCCTTTTACCCCTTGGTCACACTGATTCTTTTGCTGGCATCTTGCTTCTAATATACCTGAAAAAGCTTTTACTATGTGTTTTTGCCCCCAATGCAATCTTCTTTTCAAAGTCTCTCTTTGCCTTCCTTATCAGCGCTTTGCATCTGACTTGCCATTCCTTATGCTGTTTCCTATTTTCATTAAAATATTATGTTTGCTCCCACAGTCCCTCAGTTCTTAAATTCTCAAATCCAACCCTTCATTTCAATAATTTTTATCTCTTAGTGTCCTCAGTTGTGCACATTACCAGGATTACTGAATGGCAATGGTTCCTGCACACCTTTCTTCATCGGTACACTTTATCCTGAGCTGACGTCAGGTTTGATAGATTACAATAAGGGGTTAGAGAGACGCCGTGGCCATCTTTGCAAGGGGAAGATCCTTTAACTGTAGAGCAGAGCTTGCGCTAAACGGCAAAGGGTGAGTGAGAGGTTTTAGAACGGTGGGGTGATGTGAGCAGTTAAATATATGTCTCTGTCACCATATCGTTGAAGTTAATTTTTGTGTATGATTTTTTGTAGGGGGCAGTCCTTGAAGCAGCCCTGTTAAGGGCGAAACATGCATGTCGGGCAGTAACATCAACCCCTGAGCTTGATGTATTTTTCAAAGATGAGTATTGATAATTAAAAAATATAAAAGTGAAGAATAGTGCTAAATAAGTAAAAAAAAAAAAAAAAAAGGGGGTGGATAAAGTGTACCGATGAAGAAAGGTGTGCAGGAACCATTGCCATTCAGTAATCTTGGTAATGTGCACAACTGAGGACACTAAGAGATAAAAATTATTGAAATGAAGGGTTGGATTTGAGAATGTAAGAACTGAGGGATTGTGGGAGCAAACATAATATTTTAATGCGAGTTGTTTGAAGCTCCACAGTGATTATACAGAGAAGGAAGCCATTGTGATTGTTTCCTATTTTCAGTCAGATCCTCCTTCCATTTTCTGAAGGATTTTCTTTAATAGCTTCTATCACCTCACTTTTTAACCATGCCAGCTGCCATTTTGGCCTTCCTTCTTCCTTTTTTAATACAGGACTTCCAGGATGTTATGTTTGAACCAGCCAGTGTTTTCCCGGCTCTGTTCTCTACAGAACCAGAATTCTGTACATCTGGCCCCTAGTGTCTAAATTTAGAACATATGTTTAGAAGGTTCCAGAAGTAGCCCCGGTGTGCGGTGGTTCTGGCTGAGAACTACTATCATGACTGAATGAAAATAAATTGGAATGGAGGAGTGGCCTAATGGTTAGTGCAGTGGGCTTTGATCCTGGCAACTTGGGTTCAATTCCCCCTGTAGCTTCTTGTGATCTTGCCACAGGTACAAAAAAAAAACAACAACTTAGATTGTGAGCCCTCTAGGGACAGAGAAAGTATCAGCATATAACGTGTACAGTGTAACGTATATCTAGTAGCACTATAGAAATGAGTAGTAGTAGAACATAAGAACAAAAGAGTAGCCATACTGGGTCAGACCAGTGGTCCGTCTAGCCCAGTATCCCATTTCCAAACAGTGGCCAAGTGAGGTCATAAGTACCTGGCAGAAACCCAACTATTGCTAACTATTAGCAACATTCCATAATATCAATCCTGGGGCAAGCAGCTGCCTCCTCCATGTCTGTCTCAATAGCAAACAAATAGCGACGGCCAAAGCCAGAAGGATGCTTGGGTGCATAAAGAGAGGCATGACCAGCAGGAAAAAGGAGGTGATAGTGCCGTTGTATAAGTCTCTGGTGAGGCCTCATTTGGAGTACTGTGTGCAGTTCTGGAGACAGCACCTACGGAAAGATATAAACAGGGTGGAGTCGGTCCAGGGTGGGAGTCGGCTACGAAATTAGTAAACGGTCTTGAATGCAAAAATTATAGGGACAGGCTTATGAACCACCCTATATCCCCCCTTCCATTTTTCTTCCCGGTGGAGGTGGTGGAGTCTAGGACTGTTCCAGAATTTAAAAAGGCATGGGATAAGCATGTGGGATCACTTAGGAACAGGAAGAATTAGGGGTTACAGAGGATGGGCAGACTGGATGGGTCATATGGCCTTTATCTGCCGTCATGTTTCTATGACCTTGTTATACTTGTTTACAACATTTTTTGCACCTATTTTGTTTATATTCAGTCGCCTGCTGTCACAGCAGCTGTAATGAGGGGCATTAATTGGCTCAAGAAATGAAAGTTTGCACATTTGTATTTTATTCCTGATCTGCAGTTAAATCTTTCTCGTTTTGGGAGGAAATGGTCATGCTTATCCTGGTTCAGAGAGCATAAGTACATCGCCATGCTGGGACAGACCAAGGGTCCATCGAGCCCAGCACCCTGTCACCGACAGCGGCCAAAAGAACAAGCAATTTGTCCCGCCCATCCTAGAAATACTGTATTATTCCCTCGTCCATTCAATAACATTCTATGGCTTTTTCCTCCAGGAAGCCGTCCAACCCTTTTTTGAAGTCCGCTAAGTTAACCGCCTTAACCACCTTTTCCGGCAGCGAATTCCAGAGTTTAACTACGCGTTGAGTGAAGAAAAATTTCCTCCGATTCGTTTTAAATTTACCACACTGCAGCTTCATCGCATGCCCCCTTGTCCTAGTATTTTTGGAAAGCGTAAACAGACGCTCCACATTGACCTGTTTCATTCCACTCATTATCTTATAGACCTCTATCATATCTCCCCTCAGCTGCCTTTTCTCCAAGCTGAAGAGCCCCAGCCTCTTCAGCCTGTTCTGATAGGGAAGTCGTCCCATCACCTGTATCATCTTTGTTGCCCTTCTCTGCACCTTTTCCAATTACACTATGTCTTTTTTTTGAGGTGCGGCGACCAGAATTGAACACAATATTCGAGGGGCGGTCGCACCATGGAGCAATACAATGGCAGAATAATATCCTTATTTTTGTTTTCAATCCCTTTCCTGTCTTTTTTGAGGTGCGGCGACCAGAATTGAACACAATATTCGAGGTGCGGTCGCACCATGGAGCGATACAATGGCAGAATAATATCCTTATTTTTGTTTTCAATCCCTTTCCTAATGATACCCAACATTCTATTTGCTTTCCTAGCTGCAGCAGCACATTGAGCAGAAGTTTTCAACGTATCATCAACAATGACACCTAGATCCCTTTCTCGGTCCGTGACTCCCAACGCTGAACCTTGATGTAGTTATAGTTTGGGTTCCTCTTTCCTACATGCATCACTTTGCACTTGTTCACATTAAACGTCATCTGCCATTTAGATGCCCAGTCTCCCAATCTCGTAAGGTCCTCTTGTAGTTTTTCACAATCTTCCCGCGATTTGACTACTTTGAATAACTTTGTGTCATCGGCAAATTTGATTACCTCACCAGTTACCCCCATCTCTAGGTCATTTATGAATATGTTAAAAAGCAGAGGTCCCAGCACTGATCCCTGAGGGATCCTGCTAACTACCTTTCTCAATTGCGAATATTGACCTTTTAATCCTACTCTCTGCTTCCTGTCTTTCAACCAGTTTTTAATCCACAGTAAGACACTACCTCAGATCCCATGACTGCAAGGAAGAATTATTTATGCTTTAAACAGGACTAGTGCAAGGGGTTTAGTTGCCCTCAGCAAACCCTATATCCCCCCTTCCATGTTTCTTCATGCCTCTAGGCCCATCTATCCTAGAACAATAGTCCAATAAAAAGGGTATCACATTATTTTCCTCTTGATTTTTGTTCTCTTATCTTTTAAAGCAGGGGTTCTCAACCCAGTCCTGAGAACACAGCCAGTCAGTCTGGTTTTCAAGATACCAATGAGTATGCATGAAAGAGTTGCATACAATAGAGGCAATGTGTGCATATTCATTGTGGGTATCGAAAACGTGAGTGGCTGTGTGTATCCAGAGGACTGGGTTGAGAACCCATGCTTTAAAGTAGACTAACATGACAACCATAGTCCTCAAGGGCCACAGTCCAGTCGAGTTTTTAAGATTTCCACAATGCATAGATCTCATGCACATTCATTGTGGAAATCTTGAAAACCCAACTGGGTTCTCGGCCTTGAGGGCCATAGTTGTCCACCCCTGATTTAGAACAGTTGTAAGAATGGGACATTATATTTTGCATATTAAACTTTGTAATAAGGGCAGCTTTTAAAAGCTGCTTACCTGTGTAAATGGCTGTTTGCAAATTGCCCACAATCTTGTGGTTAAAAGTTAAATGCTGATCTGGTTTTGTTTGTTTGTCTCTCTGTGTGGACCTATTAGGTGACATTTTAAGAAGGATTTTTCAGACATATGCTACTTTATCATGTAATGCCTCTTCTAAAATATCCTACATTATGACAAGTAGGCACATGTAGGCGTGTTTGGGGGAGGAGTTTAGGCAGAACCTGTGCAGGTCAGTGTCCTGATGCAGAGTAGTCGAGACAAGTTAAGACTGTAATAGTTTCTTATCGGTACACTATTCACAGATGATCTAGTACTTTCAGAAATTGGAATATTTACAAATTACAGGGACTCCTGAATCAGTCCTCTGTGGCCGAAACATGATTCGTGTTGAGTCCAGTATTTTTTGTGAAATAAACTTCTGATGTGAACTTAAGTCCGTTAAGAGGTTTTGTCGTCATCTTTGTCTCTTTTGCTGTGCTTGCTTGCCAGAACAAAGATAGAGTTAGCATGCAAATCTCTGTCATGAATATTCATTGTGGGTATCCTGAAAACCTGACTGGCTGGGGTGCCTCCAGGACCAGGTCTGGGAACCACTGTTCTAAATGATAAAATGCATACCTCTGTGACTTCTTGGTGTAAATGTGGGTGGCGGAATTTTAGCTGTCATTTCACCTGCCTTTGTGCTAATATTTTTTAAATACATATAGGGATATGTCTACTAAAAGGCGCTAGGGCAGTGGTTCCCAAATCTTGTCCTGGAGGCACCCCAGCCAGTAAGGTTTTCAGGACACCCACAATGAATATTCATGAGAGAGAGAGATCTGCATGCACTATTTCATGAATATTCATTCTGGATATACTGAAAACTTGACTGGCTGGGGTGCGTCCAGGACCAGGTTTTGGAACCACTGTGCTAGGGAATGGGGTTAACGTGTGCTAATTTGGGAGTTTCCTATGTGGTAAACACATTTCTAGTGTGCCCAGAAAATAGGGCATTGTCAAATATTTCTTTTTCAGGTAGTGCACTAATGTTTGCATTAGCGTGCGTAACCTGAAAAAAATTTGATGCAGGAGCTCTTACTGCTTCCTGTTTAGGAGGCAGTAAGGGGCTCCCTTGTTAATGAACATTCTAAGCAGTTAAGCACAAATATTGATATGCTAGCTGAAAAGTGTGGCCACGTCCATTCTCTGCCCTTGACAAACCCCCTTAAAAAAATAAATAACAAGTACTTTGTGTACGCAAAAATGTTACCCCCCCAAACACTTTAACATGCTTGGCAATAAGTGTTTTCACGCATACTAAGCGTGTGTTAGGGTTTGAGGCCCTTTAGTAGACATAATCGTACTACTACTTAACATTTCTAAAGCGCTACTAGGGTTACGCAGCGCTGTACAGTTTAACAGAGAAGGACAATCCCTGCTTAAGGAGCTTACAATCTAAAGGGCAAGTGTACAGTCAGTCAAATAGGGCAGTCAAATTGGGGCAGTCTAGATTTCCTGAATAGAGGCATAAAGGTTAGGTGCCGAAGGCGACATTGAAGAGGTGGGCTTTGAGCAAAGATTTGAAGATGGGCAGGGAGGGGGCTTGGCGTATGGGCTCAGGAAGTTTATTCCAAGCATAGGGTGAAGCGAGGCAGAAAGGGTGGAGCCTGGAGTTGGCGGTGGTGGAGAAGGGTACTGAGAGGAGGGATTTGTCCTGTGAGCGGAGGTTTCGGGTGGGAACGTAAGGGGAGATGAGGGTAGAGAGGTAGTGAGGGGCTGTGGACTGAATGCATTTGTGTGTTAGAAGGAGAAGCATGAACTTGTATCCTGTAGTCACTTGTCTTTTTATAAAGTAGGCTTAAAATAAATGCCAACTTGGCCTCTCAGCCTAGGGCACCAGGTACCTGCTTTGACTGAATCTGTTCTTGGCTACCCCTAGAACTGCTGCTCTAGGTGACTGCCTAGTCTGTTTGTCAAACTTTTTTTTTTTTATTTTTTAAATAATATAAATGACCTTATTCCAGATAATGAAAACAAAATAACAGGCCACCACTTCCTCTTCTTTCCCTTCTCTCCTCCGCCCCATTTATGCAGAGCAGGAAAGCTGCATCAGAACTGGTGGGCAACACTTAGCACATGACCCTGTGAGTTGGTCTGTGTGTTAACAGAGCCCAGTATTCTGCACAGTTCCAGTCTAACAGGATTTACAGTGGAAGTCCACAGGGAGGAGAGGAGCAGCTCTGTGTACGTGAGCTCATTTGGTGTCCAGAACCACCGGCCTCATCTGTCTAGTAGTTAAGCCAGTTCTAATGTGCTATAACTCAGTTTTTCCCAAGTCCGGTCCTGGAGTACCCCTTGTCAGTCAGGTTTTCATACACTCTGTTATTTGCAAATATCTTTCATGCATATTCATTGTGGATATAACACTGCTGTAACTTGGTGCCCATTAGTGTGTGTGTGTAATTGGGGGGGGGGGGGGGGGGGGAGGTGAGATCTGAATTTCTTATACCTTTTTCATTTGTAGCTGAACCTGAGTTACATTCAGGTACAGAGATAATTTCTTGTCCCCGGAGGGTTTAGGATCTAAGCTTGCACCTCAATAGAGGATTATGTGACTTGCCCAAGATCACAAGGAGCCATAAAGGGACTGAAAGCACCAGCTAGCTCAGTGGTAAATCACAGTATAAGTTAAATCAATGTTTACTGTGCCACTGTCTCCTTTCAGTGCTGCTTAATCCTGACCAGCTGTAGCTCG
Source organism: Microcaecilia unicolor (assembly GCF_901765095.1). Classification (NCBI taxonomy): domain Eukaryota; kingdom Metazoa; phylum Chordata; class Amphibia; order Gymnophiona; family Siphonopidae; genus Microcaecilia; species Microcaecilia unicolor. The sequence goes on along the minus strand of NC_044031.1, from coordinate 231,648,328 downwards.
AAGTTCTGTTCTCATGTTTTTTTTTTTTTTCTGAATTGGTTGCCAGCAATTCACGATTGTGCCAGGAAGGAAACACCTTGTCCAATACGGATGTGTACAGGCAAAAATTTTCACTGTGTTTTGGAGATTTTTTGGGGGTAGGCTTTCTGGTTATTCTCATATATTTGGTTTCATACCTTTTTTTTTTTAATTTTTAATATGCTTTTAGAACACTTTGATGTGTGTGTCACGAAACGCCTAGCCACTTGCCTGGTGTTACCCTGCGGCCACTTAGAGGGTCTATCCCCAGCACAGCTCAGGTCCGCCTGCATCTGCCGCTCGTGCTCTACACTAGAACCCTCCTCCCACCGACCGGGTCACAACCGCCTCTGAGCAAGTCTCCTGTTCTCAAATTATCCCCAGTGATTTTTAGGTTACTAGAGCCACACTCCCAGTGGTCCCACAGTTCCCAGAAAGCACTCACAGATCCAACACACAAACCACCGGAATTCTTTATCAGTCCAGACAGGCAGAATGAACAAAATATGTACAATTAGCAAACAGTAACAAGTAACTGAAAAATGGATCAATTAGAAACCTAAAGTACCTGGGGAGATCAGAACATCTCTCTCTCCCTCTCTCTGGCTGAAATGGAACAAATAAATATACTGTTTCTTGCTTCCTGTTTGTATCAAACTAAATAAAAAAACACACAGGGCCTCTTTACTAAGTGGTGGTAAGCCCAACGTGGGCTTACCGCTTCGCCGGTCTACTGCAGCAGCCTGGCGGTACTTCCCACCCCTAGCATGCCGTCATATCTGGTGCGGGAGCGTACCAGCAGTAATCGGGCAGTGCTGTGTGCTGCCTGGTTAGTGCAGGAGCCCTTACCACCACCTCAATGGTTTGCGATAAGGGCATCCCCCCCCCCCCAAACAAAATGGCCTAAAGAAAGACTTCCCTTTTACCTGCTGTGGTAAGAGGGCCTTGGCGCGCATGAAAAACACACACCGATGCCAGTGCAGGCCCGCTTTTGCCGTGGCTTGGTAAAAGGGGCCCACAGTTCTCTGTAACAGTTTTATAGCAAACACCACGTGCTGACCAAATAGGAAAAATACACTTCAGAACATAATGCAGGAAAATGTCCAATACATTTTACAGGCTTAAAACACACAGTTTCTTCAGTGTGTAAATAAATTGTGTTAAATCGTGTGCACACTGAAGGGGTGTTCTAATGGCATTAGTGCCCTGTGGCAGGGATAATTCTTTAAAGCAGGTGTTAACATTTACACGTGTAAATGTTCAGAATACTAACACAATGTACACTGACATGGCAGATATGCGTCTCTATAGATACCCACATATTTTACTTAGTGTTATTTTACAAGGGGGAGTGCAGTGGGCAGAGCATCGGTGGGGCGTATAACTTAGGGGCCCTTTTACTAAGCTACGGTAGGGCTAATGTGCAGGTAGTGCACATGCGCCAAGTTGGCACTAATCCGGGGTAGCATGGGCGCCTGGCAGTAATTCTGAAGTTGGTGCAGGCCAGGGGAGTAGCCAGACTTCGGCAGGAGGGGGGCCCAGAGCTTGAGGTGAGGGGGCAAATTTTAGCCTCCCTCGGCGCCGCTGACCCCCTCTGCATTTTTGACCCCCCCCACCGCCGCCGCCACCATCACCTCCCCCTGGTGCCAAACCTTTCGACCGACCCCCTTACCGCTGCTGGCAACCCTCCCCCGCCGTCTGGTACCTTTGCTGGTGGGGGTCCCCAGCCCCCGTTAGCCGAAGTCCTCTTCTCCAGCACTCTTCTTCGGTGGAGCCGCGTTGCTGATCTGCAAGGCTTCTGTTTCTGTGAGTCTGACGTGCCCCATTGAAAAATGCCTTCTTTTTTTTTTTCCCAGCCATGATAAAAAAAAAATGGCCCAGCGTGCTCCAGAAACATGCACCCACACAATCTTACCGCAGTAGTAAAAAGAGCCCTTTAGAGAATATTATCGGTTACATGTGTATCTCTAACACTTAGACATACACACACATTAGCTGTGTGGCTGGTGTAAATTCTTGCACCTATGTACATACTTCACCTGTTAGGGTAGTAGGGCCTAATTTCCTAAAGAAACCCCCCCAAAACCACCTATGTGTAGGAACACATAGTTATAGAATCAGGCCCATTTAATAAATGTCCTCCTAATTATCTATATATATATATAAAACTCACCCTCAACGTTCTGAAGACAGTGACGTCAGTGAAGCCAAGCCCTGACTTCCTTCAAAAAGGTTCGAAGGTTCGTGGTGGTGAAGCCACCAAAATCGCTCTGGGCCCCGCCCTCGAGGGCGGAGCTATGGCAGAACAACGAAGGGGGAGGCAGGGAGGCGTGGAGGGGGTGGGAAATCGCTACGGGCCCCGCCCTCGAGGGCGGAGCAATGGCAGAACAACCAAGGGGTTGGCAGGGAGGCGGGGGGGGGGTGGAAATCTATGGGCCCCACCCTCGCATCAAACGTCATGACGTTGAGGGTGGAGCAATGCCACAACAACGAAGGGGTTGGTGGGGGGGGGGGGGGTGTTGCTGACGAAAACCTTGCTAGCGCCCGTTTCATTTGCTCAGAAACGGGCCTCTTTTACTAGTTTTTTAATAAATCCTTATATCTGTTGGCTGCCATCATGCCCGCCTCTCCCAGTAGAAGATCTTGTTGCATAAGAATTTTCACCCTCCTGGATCTGTTCCGAACTCTTTCAGATATTACAGCTTTCTGTCTTCTCTCTGCTGTTGGGGTTTGACATTTCAAAACGGGTTTGAAAACACGATTGCTCTTGTTGTGAAGTTTGGCGGTGTGCAAAGAGTTAAGTATAGGTGTAAATTTCTGTGGCCAAATACTCCTCGAATGACCCTATTTTTGTTAACGGTTGAGGGGAAAATATGCTGTGTTCTGAATACTTGTGGATACTTGGCAGTTTATAGAAGCCGTTATGTATTTACACAGTGTTTTCACTCGGTCCAGCAGCTGTGCAGAATTGGTATTAAGAGTTTGTTTCTGCTTCATTGGCTTTCTGTTTTTAATCTTAAATTGCACGGTATTTTTTTTCTAGAGCATGTATACCTATAATCAAGGATTCATAATGGCTGATGGCATGCTTTTGTAGTTTTTGGGAGGTAGGGAGAGAGTTGCAGGCAAGGGGAATGAGCACTAGTTAGAGGGCCTTCTATATAAAAAAAAAAAAGACTAGAAACCAATACATTGGCTGAAATAAGGGATTGAAGAATTTCATTGCTATATTACATCATGTTGGAATTGTAAACTGGCTGTATTTTTTTTCCCTCAGATGTTTGCTTTATCCCATGTCTATGGAAATGTAGCTCCTGATTATTTTCCTAAGAGCAGCAGGACTAAAAACCCATGCATGTAATACACTTACAACTAGGAATGATTCATCCTGTCCTGAAGAAATGGAGCCTGTATGGTGTAAAACATACTTTTAATAACTAACAGCTAGAGTTGGTAACATTCGGCTATGTCCTGTAGTAAAATAATGCACGTTAATGAGCCAGAATGTGCATTATTGCACTTGAGTAACTCTAGATGTTTGGAAGAGCAACAAACTGTTTTCAATATCCATTCTGTGGATCCTAGACAGATTTTTAGCAGGTGCATTATATAACCGTAGAGGCATTCAGGCTGTGCTTTTTAGAAACGTACAGCAGAGACCTCTAGTGACTGTACCAGGCTATGGGAGTATGACCTTTTTGATTTAGAGTATTCTCACAGCTGGTGGACAGTGGTAGTAATAGACTCTTTGGATGAAAACTGTGATGGTAGAAATACCAAGTCTAGTGAGAGGAGCCTTTTTCTTTGGTCCCAGCTTCCCCGGCCACTGTACCACAACGGCAAGGGAAAGAGGCTCTGCTCTTTTCTCCACAGTACCTGAACAGCTAATTAAGAGGCAGATGCAGCAACCAAACGTAAAAAAATCTAAATCGTTAAAGTCCCTAACGATTTTAAAATAACGAAAAATGCACCAAAAAAAAAAGTCACACATGCTGAGATCGGTAGTGAAACGTACAATGTATCAAAGAATCACAATACACATCGTTAATCGGCCCCCAAATCATGCGCAGAGCAGCCAAGCGTTATGTTAGCTGCTCTGCGCATGCCACAAACAGTCAAAACACAGTCAAATCGCAAGCACATGGCTCCCAAATAAAAACAAAAATAAAAAAAAAGGGTCGGGAGGGGGCAAGGGCGCTCATCAGGAGCGTCCTGTACAGACGGCCTTGCCCCCCCCCCGCTGCTCCCCACTTTCCGCCGCTCCCCCACCCCGAAAAAGCAAAATTCGAGCAGCCCCTGCCCCCTCCCCACTTTCCGCCGCTCCCCCCACCCCGAAAAAGCAAACTTCTAGAAGCCCCTGCCCCCCTCCCTTCCTCACTACTCTCACCTCAGCTCCGCCTCCCGACATCCTCCGTCCGTGCCCCGCCCCCTTTTGGGGTCGTCGCCGCCATTCCCCTCCTCCATCGGGCCCCCCTTCCTCTTACCGGGCCCGTGCAGCGCCTCTCTCCTCTGTCCGAAGGCGCTGCACGGGCAAGAAGAAAGCTGAATCAGCTGATGCCTGCCTTCGCCTAGCTTCGATAGAGCGTCTTTCTCCTCCTGGGCCCGCCCCTGTCTGACGTCAGTAACCTACGTAGGTTACTGACGTCAGACAGGGGCGGGCGCAGCAGAAGAAAGACGCGCCATCGCGAAGGCAGGCATCAGCTGATTCAGCTTTCTTCTTGCCCGTGCAGCGCCTTCGGACAGAGGAGAGAGGCGCTGCACGGGCCCGGTAAGAGGAAGGGGGGCCCGATGGAGGAGGGGAATGGCGGCGACGACCCCAAAAGGGGGCGGGGCACGGATGGAGGATGTCGGGAGGCGGAGCTGAGGTGAGAGAGTAGTGAGGAAGGGAGGGGGGCAGGGGCTTCTAGAAGTTTGCTTTTTCGGGGTGGGGGGAGCGGCGGAAAGTGGGGAGCAGCGGGGGGGGGGGCAAGGCCGTCCGTACAGGACGCTCCTGATGAGCGCCCTTGCCCCCTCCCGATCCTTTTTTTATTTTTATTTTTTTATGTGTTTTCTGAGGTCCTTTGGACCAATCACAGCGCTTTTAGCTCTGCTAATGCGCTGGGATTGGCTCAAAGTTTGTTTATTTTTTCACTTAACACTTTTTCCTGCCACGGAGCTGTCCTAACGAGAGGTCCAGACCTCTCGTTAGTTTTCCTGCCTTTTTCCTGCATAAAGGCAATCGGAAAAGGTTAGTGCATGTCGTTTCAATGGGGTTTTCACACTAATTGCTCATCTCCATTCCGTTTTCGTTAGCTGCTACTGTCGTCGGAAAATAGGCTTAAGTGCATGGAAAGGATAGGAAATTCTTCCCTGAGGGCTCATTTAACGATGAAAAACGTTTAGTGCATCTACCTCTAAGAGAGAGAGGGACCCTGGCTACCAAAGCCACCACATCTGGAGAGCAGGAGGGAAGTACATTTAACAGAGCCCATACAGCTGCTGCATTTGCACCTAGTGAGAACTAGAACGGAGAACCAGCTCTGCACTTGTTCCCACCAAGATGTAAAGGGAGAAAGAGTAGGGACCTGACAAAGGTCCCAGGAGAACACGAGGTATAGAACTCTGAGTTCCCATCGGACTTTGTATTTGGAGGCTCACAGAGACTTTTAGAGCAGCTGTCCTCTGGAGGAGGTGTACAGAGAGAGCCAAGCTGTAGAGGACATTTACCCTCTTCCAAGAACTTCCAAGGCAGAATGTTAACAAGTAAACCACTACTGTAGGTGATCAATGATTACTTTACAGTTTTTTTTCCTGCCTCATTCAATGTTCTGGGCAGGTACTTTGTTCTCCTACTACTCGTGTACACTTATATGGACATTGTCCCAAGTTTTTGCCCATCTCATCCAATTTTAAGTAAACCTTTTGGTTCAGATCATTTTCTGGCCTGGACTGGCTTATTGGATGAAAGGAGGATGCTGAGTGAGTGGACTTTTTGTGCTTCCAGTCTTCCAGCTCATTCAGTCCTGGCTCTGGCCCCACAAAGATACGCTAAAATGTACTTAACCTGCCCTAATACCCACCTGGCAGCAAGGGTTACATATCCATATGGAGAATACTTTTAGGCTGGTGAGAAGGAACTGTTTGCAAGGCAGAGAAGGAAACTATTTTTCTGATCACTTCAATATGCACTGTAATCATCTTACTACAAATATTTTTGCCTTTCATCTAAGCTGCAGTCCTTGATTTGTAGTTCCATTTCAGAGGCACAGCAGAAAAGAGAGGTGTTGAACTGCAACTACAAGTAATAGCAGAAAGGCAAGCAGATCAGCAGGCTGGAAAGATGTGCGCCTTTATTAAAACAGTCACTCGATGTGGCCACGTTTTACCTGCAGGCTGCATCTGAGGTAAAAACTAATATACAAATAGTAATATTAAAATCATACAAATCATAAGCATTGACTTCAAAATATAAAAAAAAACTTCAAATATCCTATATAATAAAAAGCACCTCCAACATTCTGAAACTGGCACTGTGGCAGTGTAGGGTTCGTAAGTCTGTAGTTCAGCGTTTCATTGGCTCTCACTGTCCCCGCCCTCACATCGAGGAAACGGAATGCTGCATAGCTGCCACAGTGCAGGGTTCGTAAGTCTGTAGTTCAGCGTTTCATTGGCTCTCACTGTCCCTGCCCTCACGTCGAGGAAATGGAATGCTGCATAGTTGCCAAGCAAACAAATGTGACGTCACAAAGAACCAATCAGACAGAACGGAACTTGGAGGAGGGAAGTGGAGTGGATTGGATCTCTAACAAACAATCATACAGGGAGGTACAAACATCAGTGGAGGCAAGTGCACAGAATGGAAGGGAAGACAAACATTTAATCACTTTGTCACTCACACACACACACACACACACACTCAATCACTCTGTGTATCTCTCTCTTACACTGTCTGTAAAACACACTGTCACTCTGTGTCTCACATGGGCAACTGTATGTTGCATTCTCAGGAGTAAGGAGCTCTTCTGATGTGATTGTTAAACTGATTGAAGGGCCTGAACAAGGAAAACATTTACCACTTTGTAACACAGTTTACACAAAAAATATTGTATATAAAGAAATCTTACACATGTAAACAACAATTATATTCAGAATACAACCGTGGAAACATTAATTGCAGGAACTCATTACATTGCTAGCGCCCGTTTCATTGCGTTAAGAAACGGGCCTTTTTTACTAGTAAAAACATAAATGGCATAACCAAATAGACATAATAAAATAAAAATATATGAAACAAACAATACTAGCTATTGAAGCAAGAAATTAGTGACGGTGAGAAAACACCAGAGTGGATCTATCACATGCACAATAAATCCCTTTACAGCAGAGAAATTAATTCTGAAACTAAATGTACCATGTCGATTTAGTGCACAGCATAAACTTTACCCACAGTAGTGACAATAAACTATGCTAAAACCAAAGGAGGATCACCAGATGGGAGCAGATACCTATTAGGGAATAGAACAGACCTTCCCAAATAGTTAAAAGCAAATCCAGCAGCCTAAAGAATATGATTTAAAAAGTGTTTCAAAACAATGATAACAATTGAATCTTAAAAATACTCCGTATAGAAAAATGTTGAAACCAAAATAGAATAATCAAGCCATTCATATCTTAGGTACTCGCAGTGCAACACTTCCTTCCTCAGAGCAACAGCATTCCCACCATGTTAGCCAATGGAGTGAATCTGCATCTGTTTAAATGCAGCTGTATTTATTTCCATGTTTGAATTGCTCTGTATGTCACGTAACCCATAAAACCAAATTATTTGTTCATCCTGTGCCTGTACTCTAATTGTAAAACCACACATATATATGTAGTTGTCAGTCCGTGCAAACTACTTTTACATTGGAAAACCCAAAAGAGCACTGAATAAGTGCATTAGTGAGCATCACAGAATTTGTATTTTAGTTTTTATCCCTGATGCAGCCTGCGGGTGAAACGTGGCCATGTTGGGTGACAGTTTAATAAAGCCACACATCTTTCCAGAATGCTGGTCTGCACGTCTTTCTGCCATTTCAGAGGTAGGTACACTGCTTCTCTTGGGGTGGAACCCATGTCCATTCTCATAGCAGCAGAATCGCAAGGAAAAGAGAGAAATAAGAATTTTACAGATATTACATTGCTCTGTTTGATCTTGAAAGCTCATGTTTATCATCTTTGGGTAATTCTTGTGATACCTTTTTATCAGGACAACACAACAGCAAAAAAAAAAAAAGAAGTCCCGAGTAATAGTCATTGAAAAAAACCTAAAAATTAGGGTTTGTGTCTACGAATGTGGGGCATTCTCAAAACAACAAATTGTTTTCCTGAGGGAGGGAAACTGCAGTGTTTATGATCATTAGATTTAGGTGCAAGCAGGGATGGACATATGTATTCAGCAAATGACACCAGTTAAGAATGTTTATATGGATCTTTTTATCTTGTTTTGCCTGTTTTAATGGGGTTTTCTTAGAAAAAAATGGTTTATGTGCATTCTTCCAAACTAAGCAATTTACAGCAGCTAGAAACCAAAATTGTTTTCTGAAAACTTTATCAATGCAGTCAAAAATGAAGGAGAATAAAGAAAGACTTTTCCATTAAACAAAATCTAATGCCAGATTGATTTGGGGGAAAAGAGCACTTGCATGCATTGCTCTGCAGCATTTGTCATATCTTTTTTTAACCAGTTTTTTTTTATTAAGAGAGAACTTCTGTTTGTTTTGTTGCTTTTTCTCCTTTACTTTTATTATGTCTCACAGGATTTTTTTTTTTTAGCTTCAAGTACAAGTAGGGAAAGGATAGATATGCTTGTGAGTATTATTTGTTTAGAGGTAGGACTGTGTTCCACCTGGGCGTTTTTGAATGGGATTTTATTCATATCCTCTCCAGAGTCGGATGATATACTGACATCATACCTCACATAGTTTAATTCATACAGGGGATGACTAGGCCTCTTAGGAGAATTTTGTGTGAGTGGAGGTAATTCACTGGGTTTTCACTGGTGATTCTACCCATCTCCCAGCATTAACAGTCTGAGATGCTTGAGGGTTAGTGGATTTATATATAGATTCGTTATGTCATAAGAGGGAAGAACGTACTAAGCACTTATGGCTATTTTAGAAGCATATCTAACTAAATGCAATGATAGAGTCTCAATTTTCTGACATAATCAGGACCAACAGGTGGTTGGATAACTGAAAATGTGAGATAATCCAGACGTGTGGGGACACCACCATCACCACACTCTGTTCATCTCCCCCCTCCCCTTTCCAAGAACAGTAGCAGTTAGAACTTCCCGCACCTCACAAGACTGCTGCTAGAGGTCGCGGCAGCCATATTGAAAGCGGAGCCAGCATGGACAGGAGCAAACGGGGATTAATCCTACCCTGACCTCACCTCCTAAACCACTAGGGTCAATAACATAGGCCCTGGGGGGGGGGGGGGGCAGCTATGATCGGGTTGGATGCACTTGGTGTGGGGGGATCTAGAAGGACAATTTGTTCAATAAACAGTATGGGCTGTTAGTCCTACTAAGGTAATCTAATACAACAAAGACTGAGGGTATTTCCCACTAGTTAGCTATTGCTGTACATTCATTTTACACGACCCTTAGAGATTGTGTTTGGCTGTTTTTCAGTCTTTGTAGGGGATCTAGAAGGCACAGCTACTACTGTTAGGGGGGGGGTTTAGGAAGTGCAGCTGAGGGGGGTCCAACAGGAGGGTCTAATCTTCAGGGGGAGGGAGGGAGCAGAGTCTAGATTACCTACTGTCAGATAACTGGGACTGTTAGCAGCATTTCTAGACTTCTAATATAATAATTCGCACCTCCAACGTTCTGAAGCTGACTCCGTGGCAGTGAAGCCGTGTAGTGTTCATAGGGTTTGTAATCGCCCCGCCCTCGAGGGAACTCTGTATAGTTGCCAGGGAAAGAAATGCGACATCAGAAGGAGAAGGAACCAACCACAGGCCTCGCACTCGCTCTCAGTGCCCTGCCCTCGGAGGGAAGGGAAGGCTGCATATAATATTCACCCACCGGAAGTTCGTTCCCCCTGAGTTCCAGGGTCGTCGTCCGTCTCTCCTCCCTCCCAGTTCCAGGGTCGTTGTCCCTCCCTCCCTCCCTTCCAGTTCCAGGTCCCCTCCCTCCGAATTTTAGGTCATCTTGACTTACCTTGCGCGGTAAAAAGCATGCAGGCTCAGCACTTACTTCAGTTTTCCCTTCTCTGTCTCTCAGCTCTGGTCCCGCCCTTGCGGAAACATGACATGAGGGCGGGACCAGAGCTGAGAGACAGAGAAGGGAAAACTGAAGTGCAGAGCCTGCACGCTTTTTACCGCTGCTGCCGGCCGCCGTAACCCCGACGAGGTAAGTCAGGATGACTTTTAAAATTTGGAGGGAGGGGGCCTGGAACTGCAAGGGAGGGAGGGAGGGACAACGACCCTGGAACTCGGAGGGAGGGACGACGACCCTGGAACTGGGAAGAAGGGAGGGGGGTCCCTGGAACTGGGAGGGAGGGGGGGGGACGCTGGAACTTCCCTTAAAAACATTAATGGCATAAGGTGATTACCTTGCTAGTGCCCGTTTCATTTCAATGATAAACGGGCTTTTATTTTACTAGTATATGTATATGTCACATATAAATGAACTTTATTGAAGATCTTCCTTTCCTATATCCCTTCATGACGCCTACTATGGTTTTTTTTTTTTGGCTGTCCAGTTCTCTATGCCTCTGTTTCCCTCTGTCCTGGCACTTGGTGGTTTTTCATCACTTGTTATGTGGGAGTCCAGGAGATAGGCTATATGAAGGAGCAGGCAAAATTCCTCCATCAAAATGGGTGTACCGCTTATGATCAGGATGTTGGCACCTGCACTTTTTTTTACTTGACTAGTGAAGGCCTACTGTGCTTAGGCATAGTTAATGTGACTGATTCTACGTGCATCCATTTACGCCAAGGAAAAGCTGGTGTAAATCCCTGCTTGTAGATTTACTTGCACTGGCCCATATTTTATAACTCTCATAGATTTTGGAATGTCCATTTCCACGCCCCTAACCATGCCTCTTTTTCCCTGCATGCGTTGGAATTTAGGCGCCGTACATTACAGAATACACTTAGCAATGTATGTGTGTATAAATTATAATTTTTACCAATTAGAGCTTGTTAATGCTTGTTAAGAGCTGTTAACGCTTAACAGCTTGTTAAAACAATTAGTCTACATGCGAAGTAATGAAATATGCCTAGATTTATGTTCGGAATTGCACGTAACTCTAGGTGCGCTATATAGAATCCAGGGGTTAATGTGCAAAGTAGCGCACAGTTATCACGCTGGTATGAGTACATTCTAATTGATACACTAACTGTATAGCCTGCTGTGGGACAGGGAAATGAGAATGAACTCTGCATTACAGTTAGTGCATGGTACTTTACCTCACACTGTCAATAGGTTAGATAGCACGGATACACTTACCACTTATAAAAGGGCCCCTCAATTTGTAGCTGCTTCATACTCTTCCAGCAGGCACTGGAGAGGTGGGGTGGAGTGGGAGGGTGCTCCTTGCCCACTAGATTGTGGCGTGTGTCCAGTCTAATTTATGAATTCCCCTCCAAGTGCATTAGAATCCATGACTGTTAAACCCTATGCTTTGATGCTCGGTTACATGATAGGGAGAGGGAAATAAGAGGCTTAGGTGAAGAGGGAGCAGTGATTGTAACCTAGGCCTCATGTCGTGTACTCCCCAGTGCCATTGTTTTATATAAGCAATTTTATAGGCGGTATATCAAATCAAGGTGAACTATGCTTTTGCCCCCTTGTCACAAAACTGGGATTCCAGACCTGAGTTCATTTGCTTGCCAGCCAGACTCTGCCAGCATATTTTCTGTTTTGTGTTCTTCTCATAATATGTATTGTCACTATTTCTATAGTGGCACCGGTCTACAGGGTACTACACACGTTTGTTTATAAGGCTGTGAAAGAGGCAGAAGAGGAGAGGAAAGTCAAACATGATCTTTTCAGTGTGGTCAGAGCGAAACAGTTTGAGGCCTGGAGAACAGGGGTGTGTTTGGAGAGAGAAGAGATGAGATGTTCCTTTGGCATGTGTTGCTTGCTTGGGCATAATCAACCCCCTCATGCCTTTCAGCGGACCTCATGTGTTAGCATATAAAGGCAAGAAGTTTGGCTCTTGAAATGAGTACCACTGCTGTGCAAAGAATGCCTTTCATACCAGTTGGGGGAAACTTAGATTTGAAGCTGCGTGTTCTGCATGACACTTGGGTGGGGGGAGGGTATCTAGAAATGTACTGTCTGTCTTTTAATGCGGCCCATCCTTTATCTCGTAACGCAGTAATGCTCCGGTCTGTGGGTACAGCACTTACAAATTCAGACTCTTCCTTTCTGTATGTGATACTAGGAAAGAATTTTGGGTGTGGTGTTTGTTTGTTGGGGAGTGTCCGTGGTAAGGACAGGGAGTGTGTTTTCATGTGAGCAATGATGCTGCTGTGTGTACCTGACAGATGTGCAACTCTGTGACACACAGGATGCCACTGTGATGCTTCTGTTTTGCATTTTGGCTTTCAGTCAGTGGCCTTTCTTAGTGGAGCTGTTTATGCCTTTATCATACAGCTGTCTGAACATTTGGCTTGACAGTCTTCCCCCTTTCCCTCCTCCTGTAAAACTTTCACTACCCATTTCCCTTTCATCAGGTAGTGTAAATCAATCTGTAACAGTTCTGGTGATCCTTTGATTCTGTGCAGGTGGAGATTGGAGGGGGTGGGGATTGGATTTGATATACTACTGCCTTTTCTGTGTTTTAAAACGGAAGCATTTTACATACTGTGTATAGATATTTATTTTGTACCTGGGAGAGTGGATGGTTCAGTGACTTGTCCATAGTCAAAAGGAGCTACAGTGGGAATTGAACTGAGCTCCCCTTGTTTTCAGTTTGCACTATCCGTTGGGCTACGCTTCCACTTTAGAATTTTCTTTTTAAACCTGAATATTTCTTTCTGCCCTTTCCTATTTCTCTCTTATCTGCTATAGGTTGGTGATAGGGGATTGATGTGACAGGCATCAGAATACCTGAAAGGTAGTAATAAAGGGCAAGAAGCAAAGACTTGAGTGGCATGGAAGGTTTTCTTTAAGATAGAGGTCATGGTATGAAGAATGTACCGGTAAACAGTTCTTCACTGCAAGTGGTGGATGCCTGTGGGGTGGAGTTCAGGAAGGCTTTGGGGTAAGAGTAGAGGAGTCCAGGTTATTTGGGGATGTGACTGGGTCAGCTCTCAGTCTTTTTTTTTTAAGTTCAAAACTTGATTGAATTTTCAAAAAGAGAAAACCATACTATACTATACACAGCCTATAATACAGCAACATCTCTATATGGATTCACTGCGGTTTACAGAAAGAGGAGAACATCCCTGTCAGATGGAATTATATAGTACTATTAAAAAAGGCCCGTTTCTGACACAAATGAAACGGGCGCTAGCAAGGTTTTCCTCTGAGTGTGTATGTTTGAGAGAGAGTGTGTGTGTGTCAGAGAGAGAGAATGAGAGAGAGAGACAGTGTGTGTGTGTGTTTGTGTGAGAGAGAGAATGTGTGAGAGACAGAGTGTGTGTGTATGTGACTGTGTACGTGTGACAGAGAGACGTGGAGGGGCATAATCGAACGTCGCCGGTGATCTATTTTGGCGGCGGCGCAACAGCTGGCCGGAACCGTATTTTCGAAAAAGATGGCTGGCCACCTTTTTTTTCCGATAATACGGTTTAGCCCGGCCAAATGCCAGAGTTTGTCGGGTTTGAGATGGCCGGTTTTGTTTTTCAGCAGTAATGGAAAAAAATGCTGGCAATCTCAAACCCGGCGAAATCCAAGGCATTTGGTCGTGGGAGGAGCCAGCATTTGTAGTGCATTGGTCCCCCTGACATACCAGGACAGCAACCAGGCACCCTAGGGGGCACGTCTAAAAATGTTTAAAAAATATACAAATACCTCCCAGGTGCATAGCTTCCTTACCTTGGGTGCTGAGCCCTCCAAATCCCCGCCAAAACCCACTCCCCACAACTTTACACCACTACCATAATCCTTATGGGTGAAGGGGGGCACCTACATGTGGGTACAGTGGGTTTTGGGGGGGGGGGGAGTTGGAGGGCTCAACACTTAGCACCACAAGTGTAACAGGTGGGGGGGGGGGGGGGGAATGGGCCTGGGTCTGCCTGCCTGAAGTGCACTGCACCCATTAAAAACTGCTCCAGGGACTTTTTATACCCAGCTCCCTGACAGCAGTATGCAATTTGAGGCTGGCATACAGGCTGGTTAAAAAAAAGGGTTTTATTTTTATTTTTTTTAGTGTGGGAGGGGGTTGGTGACCACTGGGGGACTACGGGGAGGTCATCCCCCATTCCCTCCGGTGGTCATCTGGTCAGTTGGGGCACCTTTTTGAGGCTTGGCTGTGAAAATAAAAGGACCAAGTAAACTCGGCGAAATACTGCTTTTTTTTTTTTTTTTTCATTATCCGTGAAAGCCGGCCATCTGGTAGCCGCCGGCACGCCCCCTTGAACTTTCGCCGGCGCAGCGATGGTGTCAAAAAAGCCACTTTCGATTATACGGATTTCGCCGCTTTTGAGAGATCGCTGGCCATCTATTGATTTATGTCATATCGCTGGCGATCACTTTCAAAAATAAGCCTGAGAGTGTGTCAGAGAGTGTATGTGAGAGACAGTGAGTGAGTATGTGCCCCCACCCCCACCTCTCTGGTCTCAGGACCCCCTCAACACCTGAACTCTGCCCCTCCTCCAGCCACCCATGTCCAGCGACCCTCTCTCCCCCCCCCCCCCCCACGCATCAAACCCCCTCGCCACCGGCAGCTGCCACTGGTAACGCTGTCCGGCCGCTGCTGCGTCTCCTGTTGAGCAGCAGCGGCCGCTACAAAAAGAAAAAAAAGCAATAAATGTTTTAAAACCTGAAACGCGGCACCGTAGACAGCCATCAGGCATTGGCTGTCGGCTCTGCAGCCGCTCCTCCTCTCGCCTCTCACATCGCTGCGCTCCTCCGGGGCCTTACTTCCTGTTATATCAATACTATTCTGGTTTCCTAGCATTGCTAACTGGAACAATGGAAAGGCTCTTCAAGTCCAAGAAAGACTTTAACTGTTCAGGTACAAAGAAAATGTATTTCACTCCTAAATACATAACAAGGATTATTTAATAAGAAATAGGTACCTAGATCTTTAGTATATTGTTTCAAAAATAGAAAAGCTCTCCTTCTTTCTTGTGTTGCTTTAGATACATCCAAATAAATCCAGACTTCTGCCCATAGAATAGATCACTGGACTTCCTAAAGTACAAACTGATCATATCATTTAAATTTTATTCAAAAACAAACATAACCAATATGGTTGCTTTCTCTATTACTTCTACCATTGAAGTTTCTAAAAAGGCAGACAAGTTATTTAGGTCCAAATCCACTTCTTCTCTTTGTCAGAGACCTTAAGCAATAGTTCTTTCTGCTCAGTCTCAATTTCAGCTTCTTTGCTTACAACATCTTTATTTGCAATGATTTAACTGGGAGATTTGTTTACAAGGTTGGGTAAATAATAGATCCTATTAACAGGAGGTATATACTCAGAAGAATAATTCAGAATGTCAACCAAATACTCCTTAAAGGCATCACCCGGAGTCATTCCTATAAACTTAGGAACATTCAATAATCACACATTGTGGCTTCCACATCTAGGTCGGACGCGGTCAAACCCTTTAGTTCCGCTGGGCAGGAGAGCAGGTTATAGGTGGGAGGAGACAATGATGTTTCCAGGCACAAGATCTCAGTCTCTCCCACGACAGTGGGAACAGCGAGCTCACCAACTCTGCTATTCACAGGTGTTCTGGTGGCAAATTGAACGATGGACTGCTGCTCTGGGGTGGATGTCCACACGAACGCCATCAGTCATGCTGCCATCTTGACTCTGCCCCCATGGAAGTGATTTTGATCATTAATAACATCCAAATACAAATTTAAATCTCCCGAAACAGTAACATTTTTTGAAAAGATTTGTGGAGGGGCATAATCGAATGGGGACGACCATCTCTAAAGGCGCCCATCTCTAAGAACGTCCCGGCGAAGGGGCAGGGAAACCGCTATTATTGAAAAAGATGGGCGTCCATCTTTCGTTTTGATAATATGGTCAGGGACACCCAAATCTCAACATTTAGGTCGACCTTAGAGATGGTCATCCTTAGAGATGGTTGTCCCCGGTTTTCGGCGATAATGGAAACCAAGGACGCCCATCTCAAAAACGACCAAATCCAAGCCATTTGGTCATGGGAGGAGTCAGCATTCATAGTGCACTGGTCCCCCTCACATGCCAGGACACCAACCGGGCACCCTAGGGGGCACTGCAGTGGACTTCAGAAATTGCTCCCGTACCTTCGGTGCTGAGCCCCCAACCCCCCCCCCAAACCCACTCCCCACAACTGTAAACCACTACCATAGCCCTAAGGGGTGAAGAGGGGCACCTACATGTGGGTACAGTGGGTTTCGGGTAGGTTTTGAAGGGCTCACATTTACCAGCACAAGTGTAACAGGTAGGGGGGGGGAATGGGCCTGGGTCCACCTGCCTGAAGTGCCCTGCACCCACTAAAACTGCTCCAGAGACCTGCATACTGCTGTCATGGTGCTGGGTATGACATTTGAGGCTGGCAAAAAATTGACAATTTTTTTTTAAGGGTGGGAGGGGGTTGGTGACCACTGGGGGAGTAAGGGGAGGTCATCCTCGATTCCCTCTGGTAATCATCTGGCCACCTTTTTGAGGCTTGGTCGTGAAAAAAAATGGACCAAGTCCACCAAATACTCGTCAGGGACGCCCTTCTTTTTTCCTTTATCGGCCAAGGATGCCCATCTCTTAAACACGCCCCAGTCCCACCTTCGCTATGCTTCCGACACGCCCCGTGAACTTTGGTCGTCCCCGCGATGGACTGCAGTTGAGGACGCCCAAAATCGGCTTTTGATTTGGGCGACCCTGAGAGAAGGACGCCCATCTCCCGATTTGTTTTAATCTGCATGCTAAAAATACTAGTATCTTTTGGTAGGGGTGTGTCAGGGGGCTGAGAGTAGGCGTTCTTCCACTAAACAGCATATCCATATTAGCACACGCTGATTAGCGCAGGAATACCGTGCGAGCCTTTACCAACTGCAAAATGGGTGGAGGTAAGTTCTCACATGGTCATTTTTTTTAAATGGCTGTGCGCTAATGGGCAACATTAATGCTTGGCCATTAATACAAAAAATAGAAAATTAGCCATTTTATGGCTCTGGTAAAAATGGCTTTATCGTGTGGGGAAAGCATAGGTAAGGGCACATTAAGGCTGCTTTTTATTTTTTTGTAGATTAGGAAGAATATTTTTTGGTGCATTTATGAATGACAGATGGCCTAAGAGAATGGGGGTTTAGCTTGCACTCAGTAGTTGCTCAAGGTGAGTGACATTCAGGTACTATAGGTGTTTCTGTCCCCTGAGGACTTAGTGCATCTTTTACTAAGGCGCGCTCACGTTTTTAGCGCGCGTTAAAACTGTGGGGGAGCTAAACTTTAGAGATGCCCGTAGGAATGCATGGTTGTGTCTAATGTTTAGTGCGCCTACAATTTTAGCGCGCACCAAAAACGTGAGCGCTCCTTAGTAAAAGACCCCCCTTAATATCTTAAAAGTTTAAACCTGAGGCAATGGAGGGTTAAGTGATTTGAACCTTAAGAAATAATCCCTTTCCGTATAAAGAAAAGAAAATGGCTATAATTGTTTTTTTTGTTGTTAAAATCATGAGCAAGTTATTAAAACTAATGGTGTCCTCGGCTTTAGTTTCTCTCTTGTACTTTCTATTTCTCTGTAACTGTGATTCCCAGTAAACTAATAGGTGAAATTGTGTAGTGTGAACATGGGATTCCTGAGACAGGAGCGGACTCAGTTACTTGGTGAAAGCTCTACTAAGTAGTAGTCAGTGTTGCACAATTAAAACTTGTGACTTGTGGGCTATTTGCTGCCATTCTAATATTTCCTGCATGATAAAAGAAATTCACACTGCTTAAGGGCCTCCTGGTAACTGCGGATGCTCTTAAATAATGCTGGAATAAAAAATCCAAAGTAGTGGGAAAGGTTAAGCATTCAAAATGCATTATTCAAGGGCTTGGACTAGCTGTCTCCCTACTTTGTTTAGGTTTTAAAACCACATAATAGATTCTCCTGATTTGCCGCTTTTCCCACCTCTGCCATAAATTGGATGGAGACAGAAGGAAGGGCAACCCCAGCTAGGGCCTAGTTCTTCCTACTCTCAGGAAGCTGATAAGCAACCTTGCAAGAAATCTGCTCTTTGCTTCCCCCATTACCCAATGTAAGGTTTTTGTTACTTTTCAGAAGAAATTAAGAGCTGTGGGAGGCTTTGTAACAGCTGAAAACCAGGGGTTATGTCATGGTGTCCGGCTGCTTTAAATTTCACAAATGCCAGGATGTTTGTGGTCGCTGCTATGGGTGCCGCAGTTAAACAGATTTCTGAGTTTCTTGTTAAATTTCAGTGTGGCTGAGTATCAAAGCATATCTGTGGTGACTGAGGGCCAGATATTCTTTCAACTGTCAAGTTTACAAAAAGGTTAATGTAGTTTTTAAATGCAGGCAAGTTAATGTACTCCATTTTGAGCAAGAGGGGGATAATATTTTATTTATTTTTTAACTGGCAAAATTCTTATTGCTTTTGAATAAGATCATATTTCTTAAGGGATACTTGAGGCTGGTCTGTGATTCAGAGGACTTGGGTAAGGTCTTTGCTTGGGCCTGCTGATATCTTGGCAGCAGTACTGACAGTTCTTGATAAGGGGGAATTCTAGCTTTTGGGCAACAGCAGTGTCTAGTGGCCTGACATAAGTCTGTGGTTTTAGTTAGGAGCAATGGTTTGTGGCTTCCACGAGAAGGTTTTGCTGCAGTAGCTAGACTGAGTTTGTTTTGGGGGAACTGGTATGATTTATTAAATAGGAGAAAAATCAGGTGGAGGCTCATGTTGCTGTAACACAACAGGAAAGCAGTTCAGAAAGACAAGGGGTAACGGCTACTTCTGTCCCTCTGCCCCACCCTCCTCTAAATCTGAGTGTATACTTGACAGACAATTGGTCAAGCAGCGTTTGAGGTGTGACAGTTCCAGAGTACCATCATAGTTGAAAGATGAATATACTGACCGAACAATAAGATGGACTTGTGTAGTAAGGTCTGGGATATTTATTAGTTTGATCCATTGTAGCTGCTGATGCATTCTGGTGTCCTGTACTCTTCAATCTCCTTTGCTGATACGTTGATGATTTGTGAGAAGATCGCTCTGGATCTGGTATATTCTTGCTATTCCGTTGATTGCTTTGTGGACTAAATTTGGCATTGTTAAATATGGATTTTACTACCAAAAAAAAAAAAGCAAGTGTGCAGTTTGAGAAAAGTGTTATTCCTTTGCTATCTGGATTTTAGGACTTGTTGACCCCAGACATGACAGCAACAATAGGTATTTAAGCTGCAGCTATAGGTCAAAGATTAATGAGTTAAGTGGGTGCTGTTTTAAACACACACTTATTTTTTGTGGCCCTTAAAAGATGCTATTTGCAAATCATTGGGAATAGAAATAATGCTTTGAGTCATCATAGATTCTGGCAGTTGGCTTGCACTTGCAGAGCTGAGCAAGCAGTTTTACAGAACATAGTTTGAATACTGCTGAATTTATTTATTTGACATTTACATCCCACATTATGACTCTGTTCTTGAAAACAGAGGTGGTGCTAAGGCCTTCCCTTGAAGTTACATTTCTTGCTTACAGTTAAAACCTCTGCTAAGCATGAAACACAGCCTTCCCCTCTTTTTTTTTTTTTCTCCTCCACTTTCAACCCTTGGCAGGCTGTATTTTGAAGTTCCCTCTGCTGTTCAAGTGGTTCTATAAGACTTCCATTTTATGTTCTCACAAAACAGAAAATAAGATCATTAGCATTGCCATATTGGGATAGAATGAAGGTCCATCAAGCCCAGTATGCTGTTTCTAACAGTGGCTAATTCAGGTCATAAGTTCCGGGCAAGATCCCAAAACAGTAAAACGGATTTTATGCTGCTTATTCTAGAAATAAGCAGTGGATTTTCCCAAGTCCATCTTAATAACATAGTAACATAGTTGATGACGGCAGAAAAAGACCTGCACGGTCCATCTAGTCTGCCCAACAATTTAAACTCGTATGTGCTACTTTATGTGTATACCTGACCTTGATTTGTTTCTGCCATTTTCAAGGCACAGACCGTAGAAGTCTGCCCAGAACAAGGCCACCCAATCTCAGCTAAGCTTCTGAGGATCCCTTCCTTCTGAACAGGATTCCTTTATGTTTATCCCATGCATTTTTGAATTCCGTTACTGTTTTCATCTCCACCACCTCCCGCGGGAGGGCATTCCAAGCATCCACCACTTTCTCCATGAAAAAATACTTCCTGACATTTTTCTTGTCTGCCCCCCTTCTGTCATATCAAACCAAACCGTTTGATGGTCACTGCTGCCCAGCGCTTTTTTTTGTAGAAAAAAAGGTGACGGTACTCATTGTGGGTGGGGTGGGGTCACCACATATGGCTCCACCCCTATTATAGCCACACCCACATTAGCCACGCCCCTTATACCAGCCATGGCGCATATAAACAGACATCATTGAAAATATTATACTAGTATAGGAGAGAGAATAATGTGACTTTTTTTTTTCATTATAAATAATTTCTGTAAGCTGTTACAGCTCCAGTATACCCAGTGCAAAATAAGACAAATTCCAAACACTATGGTATCACTACATGCTTTATAGAAAAATGAAAGAGAATTACCATGAAAATTTTTTTTTAACAGAGTTCAACGTACTTGTTCATGCTTTCGCTATCCATCCCTGGGGAAGGATCCATTGAGGATGGCTTATATACTTTTTTTTTTTTAGGAAATTATCCAACCCCTTTTTTAAACCCTGCTAATCTAACTGCTTTTCCAGCATTCTGTGGCAATGAATTCCAGAGTCTAATTAATTACAAGTTGAGTGAAAAAATATTTTCTACAAATTGTTTGTTTTAAATTTACTACTTAGTTGCTTCATTGCATGCCTCCTAGTCCTAGTATTTTTGGAGAGAGTAAACAAATGATTCACATCTACCCGTTCCACTCCACTCAGTATTTTATCTATCATATCTCCCCTCAGCCATCTCTTCTCCAAGCTGAAGAGCCCTAGCTGTTTCAGTCTTTCCTCATACGGAAGTCATCCTATATCATTTTCGTTGCTCTTCTCTGTACCATTTCTAATTCTTCTATATCATTTTTGAGGTACGGCGACCAGAATTGCACACAGTATTATATGTGCGGTCGTACCATGGAGTGATACAAAGGCATTATAACAGTCTCATTTTTGTTTTCCATTCCTTTCCTAACATTCTATTTGCTTTCTTAGTCACCGCTGCACACTGAGCATCAGTGATCTAGACCCTTTTCCTGGGTGGTAACTACTAATGAGGAACCTTGCATCATGTAACCATAATTTGGGTTCCTCTTTCCCACGTGCATCACCTGGGTCGGACTTTTTGTAGCCCATGATGAGGAGATCCAAGGCACATGCTTTACAGATGGCATTACTGCTCTGCTTAGGTCTACCACTCTTGCGATTACAGGGTTCTGGGACAAGATCAGGTTGGGAGGCTTTTGGTCTCTGTGACCGCTCGCTGTGTCACTCACTTCATGTCTCATCCAGGGTTTGTTCTGAACTGGGAGACTTTTATTGAAATTCTTTTAGGTGGGCAGAATTCAACAAAACGCAAAACAGGCAGAGTATAAAACTGTTGAAAAGCACAGTTCTCCCTTCTCTTCTCCCCTGCCTTGGGTATAGAAAACTCTTCTCGTGCACTGATATTCTCCTGCTATGTCAGGGGTACTCAAACTTGTCCTGGATGTTCACAGGCAAGTCAGGTTTTCAGGATATCCCTAATGAATATGCATGAGAGAGATTTGCATATAGTGGAATCTCTCTCGTCCATATTCATTAGGGATATCCTGAAAATCTGATTGGTCTGTGGACCCCTAGGACAGGTTTTATCTCAACATTTTTCCATGTTACAATATCTCTTTTTCCATGGAGGCAAATCGCAGATGCAGACAATTTTTATTTTTTTTTCCTGTAGCACTATGGTCCTTTTTCACTTCCAGGAGTAGTGGAAGCCTTTTATTGTCCTACCCGTCAGCCTTGCGCAGTGCAGGGACCCTAAGCAACCTCTGTTATCCCACTTAGGGGCCAGTGCAGTCAAATGTGTTAGGCTTTGCGGACTGGGAAGTTCAGCTGTGGTGCATAGTGCAAAAATGAGTTCTGTGCACGAGCTGTGTGCATGGACACCAATGTATTTAAATCCATTCTAACGTAGCTGTTAGCTTTTCAGTTCAGATGCAAAGAAGTGCACTGAAGATCAAAAGGCTGGATGCAATCAGGGCTGTGGGGAGGAGTTGGTAAAATAGTACAGACTCTGACTCCAGCTTCAAAATAAAAACTTACAGCATTCTAATATGGTTAATTTATCATTGTCTCTGTCTCATTGTCCTGGATCTAAAGTTCGATTTACCAGTACGTTGGATCCAGAACAAAACGTGTAAAGCCTAAAACGGTAGGTGTCGGGGCTGGAGTTTGAAATAGAGAAGTCAGTCAAAGGTTTGCTGTACCGACTCTACAGCCCTGAACGCAATGC
Organism: Microcaecilia unicolor; assembly: GCF_901765095.1. Classification (NCBI taxonomy): domain Eukaryota; kingdom Metazoa; phylum Chordata; class Amphibia; order Gymnophiona; family Siphonopidae; genus Microcaecilia; species Microcaecilia unicolor. The sequence goes on along the minus strand of NC_044031.1, from coordinate 231,625,555 downwards.
CGGGGCTTTAATGCAAGGTCTGAGGAGTTGTAAAAGGTTAGCATGATGTTCTGCAGCCAGTGTTAGTGAGGAGTTCATGTCTATAGCTCTTCTTTACCGCGAGTGTATAAGACCCGCAGCTTTTTTTTCTGGGTTGCATAAAGAGCAATGGGGGAAATAAAATGAGGGGAGGTGTGCTGGAGCAAAGATATAAAGTACTGGACTGTTAAGAGTTGCGTGAGCAGAAAAGAATTGCATGCTGTACATGTGTTGGAATGTATTATGTGCAGTATAACATTCCTGCACGTACATGGATATATGTGCATGCAGTGTGGGTGCTGCCTTGTGTGCAAGATATAGCTGCTACTAATGCAGACCTGTGTGCATGTGTCCAGTGCACACTCCCATGTTAACACACTTTTTTGTCTGCTGGGCCTATTTGCATACTATTGGGCACTACTTCTTGCAGGAGGAAGCCATGTGATAAGCGTCTGCACACAGCTCTGGTACAATAGCTGGAATAGCCAAGTTGATGACTCCCGTATGAAATAATGGCTGAGGTAGCCAAAGACTCTTAACGCCTGGTACAAAAAACTGCCTTTTGGGTTGGATACTTATCATTCAGGTTTTTGTTTTTTTTAAATTTAATTTTTATTTATTTATATATTATACAACTCGGAGTGAGATAATACAGAAATTGGAAAATCTTAACGTAAACGAAATAACAATATTGTCATTGACCAGAAATAAATACACCAGCTTTGTCCAAAATAATTAGGCAAGAAAATGAAAACAAACACATATTTATACTTAGGAAATAAATTTCAAAGTTATTGCTTCCCACCTGACTTTCTCCAGCCTATCATACAGTGGTGCTATCTGTTAAACAATGACATTTATCTCTTCTTTAGATAGCAAAAATTCTTCTAACTGCTGGGATCAAAAAATTGAAATTGCTTAGATTGAAATAATACTCGACATATGCAAGGACATTTTAAGTAAAAAATTAGCACCTAAAGCCAAAGTCCTTGGGCGTAGAACCAGAAAGGCCTTATGCCTTTTCTGTGTTTTTTTTAGAAAGATCAGGAAAGATTCTTTCTTTTGATCCCATATCATTCAGTTTTATCTCCAAGTAAGGTCTCCTCTTACCATTACCTTATTAGTAACAGGAACCCTCCCAGTTCTGGAAAGTACTAGGGGGCATAAAAAGGTCAATCATATGATGATTTTGATAGAACTACTAGAGGTCTTTCCTGTAAACATGGTGGAACCTTAGATATCTCTACCTTTTTAAATAACACCGCTTCTCCTTCTGCCCCAGAGAGTGATTTCCTTTGCAGTAACAACAACAACAAAAATTGTTGGCAGATTTTCAACTCATTTGTTTCACCTTTAGCATTGTAATAATTTCCATTTTGGATGAAACAAGGTTAAAGGATTTTTTTGCTACCCTTTGGTTTGTGTTTTAGGTGTAATCTTTCCCTTTCCCTGTCACCTTCTCGTGTGCTTTTATGGTCTATTTAACGTCTACTGTTTTGGTGTGATACTTAATATTTCTGTCCCCATTTATATGATACTAGCCGTTGAGCCTGTAAAAATGGGCTAGTATAGGAAAGGGGGGGGGGGGGGTTGAAAGCCCCTTCCCGTCGCCGCCCCCCCCCATCCGGCCCGGGCCCTCGCTCCGCTATTGAAACAGCGAGGGAACGCAGCACACAGTTCTGCTCTGCTGAGCTGCCGTCGGCCTTCCTTCTTCTCTGCCTGTGTCCCGCCCTCGTGTGATGTAACGTCGTCGAGGGCGGGACACAGGCAGAGAAGAAGAAGGAAGGACAGCAGCTCAGCAGAGCTGTGTGCTGCGTTCCCTCGCTGTTTCAATAGCGGAGCGAGGGCCCGGCCGGGTGGGGGGAGCGTTAGCGACGGCGGTTTCGTCCCTCGCAAATGCGCAGTACAGACCCTCTCTCTTCCGCCCCCATCATCACGTATTGACGCGGGGGCGGGGCAGAGAGGGTCTCTACGCATTTCCGAGTGAGTACGACACTCGCCATTTATATGTTTGATTCTATTGATGATTATGTAAAGTGCTTAGACTTATATATATGCAGTATGTCAAATAAATTGAATTTGATAAATGTGGTGTAAAACCTGACCTATCCCTAAGAAATCCTAACTCCTAAAAAAAAAAATCTTTAATTCTGTAGAGACCTCTATGGCCTTACCAGGTAAATGAATTGGTATTATCTAAAACTGGGAGCTTCCCAGGCTAAGGAAGGGTCACTACTAGTGAGGTAACGGGTAGAAGTCCCAATTATAAAGAGAGAACTTTGAGTCTATAAATACTAAAGCCCAAAGGCAATTCCAGTCTTTGGCTGGCTAAACCACTGCAAAACAAAGAACCACATTCCATAAATCACCAACAACTAAAGAGCCAAGATGACCAAGGAGTGGAAAGAGGAACAACAGGAGCCAAGGCCCTAGACAAAGCTTTAATAAATCAAAGACTTGACAAGGTCATGTTTCAGCAAGTGCCTTCGTTGCATGTGCTCGTTGCTAAGTGCATAGACATTTGGATAGCACTGCTGTGGGTGAATCACTTAGGCTGGCATAATAAGCATTGATTGCACAGAGTTTGAGGATCCCTGACGTAGGCACTTGCCGAAACATGATTGTGTTGGGTCATTGATTTAATAAAGCTTTATCTAGGCCTTGACTTATGTTGTTCTTCCTCTCATTGTTTGGCTGTCTTGCTCTTTTTAGTTTCTGGCTAAAACCACTGTACCAGAGTGGTGGTGTGCTTTGAGTGGCTAAGGCTTTTGATAGAGGGTTAAGAGGTTGAAAGGAGGCCTCTGGTGAAAGAAGAGAGCATTTCTGGTCCTAGTAAAGAAGCTGAGGAGCCAGAAAAGTTGGATGACCAGGGTTCTAGGGAGAGAGATGCCTGATGCCTGTGTTTTGAAGAAATCACATTTTGAGTGTAGGAGTACTTGGGAGACTGGCAGTATCTTTGTGAAGACACAGATGCTGGGAAGACTGAACTGTAGCTGGTCAAATATTTTTGAAGTAAAGTTTTTTTACTGGTTCAGAATAAACATCTGGATTTAGATTGTGAAAAGAGGAGTGATCCGAGGGGCCAAAGGCCCCATCCCATGAACCTTGCATCCCATGAGAGTTGTGGCTGTGGTGAGAAGAGAACTGCCTCCCTTGAAGTTTGTACCCACCTCCCCAGTCTCCCCACAAACTGAGCTCCTGGTGAAGGGTGACAGATCCACAGGACTACATATCATTTGCAGAGTTGCAAGGAATTATGTAAAAGGGATCAATGTTGGGTATGTCAATTTGTCTGTAGGCACAATAACACTTTGATAAGGGATGAAAATTTATTTTTGTTGCACAGAGAAAATATTAATATTTTTGGGTAAGTTCTAAATTATGCATCAGTATTTTTGAAGACCTGAACCCTCCCAAAAAACATCCCTCATGGCTTTCTATGAGAAATTGTTAGACGCTGTAGAATACTGATTAGTGCTTCATTTCAAATTCTGCCCCTGCCAGTAGTTTGGCCCAAAGCAACACAGGTAGGCAAAGACAAGAGGAAAAAACTGAAGAATGGCACCAAAAGTGTCCTTCAAATCCACCTCTCCATACCTCCAAAGTTGCACTTAACCACACCCCTACAAATGTCCCCACATACCCACACCCCCTCCCTTGAAGAAGTTGCTGGTGAAAAATGATGTCACACATGGAGCCCTCCCCCCCCCCTCCCCGCGATTAATAACATAAATCTCATATACTTCACAAGCCCACAGGTAGCTACCTTCATACAATTTCCACTCATATCTTTTTACCTGCCCAAACTTGTCCCCACAATACAAACATACCTTCCTAATATCTGTGTGGAAAGCATTCATAATCTAAAGGCAATTTATTGTTCTGCTCAATGTGCAGACAGGTAGGTCAGTACATTTTACTTTAAAAATGTAGTTGTTTATTGTAGATACTAGTTAAGGTTCCTGTTGCAGTGTACCTGCCATTTGACCAATTTCTGAGTTATATTCAACCTTGTTATTTGTTGGGCATTTAGAGTGGGTCAAATCTTTCTCTCTCTGACTTTGGGGCCCTTTTACTAAGTTGCGTAGGTGCCTGCATGCGCCCAAAGCACGCCAAATTGGAGTTACCGCCCGGTTACCATGTGGCCCTCACGGTAATTTCAATTTTGGTGCGCATCTGCTATGTGCGTCCGAAAAATATTTTTAAATTTCTGGCTGACTTGCGTCAAGTGGCATTTGAATTACCGCCTGATTACTACATGAAACCTGACCACTAAGTCAATGGCTGGCGGTAAAGTCTCAGACCTAAAATGGACACACGGCAATTTTCATTTTGCCATACACCCATTTTTGGCAAAAATTTTAAAAAAGGCATTTTTTATAGGTGCGCTGGAAAATAATTCTGTGTGCGCCCAAAACACACAGCTACACTACCGCAGTGCACCTTAGTAAAAGGACCCCTTTATAAGTTGAACAAAATTACTTGTCAGAGTAAAATAATCCCTTAACAGCATAGGCTAGTTTAAAATTTTCCCCCTCCCCCCCCCCAGGACAAAAAAAGTTGAGCATTGGAAATATTCTTTAGTCTCGGGCAGGAGACTCTGACTTAAAATTTACAAAGGTAGAGATGCACTAAACTTATCGGGCCAGCAACGTGCTTTCTTGACCGGTTTCAGCCGGTTTAGTGAGCATGTTATTCAATGGGGAACTTCACAAAAGGGGCTCTGGGGGCTTTTTAATCTCCGCAGCAGCAGTCAACGGTAATGGCATTCTAATATATTTAAATGGACTTATCTGTATTCAAATGTGCATTGGGATGCACAGCTGTTTTTAAGAGATGCACTTAAAGGAATGTCTGCCTTTTAGCAATTTTAGAAAATTTTCAGGTGGTCTGGAGCAGCCTGTGCCGTTGCTGCAGATCTGTGCCCTGAAAATGGTGACTGCAATTCACCAGACCTCTGGAGAGGGTCGTCCCCCCCCCCCCCCCGGTGGTGTTCCTGTCAAATCCTTTCAAGAGTCTAGCTATACATTTCATAGTTCATCAAAACTTCCCTCTGCTATGGACTTCCGGTGCATGCTGTATGTATGAGTTTGATTTTGTTGTATTACGCAACCAAGCTGGTGTATTTTCTTTTTATAATACACCTTCATTATGTGTTATAATTTTCTTTAATCCTAGTTTCCAAGTTCTACAATTTCAGAAGATTTAACAAGTTGCAGGCAGATAGTTAAGCGGAATCCAATCAGTTCTTTTCTAAAAGTTCCCTTGGTTTGTTCTAGTCTTATCTACTCCTTGCTATGCATACTACGTAAACTATTGCAACAAAAGATTTGATCTTAGATTTTACTTTTTGTGCTGTGCGTGTGTTCAGGTGGAACAGATTGGGGAATGACCTTTAGTAGGAGGGGTCTGCTGAATTTCAAACCATCCTTAACTGCACAGTGAGGAGGATGTAATAAGCCATGGGTTAAGGATCTATATAACATTATACTCAGCTTCATACCCAATGTTATAACGCATGCACTGAAAAATCTTTACTCCCAACGCAGTCAACTCATGGCATACATATTACAGCAGTTTTGTAGTGGTTTGCTGCATTGGGAATACATGACTCCCTCCCAGTCAGCGGATATGCAAGTACTCACAGACTGACAGGAAAGAAGAGATTAAATACACCCCAAAAGGTCGGAGCCTCTACCCTGCAAAATGTTTTCCTAGTGGGCCATGGACACCCTCCCCCCCTTCCTCCTCACAGTGCTACTGGGTCTAGTTTCCCCTAGCCTGCACTGCAACAGGGAGGCTCTCAACTAATATTTACCTGCTATGGGGAGTCATCCAGTGGCCTCCTCTTCTTTCTGCTGCCATCTTAGAAACTGGTGGTGTCTGACTTCTAGGGTTCAAGTGCCTTCTTTTTCTAAGATGGGTGGCTAGAAGGAAACTCCACTGGGCCGGGAACGTTTTATTGCTTCAGGGAGCCCAGCGGCCATCTGGTTTCAGGGGTAAGGTGACTGGCGAGCCCAATTGAGCAATAAGTTTTCTGAGGTGTGCTGCTCCACATCATCAGATGACCCATAGGGTCTTTTATTTCAGCTTCAAGGAACTGTCGTGCTTCTAGTTTTAGGCTCAGTGAGTAAGGTGGCAGGCAGCCTTCAGGTCTTTCTTTTGTCACTTTGATGTGTTTTTATAATACATTTTTAGATTACATCTTTGGATTCCTCTTGTGATTTGCCTGTGGTTGCTTATTGTCCATCCCTACTCCTTTATTGCTTCTTGTTTGCTGTGTAGGGACTGTTCTTGTCTCTTGGTTTTTGGGAGAAATTGTGACTCCCATAAATTAATAAATTTTGATACAGTGTGAACCCTGAACAATATAAAACAATATTATGTGATATACAGTACAATGTTCTCCCCCATTCCCCAACAGTCCTATACCACCACCTTATTAGAATGGGCGGCCATGAAAATGAAAATCACAATTAGGAAGTCTTTCTTCAACCACTCTAATCTAAAATATTTTTCAGTCGAGGGTGAAAAAGTCCAAGAATGGAGTTCGAGTTCAAATATCTATTTATTGGGATTTATTAACTGCTTTTATGAAGAGATTCGCCCAAGGCGGTGTATAGCAGGTACAGTTTAACATAAAACTTACAACAGCATAACAATAGTAAATAACCAAGAATAAACATAAAACAATAAATGAGGTAAACTTGAAAACAGTAAATTTGAAACCAAATAGTAGAGCTACTGTGAAACTGTATCAAAAATATACACATTTAACAGCACTGGAATTCAAATACTAGAGATATAATACAATGTTAGCGTAATACTAATGATACACCTAATAAGAATGCATTAGAACATTCAACAACTAACAGGTATGATGCTAAAGATTTTCTACAATATGGATTACCATATATCTGAGGGACCAAGAGCAGATATATGATGGGAACAAGATGCGTACTACATAAATGTTTATTTTCTTCTCTCCTTTGCCTTGTGCCCACATTCTCTCCATATGCAATAAGTCGTACATTTGATTTCTCCAGAGTATCAAAGTGGGTGGTTTGTCTCTTATCCATCGGAGCAGTATACAGCATTTTGCTATCAAGCAAGATTTCCTGACAGACAATATTCATCACATTCTAACTCTGTCATCTTCTAAATCCAACAGACACAATACCTTACTTTTGGGTAAGGATCCCCGCAAGGGTTGTTGTAGATGTGTCCACCCCCCCCCCCCCCCCCAAAAAAAAAAAAAAGAGTGCCATAATCCCGGACAATTCCATCAGCAAAGAATATATGTTCCCTAAGGTTCTCCGTGCTCTCCTGATAAGGCCAGATTTTATGTATTCAACTAGGATGGATGTATAATCAATACAGGATCTTACAATGCATTTGTCTAAATTGTGCGCTTTCCACCAATCCCCCCCCCCCCCCCCCCCGATATCTCTTCCAGAAATTCTGCCTCTGGTTAGAACTCAATGGTATAGCTTTACCTTTTTAGCATCCTTAGTCCTCTCCCCCCCCCCCCCCCCCCCCCCCCCCACACACACAATGTCCTCACACAAACAAATTGGCTATATCCTTTCATTCCCTTTCTGGTAGAAATAAGTGCTAGAAGCATCTTGAGTAATCTTTACACCTGTTGTGGTCTCTTCGTACTTTGCATAATAGCTTCCCTGTCATTCGTCCTCTGTTTAGTTTGCTGCAGTGCACATTCGAACATGCATTATAATGTGTAAACCCGCAAAATATCATGAAAGATTGCTGTGGTTAGGTGAAGTAAAAACCGAGCACAGTAGTTCTTGCGAGACTGCCAACAGCCACCGAGGCATAGTTGGACTGCTTTATCGTACCAGTATGGTTACTTTTTTTGGGCTGCCTCCTAGCTGCCTTCTGTCATACCATCTGTCTCATGCCCAGCACCCTACCTCCCTCTCTGAATATCTCTTTCTATGGTGTCTCTTTCCTTGGTGAGCTCTAGGTTCGATGGTATTGTCTGCTTAGGAACCTAAAAGCCCACGGAACCAAAATTAGCAAAAAGATACACAAATGGGGTTAATTTATAACTCTTGTTGTTTAAAACTGTGTGCAAGCTTTTTCCTGTCCGGGCTTCAAGTGATTTAAATTAAAATTACACTGTTAGTTTTTTCTTTTACCCTGAGAATTTATGTGCTAATGTTTATACCTTATTATTCAGCACCTACAAATTATCTGGGCTAAAGTTTTGCATGGGTATGACTGAATTCAGTTCAAGTGCAATTCTCTCCCATGCCTTGTGCCCCCCCCCCCCCCCCAGAATACTTCTGCTCAGTCCAATAAAGTTGTGCATTGGCAGGCTGTGTGTATACGACCCTTAAAACACACATCAGGCCGGCAGTTTTTGTAATTGTTTCAGTAGACGTGAAAGTACCTTAAATGGCATTGACAGGGGGGAAATGGTCAGCTTCTACAGATTGAACAATTTATCGATATTACAATTTTGTCAGAAAGGAATGTGCAAAGGATTACATAAGTGTTGCCATACTGGGACAGACCGAAGGTCCATCAAGCTCAATATCCTGTTGCCGACAGTGGCCAATCCAGGTTACAAGTACCTGGCAAGATTCCAAAAGAGTAAAACAGATTTTATGCTTCTTATCCTATCTTAATAATGGTTTATGGACTGTTCTTTTGGGAAATTATCCAAACTTTTTTTTTTTTTAACCCTGCTAAGCATTTACCACATTGTTCTGCAATGGATTTCAGTAATTACACGTTGCGTGAAGAAATACCGTCTCCGATTTGTTTCTATTGAATACATAACTGTGCATGACATGGTTGGTGATGACATATTACAGTAGGTATAGCCAGTGGTATATCTAAATTGTCACATAAGTTAGTAAAATAGGGGAGAACATTTAATAGATTTGTAAGCTCAGATGACAGAAAGGGGTGGATGAACATTTAAGATTATCATAGTAAGTGCAGTGGCATAAACTGAAGAAAAGGGGGTGTGAATGTAGTGTAATGAAAAAAAGAAAAACATGATTAGCATGTAGGAGGCTTGAAAGCAGTGCAGGCAAGAGGCTAGGACTTGATTCATGGTTTAGCTTTTAGTTCTCCAAAGGAACACTTATTTCTCCTTCAAGAAGGATGTGTCCTGGGTTCTGCTTGCTGTGGTGCCTAATAGCTGAGCGCTGCAGTAGAAAGTGCCTAGAGCAGGCTGCTTGTACTTAAGAAGTCTGGCTGTCAGTTGAAAGGCACTGGGGAGGATGAGCAAAGTGGGAAAGTATTGGAGGTGGTAGTCAATTGTGCATGGAACCTACTGGCAAAGGAAAGGATTGGCACTGGGGGGGGGGGGGGGGGGGGAGGGGGATAAAGAGAGAGTGATGCTGACAGTGTGGTTTTTTTCCCCCCTTGCATTCAGAAGCTTGGCATTGTTAGAGGTGGAAGGCTTAGAATGGCATGAAATCTTTTGAGTGCTTTAATTACTGTTAGGTGGAGGGGGGGGGGGGGGGGGGGGATATGAAACCGGTGATTGATCTCACTCCTTAAGTATCCAGCAGTAGCCTTCTTTCATAGCTGCTTCTGTTGTTGGCTACATGTGGGCAGAATGATTATACAATCTGGGCCCACTAGTGCGGCTGGGTTTAGATTTTTTCATTGTATTTGAATGCCTAATTGAAGGTGTCAGGGGGCTACTGGAATTTTGCAAACAGCTTGAGCCTAGCATCAAGCAAAGTAAGTAAAATCCTCAGCAGATTACTTCTGTCAAAATGATATTTAACCTAGTAAACTCTTTCCCCACTCCCCATTATCATTTCATGCTTTTTTTTTTTTTTTTTTTATGTAGTATTCCCAAAAATTGAAAAGTCCTTTTTCTTCTCCCCCCCCCCCCCCCCCCCCCCCCCGGCCCCAAAAAAATACTGGTGAGAAGATGGTGAGTATGGTTTTGAGATTAGTAAAATTAGTATAGATCTGGATCTATAAACAGAATGAACTGGAAAGAAATGAGGATAGAGTATTTTAGGCATCATTATTTTTGTGTGGGTATATAACAGTGTACATTCAGTGCCTAGTAAATTCTTCACACCTTTGTGTATTTTCACATTCTGTTTAAAAATATAATTCAAAATGCATTAAACTGTGTGTTCACTGATCCACAGAACATATTTTCAACATGAAAGAATAATTATAGAAGTAATAAAAATAATTAAGAACAAGAAACCAAAAAGTGTTAATTGCCTTGGTCTTCACACTTTTACCATAGTAAATTCAAGTTTATTTTATTTAGCTTTAACGGACACTTTTTTTAGTAGTAGCTGAAGGTGAGCTACATTCAGATACACAGGCTATTTCCTTGTCCCTGGAGGGCTCATAATCTAACAGGGCAATTCCATAACTGGGCAACTCAATCTAGGTACTCCAATGCTTGCGCCTAGTGTTAATTCTATAATGGCAGCCATTATAGAATAATATCGTAAGGTTGGCATTGTCGATTCTATATGTAGATAATTCTCTCATGCCATGTCACTGGGAGGTGTAATTTGGCACACAGGATCCACCAGTGTAGTACATAGTATTCAATAAACTATGTATGGACATGGGAGACACGCCCATGGACCACCTATGCTCTGTCCATATGTACACCCCCTTTGTAGTTAGGAGTTACCTCATAAAATAGAGCCTAGGTCGCACCTACCTGGCAATTAATGGTACCTTCAACATACCTAAGTGGCACTTTCCTCTAGGCACTGCTTTTATAGAATTGCCGTCCTCCCCCAAGTTTGTACCAGAGACAATGGAGGGTTACTTGACTTGCCTGAGATCACAAGGAGTAGCTGCAGGATTTGAACTGGGGCTTCCTGGTTGTCAGCCCTTGTACCTACTAGGTTACTTCTCCAGGTTAGCTCTGTTTCCAAACATTGCCTTTAACAGGGCCCCTAGATTAGTCTGTATCCAATTAGAGTAGCAGAAACAATTTTGAATATTGCTGGATGAAGAGTTAAGTTGTAAGAAGTGAATTTTTTACTTTTATTTATTTTTGAATTTTGAAACAAAGGTCTAAAGAGGCCAAACCAAGAGCCGCCAAAAGAACTTCAGGATAAAGTTCTTCAAAGACGCAGATTGAGCAAAGGCTATAAGAACATTTCCATGTTTTTGAATGAATGTCCCTTGAAATGCTGTTGGGTCCTTCATTGTAGCAAAACAAAAGACTGAGGCGGACTCAAAGAGGATATCAAAATATAAGAGTCTTTATTATAAAAGTCATAAAACCGACCCGACACGGCTGTGTTTCGGCACAAAAGGCCTGCCTCAGGGGTCCATCATTGGTAAATGGACACAGTTTAGCACTATCAAGACAGTACTTTGGTCATACCATGCTTCCAAAGTCAGCCCTGGGTTTAAAAAAAACTATTGAGGAAGGTCACTGTAAGGCCCAAGATTACTTGAAAAGAAGTGCAGAGATCTCAGATTGAGACTATGGAAATTGTTGACTGTTCAGCAAATTCAAGAAAACTTCACAAATTTGGTTGTATGAGTGGGTTTCAAGAAGGAAACCCACTGAAGAGAGCCATATATGTGATACTAAGAGGGGCATAATCGAATGGGGTGCCCAAGTTTTCCTGAGGGTGTCTTCGCAGGACATCCCCACGAAGGGGCGGAGAAACCTGTATTATCGAAACAAGATGAGCGGCTGTCTTTCGTTTCGATAATATGGTCGAGGATGCCCAAATCTCAACATTTAGTTTGACCCTTAGAGATGGTCGACCTCAGGGCCGTGCTAAGGGTCTCTGGCGCCCCCCTGCAGACTATCAGTTGGCGCCCCCCCCCCCCCCCCCTGGTGAAAATGATCGCTCACCACTTACCACACTGACAGGAATTGTCAGCAATATTCTTAGAAACAAATTGCTATACATTGCAAAATAAGATAGCAGATGTAAATTCTCAAAGTGGACATATTCCAAAAGCTAAAATGAAAATAAAATGATTTTTTTCTACCTTTGTTGTCTGGTGACTTTCTTTTTCTGATCATGCTGGCCCAGTATCTGATTCTGCGGCTATCTGTCCTCTTAACTCCGTTTCCAGGGCTTCCTTTCCATTTATTCCTTTCCTTTCCTCCTTTCTTCTTCATTTCTGGTCCTCAGCTTCTGCTTATTTTCTTCATCCATGTGCAATTTTTCTCCTCTTTTCCTTTTCCCTCATTTCATAGCCTTCATCTCTCTTCCCTCCCCTTTATGTCCAGCAGTTTCTCCTCTCTCCCTGAGCCCTGCCCTGCAATCCATCCATGCCCATCTGTCCCCTGCCCCCTCCATTCATCCCTATCCAGCAATTCCCTTCTCTCCCTGAGCCCTACCCTCCCATCGATCCATGCCCATCTGTCCCTTGCCCCCTCCATTCATCTCTGACCCTATCCAGCAATTTACCTCTCTCCCTGAGCCCTGCCCTCCCAATCCATGCCCATCCATGCTCCTCTGTCCCCTGCCCCCTCCATTCACCCTATCCAGCAATTCCCCTCTCTCCCTGAGCCCTGCCCTGCAATCCATATCCATCCATGCCCCTCTGTCCCCTGCCCCCTCCATTCATCCCTATCCAACAATTCTCCTCTCTTCCTGAGCCCTACCCTCCCATCAATCCATGCCCATCTGTCCCTTGCCCCCTCCATTAATCTCTGACCCTATCCAGCAATTTCCCTCTCTCCCTGAGCCCTGCCCTCCCAATCCATGCCCATCCATGCTCCTCTGTCCCTTGCCCCCTCCATTCACCCTATCCAGCAATTCCCCTCTCTCCCTGAGCCCTGGCCTGCAATCCATATCCATCCATGCCCCTCTGTCCCCTGCCCCCTCCATTCATCCCTATCCAACAATTCCCCTCTCTTCCTGAGCCCTACCCTCCCATCAATCCATGCCCATCTGTCCCTTGCCCCCTCCATTCATCTCTGACCCTATCCAGCAATTTCTCTCTCTCCCTGAGCCCTGCCCTCCCAATCCATGCCCATCCATGCTCCTCTGTCCCCTGCCCCCTCCATTCACCCTATCCAGCAATTCCCCTCTCTCCCTGAGCCCTGCCCTGCAATCCATATCCATCCATGCCCCTCTGTCCCCTGTCCCCTCCATTCATCCCTATCCAGCAATTCCCCTCTCTCCCTGAGCCCTGCCCTGCAATCCATATCCATCCATGCTCCTCTGTCCCCTGCCCCCTCCATTCACCCTATCCAGCAATTCCCCTCTCTCCCTGAGCCCTGCCCTGCAATCCATATCCATCCATGCCCCTCTGTCCCCTGTCCCCTCCATTCATCCCTATCCAACAATTCCCCTCTCTCCCTGAGCCCTACCCTCCCATCAATCCATGCCCATCTGTCCCTTGCCCCCTCCATTCATCCCTGACCCTATTCAGCAATTCCTCTCTCTCCCTTCCATGAACCCTGCCCTTGCATGCTCCTCTCTCTCCCCTGCTCTCCGGCAACTATTCCCTTTCTTTTTTTTTTTTTCTTTTAATTTTACCTCCGTGACCACCTAGCAGCGCAGCGTCAGTGCAGGAGGCGGCGCTCCCGACGTATCTAGCCTTCCCCTTCGCTCATGTTCTGCCTTCTTCTGACGTCAAGGAAATGACGTCAGAAGAAGGCGGAACATGAGCAAAGGGGAAGGCTAGACCGGAAGCGCCGCCTCCTGCACTGACGCTGCGCTGCCAGACGGAGGTAAAATTAAAAGTATTAAAAAAAGAAAAAGGGATTTACTGCAGGAGAGAAGAGAGCACGGGCAATGGGAGTGGGAGGGCGAGGAGGTAAGCATTGTGCGGCGGCGCCCCCCAAATGACGGCGCCCCCCTGCCATGCTTACCTCGCTTACCGTATTGGCACGGCCCTGGTCGACCTAAATGTTGAGATGGTCTACCTTAGAGATGATCGTTCCTGGTTTTCGGCAAGAATGGAAACCGAGAACGTCGTGGGAGGAGCCAGCATTCATAGTGCACTGGTCCCCCTGAAATGCCAGGACACAAGCTGGGCACCCTAGGGGGCACTGCAGTGGACTAACTGATGCACTAACTGAACTGAAAAAGCCCTTCCCTTACCGATCCCTTAGCGATTCGGAAAGGAACGGGCATGCATGAAGGAAATTGCATGCAAATGCGCAGAGCAGCCAAGCGTTATGCGTGGCTACTCTGCGCATGCCAAAGACGGCTTCATACATGTAGACAAGCTGCGTGTATAATAGCCGTCTACAACCTTAAATAAATTGCCGTCTACAACCTTTAAAAAACACAAGTCCAGGTGAAAACATCCAAGTGCTCATCAGGGACGTCTTTTTTTTTTTTTTGAATATGGGTGAAGGACGCCCAAGTATTAGGTGCCTTTGCTATGTCTCCGTTCCTGTGATGGGCAGTTGAGGATGTCCAAAAAGTGGATGTTTCTGTGAGAAGGATGTCCATGCCTTTGTTATGCCTCTGAAACCCCCTTTATTTATTTATTTGGATTTTGGATCACAAGTAGCAGCAGTGGGATTTGAACCGGCCACCTCTGGATTACAAGACGAGTGCTCTAACCACAAGGCCACTCCGCCACTCCACTCCCTTGAAATTTGGCCATCCCTGTGGGGGGGGGGGGGGCAGTTCAGGACATCCAAAATGTTTGAAAGAAGGACATCCACACCTTTGCTATGCCTCCGCTGACACACACACATTTCCCTCCCCCCCCCAGGGACCTGCATACTGCTGCGATGGACCTGAGCATGATATTTGTGACTGGCAAAAAAAAGTTTTTAAAATTGTTTTTTTCAGGGTGGGAGGGGGTTAGTCGCCACTGGGGGAGTCATGGGAGGTCATTCCCGATTCCCAACGGTGGTCATCTGGTCGGTTCGGGCACCTTTTTGAGGCTTGGTCGTAACAAATAATGGACCAAGTAAAGTCGGCCAAGTGCTAGTCAGAGACACCCTTCTTTTTTCCATTATCGCTCGAGGACACCCATCTGTTAGGCATGCCCCAGTCCTGCCTTTGCTACGCCTCCAACACGCCCCCGGGAACTTTGGTCGTCCCCGCAACAAGAAGCCGTTGGGGACGTCCAAAATCGGCTTTCGATTATGCCGACTTGGGCGTCCCTGAGAGAAGGACGCCCATCTCTCGATTTATGTCGAAATATGGGCTCCCTTCTCTTTCGAAATAAGCCTATAAGTGTATGTGAGAGAGAAGGTTTTGTGGTCGGAGACCAAAGGTTCCATTATGCTTAACCGATTGTCTTTCCTTGAATCCTGCATCAAAGATTGCAAACTGATATCCATGCAAGATACTTCATCTGTTTTGGGCTCTGAACATAAGCAGGAGGAATTCAGGTACTTGGATATATGTTCCCACAAGCTTAATTGACTCCAGGTCCAACAAGGCAGAAAAGAGGTTGTTCTTTACTAGGGTGGAGCTTAAAGAATAGAAAAAATAATTATGCTGATTCTTCAAAAGGTCTTACTGCCTAGAATTGTTCTACCTTGGGTTCAAACTTTTTGGCAAATATTTATAGCAGCCCCAACGAGAGATGCAGACCTCCCGTTAGGTTTTCCACGGTAAGGGGATGGGAAAACGGTAGTGCATCGCTTACACATTATAATACTAATTTGCTCATCTGCATTCCATTTTTGTTAGCTGCTACCGTGACAGGACAATGCCCTTTTGTGCATGTCCTGGTTTACTACTTGCGCGTTAAACTGGCTAGAACCAGTTTAAAAACCACGTTGCTGGCTCCTTAAGTTTAGTGCAACTGGCACTCTGTCTCTCTGGCTTGCTGCGTTAGACTGCTGCCCTTTGTTCTTAAGCAAATGCCACTTTTAACATGCTCATTCTAGTTTATTTTAACATGTTCTTTCTAGTTTAGTTTGCCATTGTTGTTGATCTCTTGTTGGGATTCTTGCTTTCTGCTAAAATTTTGTAATGTTGTTGCAGCAGGTGATGGCCTTCGGATAGTTTCATTCAATACCAGATGGTGATGTAGAAAGAAACCATGAGCCATGCACAGTGATGTGAGCTTACCACCCATTAATTCAATCACAATAGAATAAAGTGGATGGGATTTGATATACCACCTTTCTGTGATTTATAATCAAAGGGGTTTTGTAATACTGGATGACATGTGAAGGAGTTGCATGTTCAATTTGTTCTTCCACTGTAGTTTTATAAAATACTGATAGCCTAATTTGTTTCATAACTGTCCATATTCAGCAAGAATTCCTTATTCAGATTGCAGAATTATTACTATTTAATGCCTTCAGAATATCAGTGGTGGTGAGCTACCAGTTAATCTGTGTTTTGCCTGAAATGTTTCTTCATACCCAGTAATTTTGTTTGTTGTATATAAGAAGGTCATTTTTACAAGCTTCAGAAACTAGCTCCACCCTATTCTTAAACACAGAAAGCAGTATATATGTCTTTTTGAACTAAAAATTGTGATTAATAATTGCATGCTACCTGGCATCATTCGCTCCCTCCCCTCCTTGACCTTCCTACGGCTCTCCTACCACCCTGCAGTACCTCTTGAAACTGCAAGTTATTGGCCCTGCAGGCCAGCGACAGCCGTACTGAAAGGTTGCCTGCGATCTGTACCGAGCCTTCCCTCTGACCCAGCCTGCCCCTTCTGACACAACTTCCTGTTTGCAGAAAAGGTGGTTTGGGTGAGAGGGAAAGGCCCAGCTCAGGTCGCAGGCAGCCTTTCAGTATGGCTGCCACTGGCCTGTAGGGCCGAAGGCTTGCAGTTTCAAAAGGTACTGGGGAGGGAGGAAGGAGCTGAACATTTTCTTGTGGGTGCAGGGGGGGAGGAGGAGGGAAAGCCGGGGGGCTGGGAGAGCCACGGGGGGAAGGGGTAGGGAAGGCCTTGAGAGAGAGAGCCACATGGGGCTTTGAGAGAGCCACAGTGGGGAAGGGGGCCTTGAGAGAGAGCCACAGTGGAGGTGGGAGCTTGAGAGAGCTGGGGAAGGGAGAGATGCCGGACCTTGGGGGAGGGAAGGAGGACATTGAGAGAGAGAACCACGGAGAGGGCTAAAAGGGGAGGAAGAAATGATGGATTGTGCAGAGGGGAAGGGAGAAATAGGGAGAGAAGGATGGAGGGAGGGGACCCGAGAAAGATAATGGACCTGGGGTGGAGAGAAGGAAGAAAAATAGAGAAGTATTGCTGGGGGGGGGGGGGGGGGGAGAGAGAGAGGGAGAGAGAGGAAAAAGAGAGATTAATGGACCTGAGGGAGAAGAGGAGGAGAGATGTTGGGCTTGGAGGGAGGGAGGTGGGAGAGAGAGAGATAATGGACCTGGAGTGAAGTAGTGGGATTGCTGAAGTCCTGCCAGCTGAAGAAATCTCCTGTATGAGTCACCCCCTTCCCCCTTGCACTGCCTCAGGAACGAGGAAGTCAGTGGCATGCCTCCAGCCATGACACTTGCACTCCCCAAGTTTATGCATGAGCTGAGCATGCTTGGGGAGTGACGGCTAGAGGCACCCTGCTGACTTCCTCACTCCTGAGGTAGTACAAGGAAGAAGGGGGCTGCTTTGGCAGTTGATTTGTTCAACTGGTGGGGCTTTGGCCATCCCCACCTGCAAAGGTATGATACCTAATGGGAGGGGGAGGAAATGTGTGCCCCCTCGTCCACCTCAGTGCACGCCCCCCCATGGACTGCTGGTTATGCCCTGCCATTAATTGTGATTAAAAATTTTAATTGAAATGCAGCCCTAATGTTTATCCATCCATCCAGTTTCTCTAATATGCTTGCCTCATATTTAGGGATCTGTGTTCCACCAGAAACGGAAATTCGTTAAAAAGGAGTTCTTCCAAGATCGCAATATAGATTGTAAGGCTAAAGCAGTCGGGGTCCATGTGTCTGAGCTTCAGTAATATTCCATCGTGATTCAAATATGTTAAACAAGACTTCTCCATAAGAGAAAGGGAGCTTAGTATGCAATACCTGTTGTATGAAGGACCAGACCTGTTGCCAGAAGTTTCTAATATTAGG
The DNA here is from genome assembly GCF_901765095.1 of Microcaecilia unicolor. Taxonomy (NCBI): domain Eukaryota; kingdom Metazoa; phylum Chordata; class Amphibia; order Gymnophiona; family Siphonopidae; genus Microcaecilia; species Microcaecilia unicolor. The sequence goes on along the minus strand of NC_044031.1, from coordinate 231,607,580 downwards.
ACAGTTGTATAGCATAATCTCTGCCATAGTGATCAGATGACTTGGCACACTTTACTTTGGTCCTCATCTGTTGATCTTGTCTGCTCCCTTGCAGAATTGCTTAGTCCAAGGAGTTGAATGGCTGGCAACACACATCCTCTACTTTAGAGCTAGTCTCAGCACAGACATCTTTTGACAGTCATACAAGCCTGAGCATAAGGCAGCTCCAAACCATGTGGCATCAAGACAGTTGAAAAGTGCTGACATCATCTTGTCACACAAGACCATAGCCAAGGCACTGCCTCAGAGTGCATGATGGTCATATGCTCTTTGTGTTAGTTAAGAAGTCCAGATTTCTGCAGGTGGTTTTTCTGTGCAGAATCAGAAAGTGCATGAGTTTTCTGGTGCATATTTATTTATTTATTTATTTATTCATTCATTCATTCATTCATGACATTTATACCCCACATAAGCCCGAAATAGATTCAAGTTCAATGTGGTTTACAAATTATAAAGTGAATCAAACATAATAATGTACAGAATATAACACAAATTACAGTAAGTTTAAGGAGCAAATTAATACATGTGCAGTAAATAACTAGGGATTTAGACTATCTCAAGGATAAACAAATAATTAAGGGAGGCTAGGTAACACCATTCCATCAAGAACAATACTTTAGACCAGTGGTGCATTAAAACCTGATCCTGGAGGCACCCCAGCCAGTCAGGTTTTCAGGATACCCAGAATGAATATTTATGAGTGAGATTTGAATGCACTGCCTCCACTGCATGCAGACCTATCTCATGACTATTCATTGTAGATACACTGAAAACTCCAGCTGGGTTGCCTCCAGGATCAGGTTTTTATGCACCACTGGTCTAAGGTACTGTTCTTGATGGCATGGCGTTACCTATCCACCCTGGAGATATAAAACCACTATCAGCTACCCCAGTTCTGATCATGGTTGATGATTTACTGAAGGATAACTCTTCCAAGACTACATATCCTCAGTTCACTACACATTCAAAATTTGTTATTCATTCATAAATCCATCGTCAAAATCTTAATATTTATTATGTGTATCCTACTACTTATGTATAAAGAGGAAAAATACCTCAGCGGAACATTTTTTCTCATATGCTCTAAAAACCTCTGACGTAGTACCTTCAGCTGTCCTTTATTTACTGAGGGGACTTGGTCTCAAAGCTCATGCCTCAATTAATTGGTTAGTCTGTAAGGTGCAACCTGACACAGCTACTCCCCTTTCAAAGGTTTTTTTTTAATGATATTAATGGTTATTCTCACTACACTCATCAAAGTCCAAAATACAATAATTCAATCGATGAGTAATTCTTGCTTAATGTAAAGAGAAATACTGGGGGGGGATGGGGGGGGGGATGGAGGGACGACACATGCTGCGACCTAATAAAATATCAGACATTCGCTAGCATTTTCCATTTCTGGTGCTTCAGAGTATCTTTCCAAAAATATGTAAACTCTGCCAAGGAGGACGACGTCAATGAAGAAGCTGACATAAGACATTTGAGTGTAATTTTCAAAAATATAAGTTCTTGAGGCAGGCTGCATATGCCTTCTCCCTACTCACGGCAAATAATGGCAGGAGGACATTTAAAAAGATGCTGTCGGTGTTCACATGGTATGAAACAGCCAAACAGTGATAAGGTCTTCAGAAGGCAACTTTTTAAAAACCTTCAAAAAGTAGGTCTAGCCAATTGAAGTGTGTAGCCCATCAGGTTCCAGATATTTTTAAAAGATCCATTTGTGTTCTCTCTGTATTCTGATTTTCACCTCTTATATCTTCAGGAATGTGATCAATAGTAAAACGTTATAATGTTTGAATTCTATGCTTTTCCCCTAACATAATGGTTGAATAAAGGAGCACATTGATGTTCTGAAAATACAGATTCTCTACAAGTGTATGGTCTTCCCAATGTATGTATGTATATGGGCATCTATTTACATAAAATTACATGTGGTGGTGCATAAATAATGAAAGATTTCAGATATATTTGCCCATCTACTGGAATGATGAACCATTTCAAACATAATGTAATCTTAGTTATGCAACGGCCACGCTAGGTGGCCAACCGCTGGTTATCAAACTAGACCCGTCGCATATGTATTCATTGAGAGCCAGATGCACTAACTCCATGGAAAGAGTCCTTCCCTTACCAATGCTTTAGCGAATCGGTAAAAAACGGGCATGCATGAAGGAAATCACATGCAAATGAGATGCTCATTTGCACGCGATTTCCTTCCTAAGGAGGGGAAGCCAGTCAGCCAGCTGAGCATGCGCAGAGCAGCCAAGCGTTATGCTGGCTGCTCTGCGCAGGCCAAAGATGGCTTCATACACGCAGACAAGCTGCGTGTATTATAGCCGTCAATAAATTGCCTGGTATTTTGTGCAGCAGAGGGAGAGAGAATCGGGGATCGGGACGTGTGAGGACACCCAAATCAAAACTATTTGGACGTCCCTTTCGATTATGCCCCATTCAGGTTTCTCTCAGCCATTCACAGCGCGTTTAGCTGACACCAGTGATAGCTAAACACGCTGTGATTGGCTGAGAGAGACCTGGAGGGGTATAATCGAAAGGGACGTCCAAAGAGTTTTGATTTGGATGTTCCCGCATGTCCCGATCCCCGATTCTCTCCTGCGGTGGTCATTTCGGGTCGGCGGTGGTCGTAAAAAAACGCGTCCAAGAGAAGGACGCCCATCACAAAATCTGAAGAAAAAAACATCCAAGTGCTCGTTGGAATAGCTTGTGCAAGGCTAGTCTCAAGTTTTTAGAGAATGACATGGGGACAAGGGTGTATGCTCGTCCCTGCTTCCGTGGCAAAACTGCATGTCATTCTCTAGTTTGATTATAACTAGGTATTCTTGTAACCCACTGTGAACCTGTTAAGTGGGATTTGGTGGGCTAGAAAACCATTCTAAGATAAGTTTGAGTGACTAAGTAAATGGAGAATACAGATTCTAAATTTGAAAGTGCACTGTTTTTGTGGTTTTTATCTCTGTGGTAATTTATTATGGACTTTAAAAAAAATATAGAACAAATAACTTTGAGACCTACAAAAACACTTGACAAGCAAAGGGTCTACAAATTGAACTTGAATATTTCCCACCCTCCTCCCCGTCCTGCCTAGGTACAAACCACATCCAGTGTCTTCCTTCTCAGGCAAGGTAGTTGGTGGTGGTGGGGGGATATATCTTTGCTTAAATATACACACAGGCTAGTTGTAAGCAGTGTTGTATAGTAACAAACTAAATGTAACTAGTTACTGTACTTAAGTAAAAGCTTTTTGTTACGTGTAAAGAAGTACAGGATAAGATTTGTTACTTTTACTGAAGAAGTAATTTTTGACAGTTGTTAGTACTTTTACTCAGTTACATCTGATGCTTACAGTTAAAAGTAAAAAAGTAGAAGTGGAAGCAAGATGTAAATAATGGTTCCTCAGTAAACTAAATGAAACAGCAAAACTGGGAATAGGGTTTTGCTTCTGCAAACCTCATCACACAAACAGTGGATCATTTCATCTTAAATTTTGCTGTTCAGTGAATATAGCCTATAAGAACAATGAAGCTGCTTATGTTTGAAATGGTTGCTGGTCTCCAGCCAAAGAGAACAGTGATGAGCTGGGTCAGTTTGAAGTGGAGATGAATCTGAAGCTGGTTGCAATTCTTGGGGAGCAGATATGCCTCTACCACAACAGACTGCACGTCATCCCATGGAAATTTTTACATTGGGGTGACTGTCCACTGAATTGATAGTCTTTAGAGATTAAATCTGCTTGTCTAGCCTTAAGACTGGATGGTTCCCACACATTTGACGTTCTTGCATTAGTTCTCAGAGATATTCAGAGTTTGCCTTCACATGAAAAATAGTTAGAACAACAGGCGCTGATTCTAACGTTGTGAATGCTTTCTTTGTAATTGGACAGCATGACGATGATAAACATAAAGATGAAGATGCAAGTCATGAATTGGACAGCACTACTTCTAATTCAGGGAGGACTGTGAAAAATTACAAGAGGACCTTACGAGACTGAGAGACTAAATGTCAGAAGACGTTTAATGTGAGCAAGTGCAAAGTGATGCATGTGGGAAAGAGGAACCCGAATTAAAGCTACGTCATGCAAGGTTCCATGTTAGGAGTCATAGACCAAGAAAGGGATCTAGGTGTCGTCGTTGATGATACGTTGAAACCTTCTGCTCAGTGTGCTGCTGTGGCTAAGAGAGCAAATAGAATGTTAGACATTATTAGGAAAGGAATGGAAAACAAAAATGAGGGCGTTATAATGCTTTTGTATTGCTCCATGGTGCGACCGCACCTCGAATATTGTGTTCAATTCTGGTCGCTGCATCTCAAAAAAGATATAGTGGAATTAGAAAAGGTGCAGAGAAGGGCGATGAAAATGATAAAGGGGATGGGTCGACTTCTCTATGAGGAAAGGCTAAAGTGGCTAGGGCTCTTCAGCTTGGAGAAAAGGTGACTGAAGGGAGATATGATAGAGGTCTGTAAAATAATGAGTGGAGTTGAACGGGTAGATGTGAAGCGTCTGTTTACGCTTTCCAAAAATACTAGGACTAGGGGGCATGTGATAAAACTATAATGTAGTAAATTTAAAATGAATCGGAGAAGGTTTTTCTTCACTCAACATGTAATTAAACTCTGGAATTCGTTGCCAGAGAATGTGGTAAAGGCGGTTAGCTTAGCGGAGTTTAAAAAAGGGTTGGACGGCTTCCTAAAGGAAAAGTCCATAGACCATAATTAAATAGATGGGGAAAATCCACTATTTCTGGGATAATTGGCAGGTCTTGGTGTGACTAAAAGTTTTAGTCCATGCATTGTTCATAGCGTGCAAACCTTTGGCCAGATTTAGAGTAGGTGTTCGAGGGGAGGGGAGGGGTTTTAGAATTTAAAAAATGCATGTAAGTTGCATTTCAAATCTGCACATACTGTTCAAGCAAAACTTTACCTGCATAAAAACAGGTGTAAGGGACTGTGGGTGTTTTCATAGTGTAAGTACATACAGATGGAAAACCTGCAGATAAAAGGTATTCCTAGTCTTTATCTCCTCCACACTGTTTATTTAAAAATACTTTCTTGGGATAGGACAATTTTCAGCCTATCATAATGGATGCATAGATGTTTTTGACTTCAAGTCATTACAACACCTAATACTGACTCCTATTCAACTTTTCATTGTTGTATTTTGCCTTTACAACATGCAGGCATCTCCTGGCAGGTGCCCCTTGGTGTGCTGGTGGCCAAGGCACAAAGGGCTGCCATTGGGAGAAACACTGTCTGGGACATCCTCTTCTCTGTACAATGTCAATGCAGTGTCCTGGAGGTATCCCTTGGCACTTGCCTCTTCATAAAACAAACAAAAACCCAAAATGTAATGCATAAAAATGTTTGTTTTTTTTTCTTTTTACTGTGGTATATTACTATGGTATATATTTCTAAATTCTTGGTTACTTTTGTGAAAATAGGGTATTGGGCCTTGGTGCTGGAACTAATTTTGCACTTAATTCCATGTTTATGGAACAATCTGTTTGGTGTTAGTGTTTCATCTTAGGACATAGTTTTCAGGAGCCAACTGTCTTAAGTCGAAGGATTTCCTGTAACTTTAACATCAACATAAAGGAGGCACTGCATTAATGCCAACACCTGAAAAAAAATTAACTTGCTAACAAACTTTATTCTAGCCATCAAGAGGGGAAGATCCAGGTTACAAAATGTTCATAATTAGAAACTACACTACAATATTACCATGTGATCATTTTTTACCATTAATTTAATCATAGCACCCCAGTCCCAGACTGCCAATTTATGGAAATAGAGGACAATCTGTTAGGGCAAACAAGTTTCAAAAGCTGAGGTTCTCCTGGTGTCTCTCTAGGCACTTGTACTGAAATCTGATATAGAACATTGCTGCTAAGGAAGCAACATCTGGCCTGTGGCCACACAATTTTCCTTTTTGCCTGAGTGATCTTTGAGATGTCAGGGAAAACACTGATCTTATTCCTTGGAAAGGTCTCATTCTTGTGCCTAAGTTTTTAAGCCAATTGCGGTCAGGCTTCAATGCAGATGTAATGATAAATGTAGCCCTGTGATCTCCTCCTAAATAAAGCCTCTCACAAAATTTGTTTAGTTCCAAACTATCTTTGCATAGAACTTTATCCTCTAGTTCTTCCTCATTAACTCTTTAGCAATCTTTGGTGCTTTTGGTGGTTGTCATGATCAGGTCAGTGATCTTCGTCATAAAGTTTACTGGGACAGATTTAAAGATCTCAGTATGTATACTTTGGAAGAAAGGCGGGAGAGGGGAGCATTTAAATACCTACACAGCATAAATGCACAGGAGGGAGAGTCATTTGGAAGGAAGCTCTGGAACAAGGGGGAATAGGATGAAGGTGAAAGGGGATAGACTCAGAAGTAACCCGAGGAAATACTGCTTCACGGAAAGGGTGGTGAATTTGTGGAATGGCTTCCCAGTGGAAGTGATGGAGATGAAAGCAGTATCAGAATTCAAGAGAGCTTGGGACAAGTACATAGGATCTCTTAAAGGAAAGGAGTGAAAAGGAGAGTAGATGACATGGATAGGCCATATGGTTTTTATTTGCCTACATTTTTCTTTGTTTCTATGTTGTTTCTACTGTGCTGTTGCATTTCTGGCTGTGAGGGAGTGTTTTGTGAGATCAAATATGCACACTTCACAAAACTCTGGGACTGGAGGAAAACAGAGGGGGATGGGCAAGCTGGAAGACAGATGATTTTATGTATTCATTAGGGAAGTTTAGTTCGACTGCCAATCAAACTAAAAGTAAATTTACAGACTAAAATAAAATGCAGTATAGGACATGACAGCCAAATCAAAACAAGCCTGACAAATTCTCCAGCCCTCCTACCTCTGGCCCTAGCTTTAAGGTTTTTCTTGAATTTTGTTCATGGAGGGTTCCTGATGCAGATATATAACTAGAGCATCTCAAAGAGAAGGGGTTAAGAAGGCAAATGAGAATCAGCAAAAGATCACAAGTCATATTCTGACAGGAGAAAGGAGAAGTAAAAAAGTTTCAGATGAATGAAGGCTCCTAAAGTCTATAAGGAATGAATCAATCAGCTAAGTGAAAAGGCTGTTAAGAATGTAGCACTTTGTGCAATAAAATACTGGGAGCCAGTTCTGTGGTGCCTGGAGATACATGGGTAGGAGATGGGAGAATGCTCATATCGGGCCAGTAGAGTGCTGGCATTGGGCTGCAAGGAGGGGGAAAATATTTCAATTTAATTCTCAGTGAGTGACAACTTCTTTCAAGGAAATATTTTTAGGTGTCTATCAGTAGTGCACATAAATGTTAGGAAAACTGATAAATTTAAGATTTATTTAATTTATTTATTTATTGCATTTGTACCCCACACTTTCCCACCTATTTGCAGGCTCAATGTGGCTTACATAGAACCGTGAGGTGTTAGCCACCTCCAGTGATGAAACAAATACAGAGTGATGTTGTTACAGAACATTAGAGAATCAAGAGAAGAGAAGAGTGGAGGAGTGGCCTAGTGGTTAGGGTGGTGGACTTTGGTCCTGGGGAACTGAGGAACTGAGTTCAATTCCCACTTCAGGCACAGGCAGCTCCTTGTGACTCTGTGCAAGTCACTTAACCCTCCATTGCCCCATGTAAGCCGCATTGAGCCTGCCATGAGTGGGAAAGCGCAGGGTTCATATGTAACAAAAAAAAATATTGTTCATTGCAGGTTATGGCTTCATTGTGTTGCTGAGTTCAGTTACTTAAGTTGGATCAGTAGTGTATACCTTTTTGAAAAGATCGGTCTTTAGTGATTTCCAGAAATTGAGGTGATCCTGCGTTGTCTTTATGGCTTTCAGTAATGCGTTCCATAGTTGCGTGCTTATATAGGAGAAGCTGGATCCATAAATTGATTTGTACTTGAGTCCCTTGCAGCTATGGTAGTGAAGATTTAGGTATGTTTGTGATGTTCTAATTGTGTTTCTGGTTGGTAGGTCTATTAAATTGACAGCTAACATATTTCTCAGTGTCCACTTTATTTCTTATGGCCAGATCAACCTTCACCACCTCCATATTAATCTGCTGGAGTAACAGTTTGTTCTATACAGATTCAAATTGTGGATCATGCTCTTTCAAAATCTGTGCCTGAGACTGTCAGGCTCATTTTCAAAAGAGGTGGACATCCAAAAAGCCACATAAATCGGCACTTGGACGTCCATCTCACAGAGACGTTCAAATTAGTATAATCAAAACCCGATTTTGGACGTCTTTCTCTGAAATCCGTCACAAGGACGTCCAAATCTCAAGGGGGTGTATTGGAGGCGTGGTCGAGGCGGGACTTGGATGTTCCTAAAACTTGGACATCTTTGAGCCATAATGGAAAAAAAGCAAAGACATCCAGGACTAAAACTTGGACGTTTTCACCCAGACCTGTTTTATTATGAATAAGGCACAAAAATGTGCCCGAAATGACTGGATGACCTCCCGTTACTCCCCCAGTGGTCACTAACTCCCTCGCACCCTCAAAAAACATGATTAAAAATATTTTGTGCCAGCCTCTATGCCAGCCTCAGATGTCATACTCAGGTCCATGACAGCACATGCAGGTCCCTGGAGTAGTTTCATAGTAGGTGCAGTGCACTTCAGACAGGTGGACCCAGGCCCACACTCCCCCTACCTGTTACATTTGTGGAGGAAACAGTGAGCCCTCCAAAACCCACCAGAAACCCTCTGTACCCACATATAGGTGCCCCCCTTCACCCATAAGGGTTATGGTAGTGGTGTACATTTGGGGGTAGTGGGTTTTGGGGGGGCTGAACAGACAAGGTAAGGGAGCTGTGTACCTGGGAGCAGTTTATGAAGTCCACTCCAGTGCCCCTTAGGGTGTCCGATTGCTATCCTGGCATGTCAGGGGGACCAGTGTATTAAAAATGCTGGCTTCTCCCACGTCCAAATGGCTTGAATTTGGACGTTTTAGACTTGGACTTCTTCGGTTTCGAATATGGCTGAAAATCAAAGACGTCCAAATCCAAGGACGCCCAATGTATTTTCAAACACAAAGATGGATGTCTATCTTTTTTCGAAAATGACCTTTTCCCCACCTCCGAATTTGGACGTTCTACAAAGACTTGCAGATTCCAACTTAGACGTTTCTTTTGAAAGTGCCCCTCTGTGTTTGTATCGCAGTTGGCAGTACTCTTGACATCCAGGAAAGGATTTACCCTGTGTTGGGCCCTAAGCAAACAAGCACATTGGGTTCCCAATCATAGATGTGTGAAAGCTCCCACAATGGGGCCCTACCTGGTTCTGACTGCATTTGAAAGTCAGCAGAAGAAGAAGAAACAAATGCTCCTCACTGATTTGCCTCCTGTTGACTGGAAAACAATAACCAAGGGATGGACAGGAAAAAAGACCTCTGGGCAGCAGTGGTTCTCATTCTTCCATATCTTATTTCTGCTAGCAGCTGACCAGGAAATAATCTGCCTTGTATTAGCACATTTCAGAGGGCCCCTTCTAAATATTTCATCCCTAGTCATATGCCTAATTTGCCTATGCCTTAATTGTGACCTTATTGCATCCAGCACTTTGTGAAGCAGGGGGGGAGGGATAGATTGAGATGCAGTGCTGAGAGATTTCATGTTGATGTGGTGGGATCTCAGGTTCAGCCTGTGGTGAAACACTAGAGCCTGCAGGAACAAACTGGTCCCTCGAGTCCAGGGATACAAGATACTCATGTGGTGCGCTCAGTTTCACGAGATCAGGGCAGTGACACCTAGAGGGATGGTGCAGTCTTGCATCTTTCCACCCTTTGACTACTTAGCCACACATGGGAGGGATGCCAAAATTATTATATCAATTAGGCAAAGTCTGAAATGTGTAACCAATGAAAGGTAAACAGTAACATTCCATTTTGTACAAGATTACATTTTTATAACCATAATTTGATGGTTATTTGTGGACATGGTGAACAGCGCAGATGTTCACTGTTAAAGCTGTATGCACAGGTCAAGGCAGTCTTGTAGGACATATTTCTCAGATCCTGTATCGCATAAGTAGAAATAACATCCCCATTCCTTTTGTGCATTCAAGAATGCCTAATATATAATTCTACTTTAGCCTTGGGATTCAGTTGGTTGTAAAGGAGCGTTAGCGAGATACACCCTCTTAGATTGTGTGGTGCTTTCCTTTTTGTGCTTGATTGCTAAGGGGAGGCTCTGAGCAGCTTTTCATTATGTGCTTGAGGAAGTTGGGGAGAATGTGCTTGTGACGCTGTTAAGAAGGGTTCTATTCTTGTTTGGATTGCTATCTTGGTCACTTTCCCAGGAGGATAAAGTACCTTTCTAGGTGCAAAAAGGTAAAAATGAGATCTTGATTTACAATGCCATTTCTCGTGGCTTGCAGTCAGGACTTGTTTTCCACATAGCCAAGATTTGCGAATTAACTTGGCTCTTTGGTCAAATACATTCAAATAACAATATTATCCAGAGCATGTTTGTTAATCCATTTGATATCTAGGACTTAAATACTGTATATACTAGAATATAAACCCATCCATATATAAACAGAGAACATTTTTCCCTTAAAAAAAAAAGGGGGGGGGGGGCGAAATGTTAACTCAAATATAAACCAATGGTTTATATTCAAATAATCCTCTCTCCTTTGCGTCCCTGCCCTGTGGCATCTGGCATTCCTGTTGGTTCCTCCCTTTCCCAAGGTGTTCTGCCACGACTGGCTCTGCCCCCAGTCCCCCCCCCCCCAAAACTGGAAACTCCAACTAGTGCACTCTGTCCATTGTAAAGAGAACACCCTCCCTTCCAGACCCACTGTAGGCTCTCTCCTTGGGCCCTACCTTACAGCCCTGGTGGTCCAGTGGTAAGCTGGGGCAGGAGTGATCTTCCTATGCTTCTCCCTGTGCAGTCTCTGTAGTGAAAATGTCTGCTGCGAGAAATAGTGGATGTGATGTGGACAGTAGTGCTGCTTATTAGGTGGGAAGGGGAGGATAAAAGCACTGGTCATCGGATGGAGACTCGAATATAAACTGAGACCCCCGGTTTTGGGCCATTTTTTTTTTACCCTCAAATCTGTTTATATTTGAGTATATATGGTATATAAAACACCCTGTGCCCCTTTTACCAAGCTGTGGCAAAAAGGGGCCTGTGCTGTCGTTGCAGGCCCCCTTTTACCGCAGCATGTAAAAGGGTAGGTTTTTTTTTTTTAAGAAATGGCCATGTGGCAAGTGAAGCAGTTGCTGTGTGGTCATTTTGTGGGGGAGCCCTTTCTGCCACCCACTGAGGTGGCAGTAAGGGCTCCCACTCTAACCCAGCGGTAATATATTTTTGTAGCACTGGATAAGATGGTGTGCTGGGGGGTGGGAAGTACCACTGGGCTGCTGCAGTAGCCCAGCAGTACTTCCTTTTTAGCGAACGATAAGCCTGCATTGGTCTTACCACCAGTTTGTAAAAGGGGCCCCCTGTGAAGTGAATAGAGAATCATCTTTAACAGCACTGAAGCAATGCTGTGCCTGAAGCACAGTTCATAGCACTTAGCAGTTCCTCACCATTTGCAAGACACATTTATTTTAATTGGAAGGCTCCTGTTATTTCTTCATTGGTCCCTCAGTCACTTTCAACATAATGCTTGCTTGACTGGGATGTTCAGGCATTTACTATTTGCTACAATGAAGAAGCCACCTTTTCAGGTATTATGGCACTTTGTGAACCAAAGAAATATTATTAAAATTGTGCACTAAACAAATTAATAGTGCTGATTAATCACCATTAATGATATGGTTTTTGTATTAACCACAAACTTTGATTAAAGTTAACACCATTAATGCTGACTGCCAAGGGCCTGAATAGCGCATCCTCTCCCCCCCGCCCCCCCCCCCCCCGGATAGGCTATCCCGGGCCTACATTAAGGATGCCCTACTCCTGCCCTTGCTTTGTGTTTGAAAATGGTGGCTTCAACCTCAAATGGTAGTTTCATTGTACTACCACTAGGATTCCTGACCCCGAGCAATAATACTACAAGACTACTGCTATAGGTTGCAGCCACCATTTTGAACCTGGGACTGTTAAGGGCCAGATTGTCTGGGTATTACTTCTGCTTGCCCTACCCATATCCACGGTAGTATCCTTAAGGTAGGCCCAGGTTGGGTAGAGGGGTGAATGCACTTGGGTGTGTTATTGTACTGTCCACAGTGATCTAAAAATGTGATTAACTGCAATCAAAATTTTTAATCGGGCAACTAATTGTGATTAAAATTTGTGTTGTCTGCTTCTAATGGAAAAATCTGTTCCCAGAAGTTTAGTTTGCCCAGAAGAGGGGAGATATGATAGTGCTGCTTATAAATCACAAGTTAACACAAGGGGAAATTTAGAATTATTCACTGGTCTGAAATTGCCTTACACCTTTTTTTTTTCTCCTCAACTCTTTGCTGTTGGGGTCCAGGAATGGCGCACAGGTGAAGCAAAATGCAAAAAAAAAAAAATCATGATAGTTTTCTATTAAACAGCTTTCTGCTCTGTGCTTTTACATTCCCTGAATTTTGCTGAATTAGACTTGTTGAGGGGAATAGCCAGCAATTGGTTCCAGATCTGGATATGGAGAGCTTTATGCTGTTCCCTGCAAAAGCCTTAGGGGGCCCTTTTACCAAATAATGGTAGAGTGGCTTTAGCGTGCCCTTACGCGGGTCATTCCTGTGTGCTAAAGCCATTTTTACCGCTGTGGTAAAATGAACGATTTTCTGAAATTTTTCAGTAATGGTTTGTGCTAATGTCCAAACCATTACTACCTACCCTACCGCCACCTATTTTGTAGGCAGTACTACTACTACTACTACTACTACTATTTAGCATTTCTATAGCACTACAAGGCGTACGCAGCGCTGCACAAACATAGAAGAAAGACAGTCCCTGCTCAAAGAGCTTACAATCTAATAGACAAAAAAGTAAATAAAGTAAGCAAATCAAATCAATTAATGTGAACGGGAAGGAAGAGAGGAGGGGAGGGGTAGGTGGAGGCGAGTGGTTACAAGTGGTTACGAGTCAAAAGCAATGTTAAAGAGGTGGGCTTTCAGTCCAGATTTAAATGTGGCCAAGGATGGGGCAAGACGTAGGGGCTCAGGAAGTTTATTCCAGGCGTAGGGTGCAGCGAGACAGAAGGCGCGAAGTCTGGAGTTGGCAGTAGTGGAGAAGGGAACAGATAAGAAGGATTTATCCATGGAGCGGAGTGCACGGGAAGGGGTGTAGGGAAGGACGAGTGTGGAGAGATACTGGGGAGCAGCAGAGTGAGTACATTTATAGGTTAGTAGAAGAAGAAGTTTGAACAGGATGCGAAAACGGATAGGGAGCCAGTGAAGGGTCTTGAGGAGAGGGGTAGTATGAGTAAAACGACCCTGTCGGAAGACGAGATGGGCAGCAGAGTTTTGAACCGACTGGAGAGGGGAGAGGTGACTAAGTGGAAGGCCAGCAAGAAGCAGATTGCAGTAGTCTAAACGAGAGGTGACAAGGGTGTGGATGAAGGTTTTGGTAGAGTGCTCGGAAAGAAAGGGGCGGATTTTACGGATGTTGTAAAGAAAGAAACGACAAGTCTTGGCAGTCTGTTGGATATGAGCAGAGAAGAGTCAAAGATGACCCCAAGGTTTCGAGCTGAGGAGACAGGGAGAATGAGAGAGCCATCAACAGAAATAGAAAACGGGGGGAGCGGGGAGGTGGGTCTGGGGGGGAAAATGAGAAGCTCGGTTTTGGTCATATTTAATTTCAGGTGGCGTTGAGACATCCAGACAGCAATGTCAGACAAGCACGCTGAAACTTTGGTTTGGATGCAAGGTGAGATAGTAGGGACTGCCATGCTAAACCTGTGCTATCAGCACATGGCAATGTAGCTGCACTAACCGATTAGTGCAGGACATGCCCACTCTCCTCCCCCAGACATGCCCCATGCGCTTTTAGTGCATGGGTAGCACATGCTCATAGCTAAATTTTGCGCCCCGTGGTACACGCGTTAGTGCTTACCCCAGCTTTGTGAAAGGGCTTCTCAGTTTCTCAAACGTAGGAGTCCACTTTCCAAAATGATTGGCGTGCTCAACTTGGCACACAGTACCATGCCCATAAAAAAGAAAACAAAGCACGGTGGGTTGTGGATACAACTGGCCAGGCCGTATTTAAATGTAGAGCATAGAAGGTAGTGCACGCACTTGGAAGATTGTGACTAATAGAAGAGCTAGAGAAGCACTGAACGTCCAGCCAGGTTCCTCCCCAACCCCAAGTCATCCCTACTAATTTACCCCACAACACTTTTCTTCTCCTCCCTTCTACCCACAGCCTGTCTATACCACAGTCTAGCCCTCCCAGTCTAGCCTTGCCCACCTGCAATTAGGCGAGATGACTTCCTTTTTATGAAAAAGGAATATGGTGTTCCTCTCTATTCCTCTTCCAGTTTGAGACTTGGCTATAGGTTCTCTCCATTACAGGACTTTTTCAGACCATGACATCACATACTGCCAAAACACTCTCTCTTCCCCCATGTCTTTTCAGGAAAATAACAATTATCCTGGTGAGCTTAGGGCTGGAGGAGAATGACAAAATACTAGCTATTCCCCATCCTTGACCAGCCCAACTAGCACAGAAATCCTATTATTTTGTGCCTATAGCTTGTCTTCTATCCTCTGTCTAGTCTTATTCTTTATCTTCTCTTATGCTTCCTCTCTGCCTTCATTGTCCTTGTCTTTTATGAATTCTTTTCCTGTTTTATCCTCGTTTCTTCAATTTTGCTTTACTCCATGTGTTTTTCCCATAGGCTGTCTTTTTGACCTTTGCTCATCTCACTGCCTTCTAGTCTCAACCCCTTATGCCACCACTTACCCTTTTCTCACCTCCATGTCTCTATTTTTTTTTCTTCTCTCCATCACGACCTCTTTCATTTTCTCTTTTCTCAATATCACAGTTACACTACATCTCTTTTAGTTCCTCCCCCATGCAAATGGCGTATGTTCTGCCTGTTCTTCTTTTTCTCTCCCACATGTCTCCTCCTTCCAGCTACCTTTCCTCATCACAGCCCATACATTCCCTGAGCTCCTCTCATCCTCGGAGGCTGTCTTTTTTTTTTTTTCTCTCTGCTCATACAGTTCAGCTCACAGTTGCAGTCCCCTATCACTCAGTAGCCTCTTTCAATTCTCTGCACCTCTTCATAGCTTCTACCTGGTGTGAAGTTGGCGAACCTCACGCGTCACCTAGATAGTATTTTAGATAGTGCTGGGGAGGAGCCGGCTGTCTTGGTGCATGTGGGTACCAATGACATAGAAAAATGTGGGAGAGAGGTTCTGGAAACCAAATTTAGGCTCTTAAGTAGAAAGCTCAAATCCAGAACCTCTAGGGTAGCATTTTCCGAAGTGCTTCCTGTTCCACGCACAGGGCCTAACAGACAGGCAGAGCTCCGGAGTCTCAATGCATGGATGAGGTGATGGTGCAGGGAGGAGGGTTTTAGATTTGTAAGAAACTGGGCAGCATTCTGGGGAAGGGGGAGCCTATTCCAGAATGATGGATCCACCTTAACCAGGGTTGGACCAGGCTGTTGGCATTGACATTTAAAAAGGAGAGAGAGCAGCTTTTAAACCTGGGGGAAGGCTGACAGTCATTCAAAAATGCATGGTTTGGAACAAGATATCTTTCAAAGATATCACCAAAACAAGGAAGATAGGATATCCCGATGGCAAGATTGCAACAGAGACCATAGTAGACCAGGTGTCTTAAACAAACAACAAAAAAAAAATCAGACAAAAGATTGCAAATTAATGCTTGTGAGGAAAGGGGGAGTAGGAGGAGTAGGCTCTTGAACAACACTAGTAGGCGACGTAGATTAGGAACAATCTCTTTATTTAAATATACACTCGACTCAACACAGCCGTGTTTCGGCGCTACAGACGCCTTCTTCAGGAGTCTTCAGCATTTGATCCCCTCTTCCTTTACCTCCTTTGTCCAGCATCCCTCTCCCTTCCCTCTAACCCAAACTCTCTCTCTTCGTTCCAGCCCTCCCCTGCATATTCTGCACCTCTTCCTCTTCCTGCCTGCCCCCCTTCATATCCAGTACCTCTCTCCCTTCCCTCCCCCTACATATTCAGCACCTCTCTCCCTTCCCTCCCACCCACATATCTAGCACCTCTCTCCCTTCCCTTCCCTCTCAGTTCCGCATCTCCTTACATGCCCAGCACCTCTCTTCCTTTCCTCCAACCCTCCCGCCTGCATGCATGCATGTCCAGTACCTCTTTTCCCTCCCCTCCAACCCCCATGATCTCTCTCCCCTCCCACAGTTCCGGCACCGTCACCTCCTTGTCTTCAATACCCTCCCCCCATCCCTGCAGTGGTGCTTGCAATGCACTTCATGCTATCATCGCCGCCCAGCACGACCTCCACACAGTTCTGCATCGGAGCCTTCTCTCTCTGCTGCGTCTCGCCTGCTCCTATCCTGCATTAAAGGAAGTTGCATCAGTGGGTGAGATGCAGTAGAGGGAAGGCCCCGATGCACTGTGTGGAGTTCCTGCCCGGTGGTATGATAGCATTAAAGTGCAAGCGCCGCCATGGCAGGGGCAGGAGAGAGGGTAAGAAAGATGTAGAAGTGCCGGAACTGCGGGAGGGGTGAGAGGCGCTGGACATGCAAGGGTGGAGGGAAGGGAAGAGGTGCTGCGATGGACAAATGGGAGGTTGGAGGGAAGGAAGCTAGGGGATGTTTTGGCAGGGGTATAGCGCTGCTGGGTGGGCCTGGGCCCACTCGTAGCTACGCCCCTGTAAAGAGGGCCTTGAATCAAATAGATTGAAAATTCTGCAGGAACCAAAACACATCTTGGAATCCCTATGGATTGAAATTTCATGTGTAAAGGGAAAAAGGATAGTGATAGGAGTGTACTACCGTCCATTTGGCCAGGATGAACAGACAGATGTAGAAATGTTATCAGAAATTAGGGAGGCCAACAAACCGGGCAACACAATAATAATGGATGATTTCAATTACCCCGATATTGACTGGGTAAATGTAACATCAGGGCATGCTAGGGAGGTAAAATTCTTGACGAAATCAAGGACTGCTGTTATGGAGCAGCTAGTACAGGAGCCAAGAGGAGGAAAAATTCTAGAGCTAGTCCTTAGTGGAGTTCGTGATCTGGTGCAGGAGGAATGGTGCAGGGGCCACTTCCCCCGTCCATCCTGGCAACTCTTCTTCCCCTCCCCCAACCACCACCATCCTGGCATTCTTTCCTCTCTTCTCCTCCCCCCTTATACTCTTTCCTGCCCCTGCCCTGTGGTCTGCCAAACTTGCTTGAAGCCGGTAGGGCTGAAGACACTGCTTCCAGCCAGTGTGGGGCCTGCCTTCCAATACTTCCTCCTCCTCTGATGCTACTTCCAGTTTCTGGATGCAGGAGCAGCAGAAGTAAGGCTTTGTGTTGGCTGGAAGCAGCATATCTTCAACACTACTAGTCTCAAGAAAGTTCAGCAGACTGCGGGGTCAAGAAAAGCGAGATGCCATGCCAGGCTGTGGGAATAAGGAAAGGGAGGGAAAGAGATGCCAGATTGCCTCCCTGGTCTCCTCAGGCTGTGTGTGAGATTAGGGTAGGTATGCCTGTGAGTTGGAGAAGGGGCCTGGATACATGTGTCACATGCTAAATGCATGTGACTTGGCATGTCTGGGTGCCTATGTCCCCGAAGGAAGATTGATGTAGGAAAATAATGGTCCAGGGTCCTCTGCTACTCCTGGATAGAGGGTTACAGAATCACAGCAGGTAAAATAGTTCCAGGGAGCTGTTGAGCTTATGAATTTTATGATCAGCCTGTTGCTTTGAGATCCTCTTGTCATTCAAACAGGCCAAACCTGCTTAGCACTAAATTGCAGTATGAGTTACAAGTCGGTGTGCAGCTCAGTGCACTAGGAAATAATAAGTGCGGTTCTCTGGTTAGATCAGGTGATTGTTCATGGGCGACCAGGAAGATGGTTCCTTGCTTGTTTACATAAGCAGAGCTTGAGATATGTAATAGATTAAATCGTTAACCAGGTCTGCTTTGTTTTCTCCTCCCTCTTCCCCAGAAGCAATATATTTTTGGAAAGAGTAAACAAGCAATTCATGTCTACCTATTCCACTCCACTCTGTATTTTATAAACCTATTCCACTGTACTCTTATTTTATAGACATCTATCATATCTCCTCTCAGCCATCTCTTTTCCAAGCTGAAGAGCCCTAGCCGCTTTAGCCTTTTCATATAGGGAAGTCATCCCATCCTGTTCATCATTTTCATCGCCCTTCTCTGTACCTTTTCTGGTTCTGCTATATCTTTTTTGAGATACTTACTTATCCGTTAACCCCATTAGTTTTGCGTTTACCACAAACTATATATTCTTCTTACGACTCTGTAATTCTTTATATTGTTACCATGTAAGCCGCATTGAGCCTGCCATGTGTGGGAAAGTGTGGGGTACAAATGTAATAAATAAAAAATAAATATGAAGTCTCACATAGACCTCAGTGTTCTCTCTAATTTTTGCTGGCCCATATTTTATGCAGAAGTTTTCAGCCTCAAGTGCGGTACAGTCTATGTTCACAATAAAAGCCAGCACACCTTAGAGGGAACACTGCTAGATTGTTCCTGTTTGCATTTAAATGCCCATTTATTTATTTATTTATTTATTTTATTTATTTGCTGCATTTGTATCCCACATTTTCCCACCTATTTGCAGGCTCAATGTGGCTTACATTGTTCCGTCATGGTGATCGCCATTCCGGAGTGAGAGATACAAGTGGTATTACATTTAAAGATCATGATTGACATAGTAGATTAAGCAGTCAAGTATAAAGAGTTCATATCCTATATAATAATTCTCACCTTCAACAGGATGTGCCTGGGACCGTGCCTGCCGGAAGTGGTCTGCTAGGCAAGCACGCACTGACCTCAGTGACAGACAATTTGGCAAAGCAAAACAATCTGAGTGCTGGCCATTAGGACACAGGGTTGATAGGAGAGTTTTAAAAGACTGAAAGAACCGAAAGTGTTAAATGGGGGGGAGGGGGGAGTTCTGAACGACTGAAAGACATGAACATTTGGGAAAGGAAAACAATCTGAATGCTGGCCATTAGGACACAGGGTAGATAGGAGAGTTTTAAAAGACTGAACAAAACGAAAGTGTTAAACTGGAGAAGTGGGGGGGGGGGGGGGGGGGGAGTTGTGAATGACTGAAAGACATGCAAATTTGGGACAGGAAAACGATCTCAGTGCTGGCCATTAGCACACAGGGTACATAGGAGAGTTTTAAAAGACTGAAGGAACCAAAAGTGTTCGGGGGGGGGGGGGGGGGGGCAAGTTCTGAATGAATGAAAGAAATGAAAATTTACGAGAGGAACACAATCTGAATGCCGGGCATTTGGACACAGGGTAGATAGGACACTTTAAAAAAAAAAAATGAAGGACGTGAAAGTATTACATCTTGGGGGAGGGGTGAGGAGGAAAGCGGTGGGGTATCCGGATACTGGGCGTTAGGGCCACGGGGGTACATAGACTTTTGAAAGCCTTAGGGAATCCAAAGTGTGGGAAGGAGGAGGAAAAGGAGGGGAGGGAACGGGGTGAGGGGCATTAGGAACAGGGGAGGGGGGGGCCCTGTCACACACTCTCATTCTCACACACACACTGTCACACAGACAGTCTCACTCTGTCACACACCCGCACATTCACTCTGGCTCTCTCTCTCAAACATACACACTCCCAGGAAATCCTTGCTAGCGCCCGTTTCATTCGTTCCAGAAACGGGCCTTTTTTACTAGTTTGGAATAAGAGGTAAAAGTGGTATTGCGTTAAAGTTCATTCGTGATAGAGTAGGCTTTGGTAGTCGAGTATATAGAGAGTTAGGTTTTATTCAGTTCAGGCTTGAGTTTCTTTGTCTGGTGATTAGGATGGATTGTTGCGGTATGCCTTGTTGGACAGGCAGGTCTTCAGTGATTTCCGAAAGTTGGTTAGGTTGCATTTTTTTCCCGGCGCTTGGTAGTGCATTCCATAACTGCGTGCTTATGTAGGAAAAGCTGGATGCAAATGTTAATTTGTATTTTAGTCCTTTGCAGCTGGGGAAATGGAGATTCAGGAATGTGCGTGCTGATCTTTTAGTGTTCTTGGGTGGTAAGTCTGTGAGGTCTGACATGTAGACCGGGGCCTCTCCGTAAATGATTTTATGAACCAGGGTGCAGATTTTGAACGTAATACGTTCTTCAAGTGGGAGCCAGTGTAGTTTTTTCTTTTAGGGGTTTGGCACTTGTATTTTGTTTTACCAAATGTGAGTCTGGCTGCAGTGTTTTGGGCTGTTTGAATCTTCTTGATGATTTGTTCTTTACATCCGGCATAGAGTGCATTGCAGTAGTCTAGGTGACTTAGCACCATTGATTGTACCAGGCTGCGAAATATTTCCCTTGGGAAGAAAGGTTTTATTCTTTTGAGTTTCCACATTGATTGGAACATTTTCTTTGTTGTATTTTTCACATGGCTTTCAAGTGTGAGATTTCGGTCAATTGTAACTCCAAGTATTTTCAGGCTGCCTGAGACAGGAAGCCTGAGACATTAGCTTCACTGCTGCCTAATATTTTTTTAAATCTGCCCTGATACTCTGGAAAGTTAACTTGAAGGTGCCTACAAGCTGCATTTCAAGGTACTAGAATCACAGGGGACCACTTATTTGTCAGGAATTAATGTTTAAAAAAATGCTATCTAGTGTATTTCTGTTAACCGCTTTAATTATTTGCCATGAAAGTCGACCTATAAATTTAATAAATCATAGGGTTCCTCTGAAAACATATTTTTGAACTGGAAAGTGAAATAGTATTTTGTTGAGCCTTGTAAAAGAAGGTATTAGTGGCAAGAAAATAAGAATTTTGTCAGTCTGAAAAGAGCTGAAAGGCATGCAGGAGTAGTTACTTTATACATTGCAGGGATGGTCGAGAAGGTGTGCTTCTCTTGAATATGTATGCACGGCGTATTCACCAGACCTGAATGTATTGACTTAGTTTTATTTGTCAATGATTTTATATGTCATTTTTTAAAACATCAGACACAGATTTTAATAACCTTTTGTCCTGTCATGCTTTCATTTCTATTGGCATCCAGAAATTTTACCATGAATCATTTTTTTTAAGCATACTTGGGATATGTTGAAAAAAGCTAGCTGTTATTTATTTACTTTTTTTAAATTACAATTTGGGATATGTTGAAACAGAAGTGTAGCCAGACCTTGAGGTGGGAGGGGGCCAGAGCCCAAGGTGGGAGGTAATATTTTGGTTTCACCCTGCTGCCGCCCCCCCTCCACCGCCCACTGCCACCACTGTTAGGGGAAGAAAGGGCAGGCAATGCGGCGCCACCGCCACAGACCAGCGTTGAACGAAGTCTTCAGCTGGCAGCGGTTGGGGACCCCTGCCAGCCAACCAGGGGCTCAGAGCAAATTATTTTTTTTGGGGGGGGGGGCCCAGGCCCCCATGGCCCCACCTAGCTATGCCACTGTGTTGAAAAACGTTAGCTGCTGTTGTTTTATTTATTTTAATGTACATTACAATTTGGGATATGTTGAAAAAAGCTGGCTGCTTTTTTTTTTTTCTTTTTCTGGTTTGGTTTTGGTTTTTCAGTGTTGCCTTTAACAACCTATGTCCTGGTCTCTATTGTTTCTGATTAGCTTCCTGTGCTATGTAGTGTTGGTCTTTTTTCTGTTTTCCTTTACCTGGATACTTGGTTGTCCCCCTTATTTTTTTTCTGGAAACTCTTGCACCCACCTGATCTGCTTCTCTTACAATTTGTTGCAGCCTGTCGTCCAGGTTGAGTAATCTCAACAGCTACCACCAGGTATCCCTCTAACTGCATCAAAGGATACCCACCCCTTGCATCACACATTCCTCAGCATAGCTACTATATCCATGTTGCAGTGGGATCACTCAGTAGAGCTCAGGGAAGCCCTCTTTACACTGTTTCTGCAAACCACTGCCTTTGGCAGGGCTGAAAGAATAACCACTCTGTAACCGGTAGAGACTCCAAATTCCTCCAGAGTAGGCTTCCTTTGACACCAACAGCACAACCGGCACTGAGAGAAAATGCTGGATGCACTCCTTTCTCTTCTCCATGTGGCTGCTGGGTCAGAGCTGCAAAAAAGCCCCAAATTTCAGAGCGTCTGTTCAGCTCGCCATTATGGCTTGGCCCCTCTTTGGTTGTCCGTTTTAACCCCGACAGTCACTTCTACCTTGCAAAGGCAATGCAGTTATCTGTGTACCTTTCATTCACACCCAAAAGAATGGATACTTTCCATGTTTTTTTTAAGCATTCCCATGGCTTGTTTTTCTACCTGTACATTTATCTTCACTACTATAGTTTTGCAAATTGTATAATCTATGCTAAAAGCAGAGTGATGCATTATCTAACCCGAAAAGTCTTTTTTTTGGGTGTACAACACTGACAGCACATGATTCAACATATGACTAGATCTTCAACAGCTATATTTCAGGGGAGGGGTGAGGAAGGGAGACCCAAGAAACTTAAACATTTAAAAGAGAAATGCTAAAAATTTGACAGAAGTAGAGATCAAAGTAAGGAAGATGGGTGTGAACAAAAAAAATCCGTGACTACTTGCTGGCAAAGCTTTCTAAATATTTTTCCAGTTGTGTTCAGGAGGACGTGTGGAGTTGAGATGTTCAATCTGATATAAGTACTGAAGAATGAAGGATATTTGGAGCTCTTCACACACATCTTTAGCCACAGCAATTGAAAGAGTTGTTGTTTAAGCTATGTTAGTATTTCTCTACTAGTGTATTGCACATGAGAAATGGATCCACCGGTATCTGAAGTGCTTGTTTGAAGGATTATAGGGCAGTAGGATAAAGCCAAAGGTGCAGCATTTTTATGAAGTTGTTCAAATTATCCAGATCTCCTGTTACTTGATACTAAGATATTAGGTTGGAAGATTGTATAGCAGGCTCCGCACAATTTAATCTCCTGAATGGAATTAGCAGCAAGATAGTCATCTAGTTTAGATGTGGAAACTGAAGGATGAACTTGGTAGAGACAACTTGTTTCAGAAGCCCTGACACTTGATGTCTATGGGAAAGATAAGTGGCTCTAAGATTAGTGAGACATAAACAGGTACTGCAGACATATAGCGGGCCTTACAAATGTTACTGAATCAAATACCAAGCCCTGTAACAGGGCAGGGTTAAGGCATAGGCAATCTGGACAGATGCCTAGGGCCCAATTGTTTAGGAGTTGCCCTCTCAAATGCAGTGGCTCCCAAGACAAAATTTTGTCCAAGTCATCTGCTGGAAAAGAAGTGTGTGCTGGTGATTTGGGGAGGGGGTGGGAGGAGGAGGGGAGAACCACCACCGCTGTCTACAGAGGGTTGTGTAGTCTCCCTACCTTGTGCATATGGTCCTCCAGTCAGCAGGAGTTGGCAAGCAGCACTTCTTACCTGTGGCTTCCTCTTCTGTTGTTTGTTCTCTGTAATGAGAACCACATGGGACTCAGTTTGTTGGAGTTTTACAGTAGTACAATAGGGACCCAGTGCGCTTGTTTGCCTAGGGCCCACCAAAAGGTTAATCCTGCCCTGAATGGTACAGTCCTCTATCCCCTCCCCCCCACCCCACAACCACCCACAGGTATGCAAGATGATGGGGTGTATGTAAAGACCACTGTGGGATAGTCAATCTTTTTCCAGTAGATGGCAAGCAGAGTTATCCTTTTCAGGATAAGACATGGAAAGAAGCTAAAGAATTGCTAAAGACGCTCTTCTAGTGAGTATCCATGACACAATAAAGAGAGAGTCTAATTTTCTATGTGCAGAAGTTGATTAGTGTTATGGGATGGATGGGAGAATAGTTAGGTTCCCTCGATCAGTAGTCATGTTCCTGCTACCACTTGAAAACTTAATAGGTTATTTCATACTTTACTTTAAACGTTTCAGTGCACAGAATTTTATGATGCATACAAATCAAGTTAATGCATGTTAATTTGTAGGTTAAACTGCTTTAAATAGACTTTGTATATACTAAGGGGTCCTTTTACTAAGCTGTGGTAAGAAATAGCTTTAGTGTTCCTGTGTGTGGGTCCTTTCCGCTCACTAAGGGCATTTTTACCGTGGTTGTAAATATGCGCCATTTTGTTTCTAGTATGTGGTCGTGCACTAATGTTAGCATTAGCATGTGCCCTTTAAAATAGTTACTGTGGGCTTGAAAAATAATGAAGGAAAGGTCGTATGTCTAAAACAAGAGAAATTCATTTCCAAATGCCTTACTGAGAGGTCACCTGCCCACCTAAAATTTGGCACATAGCATTCTTTATCAGAGGAGGATCTTGGATCATTTTAGGAACAGGGGGCAGAAGGGGACCCTTAAGCAGATGCTGTGTTATAAAAATAGGGATGGAGTAGGGGAAGGAAAAAGTAAGGGTAGAACAAAAAATATATATTAAAGGGAAAAAAAAGCAAAAGCAAACAAAGATGAAAAGCAAAATATTCCACCCTCTCCCTTGGCTCTTAAGAACTCTGCCTAAGGTTTTTGTTGTTTTTAAAGAAAGTTTCCACCCTGGCTCTTTCAGTAACATGCCAAAACAGAATTAAAACTGAATCCACCACGAGTGAGGAAAGGGAAAGATAGTTTTAGCACACTGTTGCAGAAAGGGAAGCCCAGAAGTATTTAAAAATGGACGCTGTGTTTACAGAAGTGGTAGGAAGCCTTCCACAGGGTGGGGCAGTTGATCTCTGTCTTGTGTGGGTGTGCTTAAGTGGGCAGTTGAGAGATGGAGTTCTGATCATACACGTATTCAAAACATAGCTCAAGAATACTAGGAGGGAAAGTTTCCCCCCTGGGACTGGGAGGTCTTGTCAAGGATACAAGCAACTGAAATTCACTTTAAAAAAATGAGAATCCCTTTTATGTTTGAGTTCTAGAAGAATTTGTATGCAGATTGCTTTGTTATAGTTATTCTATCCAGTTATAGTCATGACGGTGTAGGTCAAGTTTATTTTTAAGTAATTTATAATTTTTTTTTTTAATTGTTTGTTACCTCTGTTAAGGACCATTACTCTAACTAAGGGGTTCTCAACCCAGTCCTTGGGACACACCTAGCCAGTTAGTTTTTCAAGATGCCCACAATGATTATGCATGAGAGAGATTTGCATTGCACAGTATCCACAGTATACAAATGTATCTCATGCATATTCAATGTGGGTATCCTGAAAACCTGACTGGCTAGGTGTGTACCAAGGACTGGGTTGAGAACCCCTGCTTTAACTGTAGGAGGGACGAAGTTCACGTTGCTCTTAAAACCAATTTAGGGCCCCTTTTATACAAAGGTGCACTAGCCTTTTTAGTTTGCGCTAAAAATTAGCATGTGCTAACTGTGTAGATGCCAAATGCCGTGAAAGCAACACATGATCTATCAAACTTCCGGAAATCACTAGAAACAAACTTGTTCAAAAAGGCATACCCTAATGACCCAACTTAAATGCCTCGACCCTGCAACACAATGAAACTAATGCTCGAACTGGACATAACCTTTCCTCCTTATTCCCTAAGTTGTCTGTCGCGCACACGAACCTTACTACAATATCACTCTGTATCTGTCATACCGGAATTGGCGATCGCTACCACGGTACTATGTAAGCCACATTGAGCCTGCAAATAGGTGGGAAAATGTGGGATACAAATGCAATAAATAAATAAATATACTGAATAGTTCCAGAAATTAATATTTGTATGATCCTACTAAGTGTTCTGTATGAATCTCTCATGCTCTGCCATATGGGGTTTACAGTAAAGGATTTGCTTAGTGATTAGGTTGAGAGCCAAGGTTACTGGGGTTCAAATCCTGTTTCTCCCAGTGATGTTCCTTGTGAACTTTGGCAAGTCACTTCGTTTCCGTTGCCTCTGGTATCAACTTAGACTGTAAGCTTTCCAGGGCAGGACAATACATACTTTACCTGAATTGTAACTTGCCTTCAGCATGGGTTTTGGAAAGTGAATATTGAAATTCAAAATCCAGATCCAAAGTAGGTTTGTTTATGCTCGATTTGTAAAGTCTAATTTTGTTGAAACATTGAATCTCATTCAGCATAATAGTTAGATTTGTACTTCATGCCTAAAAGTTCATTGTCGCCCCCCCCCCTTTATAATACCCCTATATGCCTTTGTACTATTGCGATCTCTTGTCAGTCTGTCAAAAGGTAATTTGTTCCCTGCTTTACCCTCTGGTCTTAAATCAGGGTTTATCTCCCCAGTGATACATAGGACTTCTGATTTTAGTTTTTAACCAATATTTATTTATTTATTGCATTTGTATCCCACATTTTCCCACCTATTTGCAGGCTCAATGTGGCTTACAGAGTATTGTTATGACAAAGTCATTCCATGACATCAGATACAGTTATTAATGTTTGTGCTGCAAAAAAGTGAACATAGGTTTTGGATAAACGCTGGTTAAATGCCACTTCTTCTAGTACTTCCTCACCTCCCCTTGTCTGCCTTGGATCCTCCATTCTGATTTGTACATTTTCTGTGCTGACGACTCCTAAGTGACACACACGCATTCATATTTGATGCCACCAGAAAAGGTACCTAGCAATAGTACCTGTGTGTGAAAACACCGATGGTCTTTGATGGTAAAACTGTTTATCTGGAGAATAAAACATCCAAGAGTAAAAGCCTTAATTATACTTTTGGTTTATCATGTTTCAAGAAAAGTACAAAGTGTTTTACATCAGGAAATAAATATAATAATAAAATAAATTGATAGATGACATGCTCAGTTTGGTTGTTTATGTTATCCATAACCATTAAATGTCACGTCATAAAAACAAAAAGCTTGGGTTTTATATACGTAGCTGCTTTATTATTGCCATGTACTGGTCACTTGTGTTTGTTTAGCTTCACCTCCAAGGTACTGGCTTATTCTGGAGAAGAATGTTTATAGTTTTGCTTTGTATTTTTGGATATTATGCTGTATTGCTCCGTTTCCTTTGACAGAGGCGTAATAGGGTTAGAAAATTTAAAAGACTGGATATGCAAAGCTGGGGGATAGGGCTGCCATGGGTCATGGATTCTTTTAGTAGCATTGTTTAAAAAGTGGATCAGTGGTGCAGATACAGTGGCAGAGCAAGGTTAACAAAAGACAGCGGGGTGAATAGCAGGGGGTAAAAAGTAGGATTTGCAGACAGAAATGAGGTTTAGGAAGGGTGGATGGCATGGAGCAGTGCCTGCATGCTACAGTTGTAAAGAGTTCAAGATGTTTAGAAAGGCTTTTAGTAAGTTGACTTATTCTGATTGATTGTTTTTTTTTTTCTTCACTAAACTGAAAAACAAGAAATAATTTTAACAAGACAAGCATATGTGTTTTTGAATTAACCATTTGCTATATATTTAACATTTAAAATAGACAATTTTAGCCATGTCATCACGAGAAACTTAAAATAATGGCTGATGTGGCTAACTCACTTATCTTTTTCACTTGTGTCTTCCTGTATGTTCATAGTTGGGGGGGGAGGGAATATTTCACGCATTTTCACTTCCCAGATTATTTTGAGTATGGAATAATTTATCCAAAGGAAGGAAAAACTTCTCTCTCCATCTGCAGAAGAAGCAATTGTTTAAAGCTGGATTACCGCCACATTCATCTCTCAATCTAGGTGTTTTAAGCAATTTCCTTTAAGAGTTAGTAAACATGTATTGCTTGAATGGATCACTCTTAGTCCTGACATGTCTTATAGTTGATATTATGGAAGGATGATTACTAGATTCCCATGCCATCTCCGACTCCTCTTTAGCAGTTAAGGTTTGATGCTGGTGCTGAGTTTTGAGAATATGGACAAGAAAATGTGGCAGATGTAGTACTGGTTCCATTTGTACTTTAAGGGATAATTTATGTACTGATTATGCATGTAAATATTTAGAATACCATCATATATGTGCATAAATAACAGATATTCATGGGAGTGGCCAAGATGGCGTCACGTTTGCTGGCTGGTGAGATGCAAAGTTTAGATGCTTAGTGGGTGCTCCGTTTATTTGGTATTTTGCCTGTATACTTCAATGCCACATAGGAAGGGTGCGATTAGAGCTTCTCCTGCACTGACCTGGACCTCCTCCCTGCTGTAACTGATGATTGATTGATTGCTTCACCGTCAGAGCTGCAACGAGAGCCAGAGAAGAGGATCCTGCTTTGGGGCAGTTTGAAGGAGGAACTTCCACTTTTGGACAAGATGCTATGCTGTCTCCTCTGGAGCCTAATCATCCACCATGTCCAGTGATGTCAGCATTTCCAGCTGGGTTGGCGAGACTGGAAGAAGTGGTTAACCTGGCCCTGGAATGCTGAGTAATGCCTCTTGGTTAGAGGTCAATGAAGGAGCAATGGCGTCTGTCAGATTCTCCTGTGGTAGTTACTTTTAGAAAGCTTTTGGAAGTTGCTACAAGACATGAAAACTACTGTTTCATGGTCATTCATCTTTGAATACTAAATTAGATGTATTGACTAGAACAGTGGATGTAATTAAAATTGACCACTTAGGTCAAGTTCAACAGATTCAAACTAATGTTAACTCTCTCCAAGATTTTCCATCAGTTATGATGGACAAACTACAAATACAAAGAAAGATACAAATTAAAAATGTTAATAGGAGACAATCTCCATTTGTTCAATTTCCCAGTGCATCCAGCGATGCCATCTTTAGATTTGTTGATGTTTCTTTAACAGTCTATTCCTCCATTGAACAAATTATATTTACCAGTTTCCTCAAAACGTTCTCAGGGTGAAGTGACAGCAAAGGGGGATCAGAATATGCAGGTGGATTTAAATAACATTTCTGCAATATTGGAAGAGTCTCTGACTGAAATATCTTAAAGGGCCACACTGTTAATATGCTTTGTGTTTGAACAGGATCTTAACACGGTAATGAGACTTTATTTCCGTAACGCCCAAGCTTTATTTGGGCAAAGGGGTGGATGTTTCCTGATGTCACAAAAGCAACGCAGGCAAGGAGGAAGTCTTAACGTTACAGCAAGAGACTAAAAATCTTGGAGCTACTTTTCTTCTTGTATATCCCTGCAAATGTCTGGTTAGACCTGGTGGGACAAAGTATGTTTTCTTTAGTCCTGCACAACTTGAGGTTTTTATTGAGTCGAAGAGCCAACATGATGATTGGGAATTAAGGTTTATTTGTGGTTTAATCATGTTAGCCTTTATAGTCTAGTTTTATTGGATTTCCTTAACCTGCTTATGGGTTCGCTCCCCATGTAAATTGCAATATGAGGAAGTATGATATGTTTTCCTAATAATTTGTGGGTTTTTTTTTGTTTTTCATGATATTTCAAAAGCAGATGTTATGTATTTAAAACTTGATAAAACATTTTTTTAAATGACAAATATCCATCAAAGTGCTTTTTGGTAATATGCATTTATTTTGCATAACGTTTATCTGACAGGTGTACAAATGGGCGGGAAATGGAGAGTGTGGATGAGGCTGGATGGGTGGGAGGTAAGGAAGAGAGTAGGGGAGGGGAGAGCAGAAATGCTGGACATGGATGGAAGGGAAGGAAGAGAGAGAAAGGAGATGCACATGGATGGAGGGGAATGGAAGGAAAGAGAAGGAGGAGATGCACATGGATGGAGGGGAATGGAAGGAAAGAGAAGGAGGAGATGCACATGGATGGAGAGGAGGTAAAGGGAAGACAAGAAAATCCTGCACATGAATGGAAAAATAGACAGGTCTCTATCTGTCACATAGTCACTCTCAAACACTCTCTCGATCTCACAGACCGTCTGTGTATCGCACACATACTCTCAAACTCTATCTGTCTCACACACACTCTCTCACAGACACACTCGCACCCACACTCACTCTTTCTGTCACGCACATTCACTCTCTCTCTCTCTCTCTCTCTCTCTCACACAGTCACTCTCACATACACACTCCGAGGAAAACCTTGCTAGCGCCCGTTTCATTTGTGTCAGAAACGGGCCTTTTATACTAGTACTCAATAATATATAGGCCCACAGTTACATATTTACCCCCTTAATGACTTGACTTTGTGTAAAATCTTGCAATGAAAAACAGGAAGTGACAGTTTATTTCAAACTTTCAACAGCTGTAGCTGTGGAAATAGGCTTTAGGATAGTCTATATAGAGCTCAATGTTTCTCTTTAGCCTCTTTGGCTGTGACAGTTCTATCCATTTGTTCATGATTTTGTCTACAAATTCACGTCTGATTAGACGGGTTCTTGATGTAGTGCTCACAACAGTCCACTAATGAGTTCCATTGGGTATTTTGTGGGAGAAATAATTTAGTTCCTCCTGCTTTCTTCAGTGTAGCTACTTGTGGAAGTATTTTGAAATTTTGACAACATAAGCCTTTATTCCTGTAGCACTGAAATCTTTTGCTAAAAGGTGCATCAAACAAGCACCACATCCATATGTTGGGAGCTTTCTTCATTTCCTTCAACATTTCTTCTGATCACTGCTGTATCCTCAAGCACAATTCCTGGTGGGGGGTGGGGAGCAGTCCTGACTGGGCTGTCTTCATTACACCTTACAGCATTCTGTGTTTCATCTATGCTGCTTTTCCGTACCAATCTTTTGGGCTATTCTTCTCTTCCTGACCCTGCTTACTGGTGACAACAGCCATGTTGATGCAGTGAAGAAGCTGGTGCTGATGATGACAATGTCCCACTAGAGGAGCTAGACTCGTTTAAATCCATGTCTTCATGTGCTCCCAGGAGAATAGGGAGATGCCTGACCATTTTTATAATTTTATGCCGTATACTACTTCGAACTTTGCTGGAAATAAATCTATAATTAACCAAAATAGCAAAATCATGTACACTGCATTCCCCTCAATTTGGTGTTTGTTTCAGTTGACAATCATACCCTACGAAAAGGCTGCATGCCTTCAAAGACTTCTAAAAATAAAAATGGTCAGGCATCTCCCTATTCTCTTGTGGCAAACTGTTTCACAAGGCATTAGGGAAATAAAGAACTGTCCAAAACCAATGTACTACACAGCAAATCATTTGGACAACAGGGATTTTAGTCTTTAATTTCTGTTCCTCATCTGCCTCCAGATTTATCAGAAATAAGTTTTTCACCACACTGATTTACTGTTGACTCAGCCAAGACCTGTCTACTTATATCTCAAGGCCCAACCTGGAGCATAGCAGATTAATTTTAGGACATTATTTGAGAGAAAATGGAACATCAAGACTTTGAGCAATAACCGATAACCAACTGGTGACCAATATTAAATGTTTCAAAGCAGGGGTGATGTGATCAGAAAGAGTAAGCTCCTCAACACAAATGGTGATATTTTTGATGTACTGCAATTGGGTTAAGTGCAGCTTTTGAACCTCCTATGTAAGTAGAGGAGATGAGTAGTACCATAACTACTGACTGAATTATAAAGGCAAGATCTTCTTGGTACAATGTGGATCTAAATTAAAAATGAATAGTAATGCCAAAATGAAACATTTTACAAGATGAACAATTTGTGCATACTTTTGCCTCTTAACTTGACATGAAGAGTGTAACCATCTAGTGTCACAAAAAAAGATTCAGATTAGTTTTCGTAACCCTGAATGACTCCAAAGTTGTGTAGTTCTGCATGAGCTGTCAACTGAAGTTTAAATTGAATCACAAGAAAATAAATCTTGACTTGGGTTTTTCAGAAACTTATTTAGATGACTTTATTTTGTAAGCATCTTTCTTCCTCTTCGTGCTCATCATCTCCCCTCCCCCTACCACTCCCCAACTTAACGAACCCCTTTCTGACCTAACACACACAAGACACTGTATTTAGCAGTTGGACTCAGGCAGCAGAAGACAACGGCAACATCTAATGTGCTGCTGCTCTCCACTTGTGTTGATCAGTGCCTAGTTAGAGGGATGGTTACCTTTTTGATGCCTGTGCAAAATTCCATGCAACTTTCTGCATTGTATAGTGGTATAGAATTCTCCTTTCAGTAAAGTGTTTGTACTTCCTCCATCCAACACAGACAGTCCATCTTCCCCCAAGGTGAATTTTGCAGTCTTGCTTTAAAGCAAAGTTGTGGTGCCTAAGCTTTGTGTTTATTTATTTCTTACATTTGTAGCCCACATTTTCCCACCTATTTGCAGGCTCAGTGTGGCATACATAGTGCCTTAGAGGCGTTCGCCGACTCCAGTATGAACAAATACAAGGTGATGCTGTGGTAAAATAAGGTTCATGTGGAACAGACACGATTGGGAATCATAGAGCGTAAGAGTTATGTTATGTCCATTACGTGCTTTGGTTTCGTTGTGTTCTTTCCTGTGGCCTTAAGTTGTATTAGAGGGGTTGTTTTATTGAGTAGGCAGCAATGTCCAGAGCTGCTGCTTGCCTCTTGTGCTGTGCAGCAGAGCTCTTAATTGACTGATTATTATAAGAGTTACCCTTTTGCTTTTAGCTGTGTGTGAATGAAGCTACATAAGAGAGGGAAAAGATATAAAAAATGTCACAGTGCCTGTCCCCCCCCCCCCCCGGTACTGAAATTTGCTTAAGGTTAACAACATTCATTATGTGAATTTGTACAATAATAGCATTTAAACATTAGGGGCCTATTTACAAAGGTGCGCTAGCGTTTTCAGCGTGTGCTAAAAATTAGCATGTGCTAACGCTAGAGATACCCATAGGAATACATGGGTGTCTCTGGCATTAGCACGCGCTAAAAATGCTAGCGCGCCTACCTCGTAGCTTAGTAAATAGGGTCCTAGATATGGTTTTTCCTTCCTGTAAAACTAGACAAGGACTGAAGTGGGCTGGTGACCACAGGCACTAATCAAAGGCAGGGCAGCTTGAAAAGCGCTCGGTGACATCTCAGACTTGGGGGGGGGGGGGCCCTTTTACTAAGCCGTGTAAGCGTCTATGCACACCCAACGTGTGCTAAAATGGAGTTACCGCCCGACTATCACGTGGCTTTTGTGGTAATTTCATTTTTGGCGCATGTCCGATACGCGCATCCGAAAAATATTTTTTATTTTCAGATGCACATAACGGACACGTACCAAGTGGCACTTGATGCATGTAAGTCATTACCGCCCGGTTACTGTGTGACTCTTTACTGCTAGGTCAATGGTGGTAAGGTCTCAGACCCAAAATGGACGCGCGACAATGTTCATTTTGCCGCATGTCCATTTTTGGCAAAAAAACCCAAAACAAAACAGGCATTCTTTACAGACACACTGAAAAATGGATTGGTGCGCACCCAAAACCCACGCCTACAGTACCACAAGCCATTTTTCAACGCGCCTTTGTAAAAGGACCCTTTGGATGTAAGCCCTTTCGGGTCAGGGAAATACCTAAACAACTGAATGTTCATTTTTAAGTTGTTACTGAAAAAGAATGAATAAAATCCAGTGTGCTGTGACTTTCCTGAAATTTCAACTGAACTGAATCAAGGTGGCTTGTTTTTCTATTTTTTTTGTTGTTGGGGGAGGGGGGAAATGACAAAAAAACTTTCCTTGATCTCCTAACATCTTGGGAGATTAATTAAAAAGCCTGATTGTTCTTGTAGAGCTAGAGGAATGCAATTGTGTTATAAATCATTTATCCAGCTGACAGCTGTGTTTCTGTTGCACAGGATCTATGGTTATTTGTGCTGAAAAAAAAATAGCAGCTTATATCACTATGCAGAAGCTCAAGCGTGGGGCATAGAAGAATTATTTTTATGTAACTAGATTACAGTATGATATGATCAAGAGGAAAGAAGCTTTATATGTCTTATTCATTCCAGTTCTTACTCTCATTTTCTTTCCTGATTGGAAAAACAGTGATAGGTGAGCAGGTTAGAAGGAGCAGCCCTGGGAAACCAGGGGGTGTAATTTTTTTGCTGAGGAGTGCAGAGCCCTTGGAGGTGTGAATATCTGAGGACAAATTCTGAACCACTGTATTCTGAAGGAAGTCGTGCCTGAAGTTAGAAATAGTTTATCAGTATTTGTCAGGGTGAGGAAGTGGGTTAGTGGTTAGAAGGATGGGTGAGAGCCAGGGAAGCTACAGTCCAATCTTCTTCTGTTACTGACATGCTTTGTGATCTTAGGCAAGTCACTTTGGGGTCCTTTTACTAAGCTGTGCTAAAAAGGGGACCATAGCACATGCCCTTATGTGGGTCGTTCCTGTGCGCTAAGGCCATTTTCACCACAACCATAAAACCCCGATTTTTTTTTTCATTAATGGCCGTGTGCTGCTGATGTCAGCATTCCCATTAAAAAAAAAATGACTTCAGGAGCACTTACCCCACCTATTTTGTAGATGGTAAGGGCTCCCATGTTATCCGTGTGCTAACCAGTTAGTGCGCGGTAATGTAGATACGCTAACTGGTTAGTGTAAGAACGCCCGCTCTTCACCCCTGACATACCCCCTCAAAAATTGTAAAAAGTATTTAGCACTCGTTTAGTGCGCACACATGGCAAAACTAACATGGAACATTTTAATGTGTACCGTGTTAGACAATTTCTTGCTGTTAGGTACATGTTAGTGCGTAATGTAACTTAATTAAAGGGTCCCTTTGTCTCCCATTGCCTCCAGTACCCACTTATGTTGTAAGCTCTCCTGGGCAGGGACATATTGTACCTGAGTACTTATAATAGCACTATACGGTTATGTCCAGTTTAACTCTTATGCAGAAATATTGTAATAATGTTACATTCAGGAGTGCCCTGATGGCTTTGGATTGGGTGATGTGCTCTGTTCTATATGGTTTGTAGAAGTACTGGGAGACTGCAGATTTCTGCATATTGCGATGATATGCTTTCTTTATGTTTAAATCATTTTTATTGCGTTTCAATTTAACCAATGTGCACAACCACAAAATACCTTAGTAAATATACCTAGCTCTTTGTACACAGATTAGCAAACAAAATAAACATTTCACAATAATTACTACAAATCCCCCCTCCCTTTGGCTGCAACTCTAATATGGCCAAGAACCAAAATTTAGTCAATTGTTGACTAAATTTTGGTTCTTGGACATATTAGAGTTGCAGCAGAGTTGTTCAGGATGTGCCACTGGAATTAGAATAGACCAGAACTTTTCCCAGATTTGTTGAAATAGAACTCCTGACTTAGATGCAATGTCTTGTATGCAAGTCTCTCCATTAAGAAAAAAAAAAAGAAGAAAAGTTATTGTTTGAGATCTAGCTGCAATTGTCTTGGGCGTTAGGGCAGAGCAACAGAATAAATTATCTGGGGTTTTTTTTGCCACTAGCATTGCTGGCTTTAAAAAAAAAACAAAACCCTTTGAGCCCCTAAAATTGATGGGATCAACTGAATCATAGAGATCTGAGATCCAAGCAATGGTTAGATGCCAAAATGTAATATCTACATTAATGAGAGAGATCAGACGTATGAAGCAGCTAGTTCTGTTGGCCAATTTGGGTCTTAGAATTAAGGAAATGAGGTCATTGTTGGCGTGTTGCAGAAAGGAGCCTTGCTGGACTACCACGGCACAATAAGACAAAAGAGGCTCTAGCACCTACAATTGCAGAAGCTTGTAAAATTTACCAGTGTACCCCACAGGCCCTGGTACATTGTTAGTTTTTAACAGTTGTATCACTTTTTGTAAGTCTTTAGCTTGTAACGTTTTATTTAACAAACTCCAGTGCTCCATTGGGTAACCTTGGCATCCCTGAGCTATGAAGATATTCTAAAATCTTTGTAATTTGTGGTATGCTTCCTTCAGCATATAATCCATGAAAATGTTCTAACAAAATTTGCACTACTTCCTCACTGTTATTAGTTAGTGATCCATGTGGGTTCTTTAATGCAGTAATTGTTGTAGACCCCCACCCCAAAGCTTCGCCACTTGAGTTTAAAAGCTTACCAGATTTATTCCCACATTTGTGAAATTTCCTGTACAGAAGCATTCTATTCGTGTGTTCATGAATTAAAGAATTTAAAGCTCCTTGTGTTGACAAATCTTAGTGGCTTGGGAGGGAAAAGTCACATACTATTTTAGCTTTCTTCAACTGATTTTCTAGCGTTAAAATTCCGGCTGCAATAAGTTCATTACTTGCACTAGTAAAAGCTGTATCATCACCACGGATGACCGCTTTGCTGTACTCCAAAAAAAAAAAAAGAAAAAATAATAGGATCATTCACATGTTTATTACTATTAAACTCCCCCTATTTGCGTGATACATATTCCACAAACTCCTGATTTATGTGTTAGATATGTGGGAAATCTCCCCCCACGAATGTCTATAAATATTTGTCAAATCTAAATCCATATTGGTGAGTGATCTGACACCTCCACTGGGTCAATAGAAGCCACTCTATTGAAAAAGGGATCGCTGCAAAAATATATATTGAAAAAGTGATCTCTGCAGAAATATATAATCTAGCCTGGAGAGAGTGCCATGGGCCCGG
Source organism: Microcaecilia unicolor (assembly GCF_901765095.1). Lineage (NCBI taxonomy): Eukaryota > Metazoa > Chordata > Amphibia > Gymnophiona > Siphonopidae > Microcaecilia > Microcaecilia unicolor. The sequence goes on along the minus strand of NC_044031.1, from coordinate 231,571,142 downwards.
AATAGATGAGTGTAATCACGTTCTCCAGGGTGGATCAAACTCCATGGATCTACCAGGTCTAGTTAATGTCTAAAAGTTCTTAATTCCTTGTCTAAGGATCTCCTGCCATCTGTTCTCTGAGAAGCACCATTTAACTATGTGTCCATAACTAGATCCATCTCCTTCTATTATGAGAGACTTTGATGTATAAGGGATGCACTCTTTCAACAATGGCCATTAAAAAAAATAATATAAAAAACAAGGCAGCTCCTTGTGACTCTGGGCAAGTCACTTAATCCTCCATTGCCCCATGTAAGCCGCACTGAGCCTGCCATGAGTGGGAAAGCGCGGGGTACAAATGTAACAAAAAATAAAAATAAAAAAATAAAACATGCTATCATGAGAGACAGGGCCATACACTGTTTATAAAATCGTCTCTCTCCCGTGCAGACAGATTTTTAGTAGTACATACTGTCCATTGATATCTCTCATCAATAATTCAGCTTTACAGTGTAATGTTTTTCTAATTAATTCAGCACTCCTCCCCTCCCCCTGAAGAAAAATAATACACATCTCCCACCTACATTCTTTGCAATTTTTTTATGCTTCTCACAAATCAAATTTTTATGCTTCTCATGGGTCTCTTGCAAACATGCAATATCTACCACATATCGTTTTAACACCAACAGAATTTTAGTTCTCTTGACTGGTGAGGTAATGCCTCCCAACATTTCAGGAGATTATGCGATTACGGGTAACTCATAAGGCAAAATAAAATACCTCTGGAGGATCAAGTAGCCAGCCTTCACTCCAGCCTCAGACTGAAGCCCATACCTTTGCATTCAAAATCATGATATCGGCAAACAAAATTATGCCTCAGCAACAAAAAGCAGTATACCAACACATAGTCCGAATATCCATTCACACCAAAAAACGTTCAAATTAAACTCTATGCAGTGCATCAGTTCTCACAAGACCCCCATCTACCCCTGTCTATAATTTTAGCTATATGCTATAAAGTTTTACTTCAGGTATAGTGCATTACTTCCCACCCCCATCTCTCTTTTTCTATCAGCCACATGAAGGAATTTCTGATTGGTCACATACTCTGATGGTGAAAACGTTGCTAAGGCAACTCAGATACCTGGTATATCCTGTTACAAAACTAATTTACTCAGAAAAGGTATGGCAAGGACCAATTGCAAGCTTCCAGCAAATATGAAAGTCTCAATTACAAGTCTCCAGCTCATATGCAACACCTATGATTGGTCCAGGGTAGAGGAGAGGTGGATGCTCACCACAGCCTATAAAACCATGTTGCAGACAAAGAGACTCTGAAATGGTCAGGATGGCAGGAGAGTTTCATATCCTTGCCACAGCCTGTTTCCGGGGGGGGGGGGGGGGGGGTACTCCCCCCCTCCCCCCCTCCCCGATAGAAACTAATTCTCTATATCTCAGAATCTTTCTTTCATTCATTCATTCTTTCTCTGATTTCTCTCTGTTCTGTGACCCTTGTATGAGGAACAAACTCTTCTTCCTTCTTTTTCTCTTCTTTGTGTAATTTAATTACTTATAATTACCAGAGGTACTGATGTTAGATTTTGTAAGTTTGTTATAACTTGAAACTGATGCCTGCTGGTGGGTGAGTAATTAAAAAGACTTTTCTTTCTGATTCCTGTACAATTATTTTTTCTATAATCTATATATATAAAAGGCAACCCCAACGTTCTATGAAGCCTCCAGCCGGAAGTGTGAAGCGCCAGAGATATCCGGTTTCCCCATGAGTGAAGGAAAACAGCACAGCACGAAATCCCTCTCTCTGTAACAGTGAAGGACTCAGAGGGGGGAGGAGAGAGATGCCCTCACTCTCTCTGTAACACAAACACAGCACAGCAGGAAACAACACTGAAGGACTGGACTCGGAGGGGGGAGGGGAGGGAGAGAGGGCAGAGGGCAGGGACACTCCCACATGCACACTGAAGAAAACCTTGCTAGCCCCCCGTTTCATTTGCATCAGAAACGGGGCTTTTTTACTAGTATTTTATAAAATTCGTAAGTTTTTTTAGAGACTAGCAAATCAAATGCGCAGCCTAGGACACCCCCTTCCCTTTCGTTCCCTTCTCCTTTACTTTCTGAACTTCCCTTCAAACCCCATAGAAACCCATATTTCTTCCTTTGAGAAAGAAGAACTATATTGAATGCAGGGACCCCCACCCCCTCTCAGACCAACTCTATAGCTTGTCACATAAAAACCTTAGCATCCCTTAATGCTCCTTTACTTTCTCAAAATTATTATAAAAAAAGGCATAACAAGTCAAGTTACAGAAATATAGACTCCTACATGGTCTCTTCCCCATGGAAAATGGAAACATACTACTCACTCCGTTGCCAAAAGATGCCAAGAAAAGCACAATGGACTTAACCAACTACCGACCAGTCGCCTCTATCCCACTCACTACAAAGTTGATGGAAGGCATAGTGACAAAGCAGCTCACTGATTATTTGACCAAACACTCAGTTCTACACGAGTCACAGTCAGGATTCTGATCAAATCATAGCACCGAAACCGTACTAGTATCTGCAATGAACTCCTTCAAAAAAACAATTGCAACCGGCGAGAACATACTCATATTACAATTCGACATGTCTAGTGCCTTCGACATGGTGGATCATGGAATACTATTACACATACTAGAATACTTCGGAATTGGAGGCCCAGTTCTCAAATGGTTCAAAGGATTCCTCATCACTAGATCCTACCAAGTTATAACGAATACTGCCAGATCACCGCCTTGGACACCGGATTGTGGAGTCCCTCAAGGATCCCCCCCTTTCACCTACAAACTTTAACCTAATGATGATACCACTAGCCAAACTCTTGGCCAATCAAAACCTTAACCCCTACATATATGCCAATGACGTCACAATCTACATCCCGTTTAAGAGTGACTTAAACGAAATAACCAATGAGATCAACCAGAGCTTCCAGATCATGCACTCATGGGTGGACTCATTCCGGTTAAAGCTCAACGCAGAAATAACCCAATGCCTAGTTCTCACCTCCCAATACAACACAAACAACTACTCCACTATAACCACACCTTACTGCACACTTCCTATCTCAGAAAACCTGAAACTTCTTGGAGGCACCATTGATCGAAACCTCACACTCGATACCCACGTGAAGAACACAATGAAAAAAATGTTCCAATCGATGTGGAAACTCAAAAGAATTAAACCTTTTTTCCCAAGAAACGTCTTTCGCACCCTGGTACAGTCACTAGTAATAAGCCACTTGGATTACTGCAACGCTCTGTATGCAGGCTGTAAAGAACAGACCATTAAAAAAACTCCAAACAACCCAAAACACGGCAGCCAGACTCATCTTTGGAAAACCTAAATATGAAAGTGCGAAGCCCCTAAGAGAGAAACTACATTGGCTTCCGCTCAAGGAACGTATTGAGTTCAAGATCTGTACAACCGTGCACAAGATCATTCACGCAGACGCCCCACTCTATATGCTAAACCTAGTGGACTTACCGCCCAGAAACGCCAAAAGATTGGCCCGCAAATTCCTCAACCTGATTTTCCCCAGCTGCAAAGGAGTGAAATACAAACAGGCTTATGCTACGACCTTTGCATACAAAAGCACACAGTTTTGGAATGCGTTACCCAAGGCCCTGAAAACCATGAACAATCTAGCCAGCTTCCGCAAAGCTCTGAAAACACACCTCTTTAATAAAGCTTACAAAAGTCAACAATACAAATCATCCCCCAAACCACCCAAGCACACCTAAAACACTTCTCACACAACCTATCCAACATCCGCCCATCTAAATCCTCTTTTACCTCAGCTTATGATCAACTGTATTTAAACCATGTACTGACTTTATCATAACCTTACTCTGTAAGCCACATTGAGCCTGCAAAAAGGTGGGATAATGTGGGGTACAAATGCAATAAATAAAAATATTACAAATCAGTGGCGTAGCCAGACCTTACTTTTTGGGTGGGCCCAGAGCTAATACGGATGGGCACTATGCATATAGGTATGAGTAGCGTTTCTTGGGATACTACAAAATAATGCCTTAGAATGCACTTTCTAAGTAGTCTGCCCAACAGCTGCCCTGCATGACCATGTACATAATTTAAAAAACGCTATTTGTAAATATAGTTACATTACAGACATAAGTCTACTATACTGTCAAACATCTTAACGCACATGACAGGATCCTGTATTATAATTACAGCAATGGCATATAACAATGTATTCAAATTCTGGAGGCACCTCAATAATAGCACCAGTTCACATTCCATTGGAAAAGCCAGACAAGTCAGACACATAGATCCCCACACAAACCACAAGCCAGCAGAATTTCTCACCTACTCAGTCACATGCAGAACACATACCAACCCTCATCAATTACAAAATGACCAAAAACTAGAAATTGTCCTGTAACTCAGCATCAGCCTTTCCCTTCCCCACCATCCATCCCATAGCTAGGCATCAGGTCCTCCTTGTAGCCCAGCATCAACCCTGTCCTACCTCTTACCCATCTCCCCCATCCCTCCCATGGTCTGGCATCTTCTTACCCCACCTTGCTTTATATTTCTTTTTTTTTTTTTAATATCCTGGGCATATAGAGCCCACCTTCACCCAGATAGGTGGGAAAATGTGGGATGCAAGTGCAATAAATAAATAAACAAGCAAAGAATTATTAGTTTCACAACTGATATGTATGATTACAGCCTGCATCCTACAGCAAAATTCAATTTTCAATACAATTTTCAGAGATTGAAGCAATGTAACCCTACAATATTGAGGCTACTTCTCAGCATACATTTTAGGGGGATACGTCTGATAGAAACCCTTTTATCCTTAACTGTCAATGTCCCCTTACCTGTAAAACTCCAGATCACGCTAATGCTTCAGTTCTCCTGAGCTGCGCAGTTTTCATGGCTAAGCATCCTTGTGCAGGGAACAGAGGCTCGATCCCCCTTGCTTAATGCTTTCTCTGATTTCCTCCATACCCTGGCCTGCCCGACTCTGCCTTGCTTCACGTCTGTGGGAGATGCATTTAGAAACCAGGGGGGTAAGGCTTTACCCACATTCACATTTCCCAGCTCTGCAGGTTACCGTTGGAGCCCCGCTTATATTCCAGAAGCTTGAAATCCGTCTTGGAAGTAAATGGCAAAGAAAATGAGACAAATTCTGACTTTGTGAATTAAATGCTGCCATAACAAAGAAAAGAAGTGGATGGGGAAGTTACTGTGTCAAAGAACAGACTGAGGTGCAGGGCACGTGGTAAAAGAATCGCAGTCCGCGAGCACTGCGGCGCCATCGTGCAAGCAAGGGAAGCATAGCTGAATCTGGACGGGGAATAAGTGCCGAGTAGGAGCACCGGCAAGCAGCGCTGCGATGGTCTACACTTCCGCTTCAGGAACTGGCCCGCATTAAAAAATAATGTAAACAGGAGGAAGAGAACCGAGAACTGCTGGCTACCTGGGCGGGCCTGAGCTGAAATTGGGTGGGCCTGGGCCCACCCAGGCCCACCCGTAGCTAAGCCCCTGTTACAAATACAATAATCTAGTTCATATTCAATTTTTAGAGCATCAGTAATTACAATCAGGTCTGAGTGCTATCCATGGGAAAGGTTTTTTTTTTAAGTCTTGAACTGTCACTTCTGATTCAAAAGTTCTCTATTGGCCTTCCAGAAAAATCTTCAGCACTACAGGGTAAGGAAGCATAAATTGTATTTTTTGCTCAAATAAGGATGTGCAGATTGGCGTAAAGCATTTATGACAGGCCTGCAGAGCTGGATACTAGTCTTGAACATTTTTTTTATATTTCTCCTTCATGTTGCAAAGAATCTCTTTTGAGCCTATATTGTCTGAGTCTGTACCTTGTGCAGATAATTGTGTACTTAGCCAGCGTTACTCGTGGACCCAGTTGCCCCTCCAGTTTATGGCCCACACAGTGAGCTCCCTCCAGGCAGAGTGGGCCCATTCCTGCAGGCAAAGGGAATTGAGTTTCAAGCCATTGTGCTAGTAAGGCCTGCAGCTTGTGCTCTGGAAGATGCTCTCGCAATCCCACAAAGTGCAGATTACTTCACTGGGATCTGTTTTCCAGGACCTCAGTTTTCAGCATGTGGTCTCGCAGTTGGGCATCTAAGGCTACCTTTACAGACACTGAGTTTGAGACATCTACTCCAGACGCACATTGCTCTAATTCACTGGTGCGGCATGATTCCTCAATTAAGGCCTCTAAATGTGTTATTTGACCCAGCAGTTGCAGAAGCTGAGGTTCAAGAACTTTTTCCACTACCCACGTGAGCTGTTCCGGTTGCACTTCTGTGAAGGGTGCCACCACGTTCACCGGTACCTCCGCTATCTTACCCTCACTGCTGCATGTTTTTTCCTAATCTTTTTTTCGTTCCTTTAGCCACTATGCTCTCGCCAAGTTTTGCTATAAATCTGTCCATAAAGACATTATCGATTCGTAATTACCCGCAGCATTCCAAAAAGTATTAAGTTACCGCTGATGCTGGCCGATAAAGCGTGGGGAGCCCTGGAGTGGAATAAGATCATGTCCTTGCCACTCACTGCATCATGTGATCCGTCGACTTTCCTTTTTAAATGATTTTGCAAGAATGTGTGAAAAGTAGTGCGAGGTCAGAGGGGGATCTTTTTGAGTCCAAAGACCCCATGCAGAAGAAGCAAAGTCTGTTAGTGTAATCACCAATGTTGCAGATAACTGGCCTTAAGGGCTTTTAATGTAGATTAAAAAAAATAACTTTTCTGACATAAAGTTCCCAAGCTATAGTGACGCTGTAGGAAACTAAACAACTAAAAACTCCAAACAAAACCAAATAAACAGTGAAGAAAATGCAACTTGTATTACATTAATAGAAAATACCCATTGCCATGGGTCTGGAAGTCCAAGTAGCTTTTGATATGACTCGCTATTGGAAGTGTTTCTTTAACTATTTGTAATAAGAATCAGGACTGCTAATGTTGCAGGAAAGGTGCATAAGTACATAAGTATTGCCATACTGGGACAGACCAAAGGTCCATCAAGCCCAGCATCCTACTTCTAACAGTGGCCAATCCAGGTCACAAATACCTGGCAAGATCCCAAAAAAGTACTAAACATTTTATACTGCTTATCCCAGAAACAGTGGATTTTCCCCAGGTCTAATTTAATAATGGTCTATGGACTTTTCCTTTAGGAAGCCGTCCAAACCTTTTTAAAACTCCGCTAAGCTAGCCAGCTGTTATGGGACAATAGCACTCTTTCAGTCTGCAGAATATCTATACAATGTGTGGTTAGTGTTAGGGATGTGCATTCATTTTCTAACGAGTGAAAAAACATGATAGTTCAGTTTGTTTTGCCATTGTGGAACAGAATGAACAGGACCATAATTTTAAATGCATGGCCAAAAGAGTGAGCAACCATGGGAACAGACACTTTGGAGCCACTTTGGGAGGGTGAAAATGAGAAGGGGACAAGCCAGAAGCAAGGGGCACTTCAGGCAACCAAAGAAACCTATTCCTGCCTGACTTATTCAAATCCCATAGGTGATGTCAGCAGCTGAGAGGAAGAGACCCCATAGGATCAGGGCAGGGCACCATTTTCCCTCAGGCTCTGAGACAAAAGATCCTGTATTTGCTCCAGTACTTAAGCAAACACTTTTCTTTGAAGTGGAGGCGTTTTTTATAATAGAACAAAAATAATCATCCAAAATATGTACAGCTCTGTGTTGGAAGTAGAGAAGCCTTTTGTTTTACAACTTTTCATGGGTTTAAACATCTGGTGGCTTTAGTGCAACCCTCCATACTTGAGTAGTAGTAACTGAGTAGTCAGAGTAACAGATATGACATGGGGGATCATGAGTGTATCTGTCTCACAAGCAAAGAAGTGATTTACAAGTATTCCTTGCCCTGTGGCTCCATTTCACAGTACTAGGTTATACAGCATTTTAGAGATGAATAAAAGAGGCAGTCGTATCATAGAGCTCATAAAGTAGTGTGATATAATAACAATTCTTGGGAAGGATAGGTATGGAAATGGTGGTGGAAGTAGGTGAAGGAAGGATGTGTTGAGATGTCTAGGACTAGCAGCTGCATGAAGCCAGTGGAAGAGAAAAGGCACTGTAGGAGCACAATCTCCTGTAGTCCAACAACCAAATAAGACGTTTTTCAAAGAGGGGAATATGAACAGCTGCGCTTTCATTGCAGCTGTGAAAGACAGTTTTCAGCTCCCCATCTTCACTGAGGGGCAAAGGAAGGAAGAGTCAGTGCAAGGTTAGGGGAACAGAAGACCATCAGCAAGTAATGCCAACAGCTGAGAAATGTATGCAGATAGAGAATGATTGTTCTTGTGAGGGATTGCCCTCAGAAGGAACGGATATTGAATTCCATAGCTGAAAAGGATCTGGAAGATGTTAATAATTAAAAAAAAAAAAAAGACCAAATCAAAACAAACAGGAAATATTATGTTGTTATCCTCCTGCAGGAGCAGTTGAGAAACATACATGGGCTTTATGTAGGTAGGAGAGGGACTTATTGTTGGATTTCCTCTTCCTTCTTCCACTGCTTTAGTATCGACAATACTGAGGTTAAGGTGGCTGCACATGGCTATATATAGTAGACCTCTGAAGTTCTCTCTATCTCCACCTTCTGGTAGAGGGACATAACGCATAAGTCTCTGGATTGATTTGTTGGGACAAATGGAAAGAAAATTATCAGGTAAGAACTAAATTTACCTTACTGCAGCTTAATTCAAGATTTTACCATGCTAACTTAGGGGTCCTTTTACCAAGCTATGCGAAAAAGTGGCCAGAGCTGGTATCAATGCATGGGTTTTCCACACGCTGCGGTCACTTTTGGTGTGATGGTAAAATGGTCGCTGTGCTTTTTTTTTTTTTTTTGTAATGGCCACATGCTAATTTCGTCAGCACTTGTCCATTACTGCGGGAGCCTTTGCCTGCACCTATTTAGGAGACAGTAAGGGCTCCCACACTAATTAGGTAGTGTGTGGTAATGTGCCCGAGCTACCTGATTAGCACAGGCATTCCTACTCTCCACTCATGGGCATGCCTCCTATACTGAAAAATTTAAAAAATATATATTTTCCAGTGCGGGATTAGTGCGTGCTGAGTGGGGAAACTACCACGGGAAGCCTCTGCGCATCCCACAGTAGTGCATTTTGAGTGTGTGGTAGGCCTCTGTTTGGCCTACCACACCTTAGGAAAAGGGTCCCTTAATGTAGCACCTATTGGGAGTATTTTCATTGTTGTTTGGTTTTTTTTTTTGTTAATTGCAGGTTGTGTGTTAACATTCAGATTAATGTGTAATATGTGCTCCCGGTTAATGCAGAAGCACCTAGTGCCTCCTATTTAGGAGGTAGCAAGTGGTTTTGTATTAACTATGTGTTAGGCAGTTTGTGTGTGGTAAGTGCAGAGCATTACCTGCCAGCAGCCAAAATGCTTTCCATGCCCACTGTATGCCCATGCCATGTCATCTCACAAAGTATTTAATGCCAAGTTTAACTTGTGCTAACTGCAAAACTACCAGTCACGTAACATGTGGCTCTGTGCTAGCAGTTAACCCAGGGTGACCCATGTGTTAAAAATGCTTAATGTGGTTTAGTAAAAGGATGCCTTAGTGAACCCATAGCCTTACATAAGCTTATTCCGCTTAATCATAGATGTGCAACTATGTGGAAGGACAGGGGTCCAGGCTTAAAGAAGCTATAAATAGGGCCACAAACCTTTATGTAAGGAGAGTAAATAAAAGCAAGAGAAAAAGGAAACAGATATGGTTCTCCAACCAAGTGGCTGAGAAAATAAAGGCTAAAGAGTTGGCGTTCCAGAAATACAGAAAAAATCAAGAAGAGGAACATGGAGAGGAATACCGGATGAAACTGAAAGAAGCCAAGAGAGAGATACATCTGGCGAAAGCGGAAGAACAAATGGCTAGAAATGTAAGGAGGGGTGACAAAAATTTCTTCAGGTATATTAGTGAAAGGAGAATGACTAAAAAGGGAATTGTGAGACTGAAAGATGCTGCAAACCGCTATGTAGATAATGAAGAAAAAGCTAATTTGCTAAATAGATACTTTTGTTCTGTTTTCACAGAAGAAAATCCTGGAGAAGGACCACGATACACTGGCAAAAGTACATGTGAGAATGGAGTGGATATAGCACCGTTCATGGAAGAGAGTATATATGAACAACTTGAAAATCTAAAGGTGGACAAAGCCGTGGGACTGGACGGGATCCACCCCAGGATATTGAGGGAGCTCAGAGCGGTTCTGGCGGGTCCTCTTAAAGATTTGTTTACTAAATCCTTGGCGACGGGAGAGGTTCCGTGGGATTGGAGAATGGCGGATGTGGTCCCTCTTCACAAAAGTGGTGATAGGGAAGAAGCTGGAAACTACAGGCCGGTAAGCCTCACTTCGGTTATTGGAAAAATAATGGAAGCGATGCTGAAGGAAAGGATAGTGAATTTCCTGGAAGCCAATAAGTTGCAAGATCCGAGACAACATGGTTTTACCCAGGGCTTTTTTTGAGGGGGTACTTGGGGGTACTGAGTACCGGCACCTTTTCCATTGTCTGCAAAAATTGACCCATGGTCCCCAAGTTTTAATGAACGAGCACAAGCTCTACACACCAATTCTGCCTTGTCGTAGATTCTGTGACTGGTTGCAGGGGGCCTGGCTATTGTGGAGTGGGTCCCTTAGTGATCACCCCACTCCCTGAAGGGTGGCCTGGCATTTGAGTACCGGCACCTTTTTTGCTAGAAAATATGCACTGGTTTTACCAAAGGTAAATTGTGCCAAACGAATCTCATTGACTTCTTTGACTGGGTGACCGGAGAATTGAATCATGGACGTGTTATAGACGTAATCTACTTAGATTTCAGCAAAGCTTTGGACACTGTTCCCCACAGGAGGCTCTTGAATACACTTGACAGGCTGAAGATAGGACCTGACGTGGTGAACTGGATTATGAACTGGTTGACGGACAGACGCCAGAGGGTGGTAGTTAATGGAATTCGCTCGGATGAGGGAAAGGTGAGTAGTGGAGTGCCTTAGGGATCGGTGCTGGGGCCGATTCTGTTCAATATATTTGTGAGTGATATTGCCGAAGTGTTAGAAGGAAAAGTTTGCCTTTTTGCGGATTGATACTAATATTTGTAACAGAGTGGACACCCAGGAGGGAGTGGAAAACATGGAAGGATCTGCGGAAGCTAGAAGAATGGTCTAACGTTTGGCAATTAAAATTCAATGCGAAGAAATGCAAAGTGATGCACTTAGGGAGTAGAAATCCACGAGAGACGTATGTGTTAGGTGGTGAGAGTCTGATATGTACAGAAGGGGAGAGGGATCTTGGGGTGACAGTATCTGAGGATCTGAAGGTGACGAAACAGTGTGACAAGGTGGTGGCCGTAGCTAGAAGGTTGCTGGGCTGTATAGAGAGAGGTGTGACCAGCAGAAGAAAGGGGGTGTTAATGCCCCTGTATAAGTCGTTGGTGAGGCCCCACCTGGAGTATTGTGTTCAGTTTTGGAGGCTGTATCTTGCTAAGGATGTAAAAAGAATTGCAGCAGTGTAAAGAAAAGCTACAAGAATGGCATGGGATTTGCGTTACAAGACGTATGAGGAGAGACTTGCTGACCTGAACATGTATACCCTGGAGGAAAGGAGAAACAGGGGTGATATGATACAGACATTCAAATATTTGAAAGGTATAAATCCGCAAACAAACCTTTTCAGTAGATGGGAAGATGGTAGAACTAGCGGACATGAAATGAGATTGAAAGGGGGGCAGACTCAAGAAAAATGTCAAGAAGTATTTTTTCACGGAGAGGGTGGTGGATACTTGGAATGCCCTCCCGCGGGAGGTGGTGGAGATGAAAACGGAATTCAAAAATGCGTGGGATAAACATAAAGGAATCCTGTTCAGAAGGAATGGATCCTCAGAAGCTTAGAGGAGATTGGGTGGAAGAGCCGGTGGGGGGAGTCAGGGCTAGTGCTGGGCAGACTTCTACGGTCTGTACCCTGAAAATGGCAGATACAAATCAAGGACAGGTATACACATAAAGTAGCACATATGAGTTTATCTTGTTAGGCAGACTGGATGGACCATACAGGTCTTTCTCTGCTGTCATCTACTATGTCACTATGTAACTAAATAATCAGATTACATTTCTACAGATACAATGGAATCTCATTACTACATAAATGACCCATGTCTCAAAAAAAAAAGATTGTATAGATATCCTAATTTTAAATCTTATTTTGTAATGATTTCGTGTACTAACACTCTGACTTGTAGTCAAGCAGTTTTTATAATTATACCAACCTTTAATAGGCAGGTGATCCTTATACTTTATAATTTGTTGTGTTTCCAACCACAAGCAGTGCTGGAAAGGCAGCATGAATAGTGTGCTTTTCATCGGTGACTTCAGCAGTCTGAATACACACTGGTGAGCTATGGGTAAACTGTAGGTACAGAGGAGTGCTCCAGCAGCAGGGTCCTGGTGGACTGTGCTGCACACCAGATGATGGATGATAGCCATGGCTAGTTTGTAGTAGAAATAAGGGGAAATACTGGAGGACTGACAGCTAGGTGAAGTTCTGCGGATGTCTTGAAATTATTTAGATTTTAGAAGTACAATTAAAAACTATATTGTTTGGCAAATGTTAATTGATTAGATCAGTGGTTCCCAAACCTGGTCCTGGAGGCACCCCAGCCAGTCAGGTTTTCAGGCTATCCACACTGAATATTCATGAGAGAGATTTGCATGCACTGTCGCCACTTCTGGAGGAAAAGGAACAGCAAAGGCACGATCTGAGTGAGAGCCTTTTAAATCAGCTGCTTGTCTGTGCGAACTAGAGCTTTAGACAGGCTCTGTGATCTACCTTGACACCTGGGTCTGACATCAATTTACTCTGGGTCCTCAAACAAGGAATAGCTACATCCCCTTCTTGAGGGGTGTCCCTATGCATTGTCCTGGCATGAACAGTCCACAACTATTTCATCACTCCCCGCTGAAAGAGCCATGAAAGTGCCTAGGAGTTCCCAGTGACATGTACCTCACCAGTCAGCCACCACAGAGACACACTGAACCAGTCCTCAGCCTCCACAGTGACGCACTGAAGTGCTACAGCACAGACTCCCTGCTCTCAGTACATGTTCAGGCTCTTCTGTACATGATGATCTTGCTCTTCTGAGGCACTCCCCTCCCCCTGACCACAGCCAAGCCATCACCCACTGAAGTGCTTCTGCTGGGACATGCTATGTTTTGCTCCAAACGAGGATCCAACCACTTCCACGGCTCCCTCTAGACAGCCTGCAGAAGCTCCCTACTGCATGCCATCAACGCACCATCTGCAGCACTACACCTCCCAGCTTTCCCTGCAGTCCTGAAGCCCATTCTGAACCTTAGACATGGGGGGCCTCTTTCTTTTGGAAGAAGTGCCACAAACAGACCAGGCATTTTGTAGTATAGAAGGTTGCCACGATTTGAGTTCTGCCAGATACTTGTGACCTGGCTTGGCCACTGTTTGGATAACAGGATACTGGGCTAGATGGACCATTGGTCTGACTCAGTATCACTACTCTTATGTTCTTATGTAAACTACTTTTCAGACAATTGCCACATAACACGGATTGTTTCATTCATAGTTTAAATATTTGATTTGCTAGTCAAGCAGTTCCAGCACGGTATAGGATCATGTGAGATACTTGGCTTCTGTTTTTTATTAGAGGTATTCTTAATAGGGTTTCCAGTGTGCAATTATGAACATTTTGAGACACACATTGGGTTATATATTTATATATATATATTTGTTTTTGTTTAATAATGATCCCTTCACACATGCTTCTCCCTCTTCCATCTCATCTCTCCATCTTTTTCTTCTTTTCATTCCTCCTCCTCTGTACCCCCCTCCCATATTTCTGTTCTCAAGATGCTGAAAGAATCTGACTCCTAGTATTGGTCAGCTAGGAGCTGTGCAGTTGACTTGGAAAAGCAGGGATGAAGTTCAGGCTCTGGACCACACAAGACCAGCAGAACATTTGTGGAGTGTGTGGGTTCTGAGTGAGGGCTAGAAATATACGACTCATTAACATCTAGATGAGTTAGTGGTGGAACTGTGTGGATTTTGGGCCCTACTTATTCTTGGTCTTAGTGGATATTGTGGAGATGGGGATTGAGATCCAGGTGCACAGACGTTTGGAGAGGGATGGTGTGCTTTTCTGCTATTTACTGTTCTTCACTTACCCTGTAAGTGGACGCATTGTTGCTGTACCTCAGGAGGGGAGTCTATCAAGATTGCATTTGATAAGGTCCCTCTTTCAGGCAGCTTCACATGATTGGAAGTTGCCGGAATACGCACATACCAGTAGCAGCATTTTTTTGAGTTTGTTTTTGTGGGGCACACTCTGCACAGTTGGGAATAGAAGCAGCAGGTGCACTGTACCTCCAACTTCAGTTTAGCATGGTTTGGCTAGGAATTGTATTAGCTTCTGTTGCACAGGAAGCAGTGAAAGCGCACAGTGGAAAGGTTTGGTAGGGTGGGAAGAGATGTGGGTAGCAAATGTATCAAATGACTGGTGGTGTGTTACAGGAGGGACATTGTCTTATTGTGCTCCACCAACACATTCATAATCCCATAGTGCACCAGTGGAGAGATTGGGTTGATGTCCTTGATGTCTTAGACTCTTAATAAAAGATAGAAGTTGGGGAATTAGGGGAATTGAAGAGCAGCACACATGATGGAGGTATGGAGTGGCACTTGGTGGTGGTAGGGGGTCTATAGCTGTGTAGTGTGAGCTTATTGATAGCTGCTCAGGAACATGTTGCCTATCTCTTTAATTGGTGGTCATCCTGTGAATAGCAGGCAGGCAGGTTGCCTCTTGCTGACCTGCCTTGGCCAATTGGTGTGGCAGTTCTGCAATGTGGAGTTTGAGCACTGTGACAGAAACATCTATTTCCATTAGCAGTACTAGAGTCTGCATGATGGCTATAATTTCCTGGCCTCCTTAATCTTCCATTGCCTTTCAGACATCATTCATAAATTGTGTGTTTCTGGAGAAACTTTTCTCCAGCTGAAGGGGTGGAGAAGAAGGTGTAACTGACTAGAGGTGTGGTCAGCCTTTCAACAGCAAACTTGTATCTAAAGAAACATTACAATTGGTTCATCTTCACAGCTACTTTTTTCCCTGTCTTGTAAGGCATCAAAACCAAATGAGGTGCCCATCCCAGCATAATGATGATTGCACTTTATTTTAAATAATAGACTAATGCAAGGCCAACTTGAGCTTGGTGTGCAATGCTTCAGCGCAGTGTGTGTTTACCTAAGCAGGTGTAATACTGTGGAAGTAACTTTGGGGCCATTTTTTTTTTAATTTATATGATCATTTTCTTTGGTAGCTTGTTTACCTCAGCAATATGTATAGTTGGTCCCTATGTTGTCAGTGTGCTTCCCCGTCTTTTCTGCCTGTCCAAGTTCAGATTTCTTCAACATAATTGGGGTTTGGAATGGAAATTGTGCAACGGTTGGTCACAGGAAAGGAATTCATACTATTTTGAAACTGGATAGTTGGTGGTGGTGAGGAGGGGTGTTCGCATAGAGGTAGGAACAGCTTTTATTTGACAGGAAGAATTCTTATAGACAAAGGAATTTAATATCAAGTGAAATTCCATTTATTCTTAAAAACTTGCGGTTTTTCTACAACTGTGAACTTAGTTTTTTGACTTCTTGCTGTTTAAATCCCATTTGGGAGGGAGGAGGATTCTCTAGAGCTCTAAATTTAGTGGCCAGTTTCTCCTTTCACACTATTCACTCTTTTTTTTTTCACTTGCACAAAAGACGTTTTTACTGGAAAAATATTGTTCAGATCACATGAATATAGCGATTACTTGTTGAAGTCTTTTGCTCACTTCTCTGTAATCTTGGTCTTTGTCTTTTTGTCTTCGATTCTTTAATCTCCTCTTCTGCTATGAAGCTCTGGACTCCCTTATCTCTGACTGATGCAGTGTCCACTCTTGTTCATCCTGCTGAGTCTCCTCTACCTTTTCTGTAGTCTTTCCTCTGGATGTTCCGATTTCTGAAGCCTGTACGAATCACAGTTGCACTTCTTTGCCTAAATTTCTACTTCCTCTAACTTCTTTAAACCCACTGGGGATAGCTTCCTAAAATTCTCCTTTCCTTTTCTCAGAGTGAAAAGGAGTAGCCTAATGGTTAGTGCAGCAGCCCGAGAACCAGGGGAATTGGGTTTAATTACCACTGCAGCTCCTTGTGACCCTGGGCAAGTCACCTAACCCTCTGTTGTTCCAAGTACAAAATAAGTACTTGTATATAAAATAAATTGTAACCACAGAAAGACAGTATGTCATATCCCATCCCCTTTTTCTCCTCTGGTTCACTGAGCTACTTGATGCTGTGGGACAATACCCCAGAAGTTTCTAAAATCTCTAAACTTCTTTTCTTAGTCCATCGAGTCGTCTGATAGTCCAGTCACTCCAGTGGTGCTGTGCTGACCCTATCCAGGAAGGTTTTCAGAACAAAAATGTCCCTCTTCCTGAGCTCTGCCTTCAGAGTGGCAGAAAGGAAGGCGGGAAAAGATCAATACCTGCTTTTATTTTTCTCCTTTATCTGGAGACCTCTGGTTAGGACTCAGGCCCAGATGCATCAACCATACGTAAAAAAAATTACAAACATTAAAGTCTGAACCGAATTTAAAAAAACGAACAATGCTAAAAAAAAACAATTTGCACAAGTTCAGTGCGGATTTAAAAAGTACAATGTATCAATGCTGTTCGGTAATCGGCCCTTAAATCATGCGCAGAGCAGCCAAGCGTTATGCTGGCTGCTCTGCGCATGCCAGAACCGTCAGAACAACAACAACAAAACCCCCACAAACATGTGTCTCCCCGCTGCATCCCTGAAAAATAAACATACCTTTAAAAAGGATCGGGAGGGGGCAAAGGCGCTCTTCAGAAGCGTCCTGTATGGACGGCCTTGCCCCCCCCCCAGATCGCCGCTGTTCCACGCTTCCGCCCTTCACTAAATTAAAAACTGAAAATAAAAAGTTAAACTTTAGCAGCGCCGGGCCCCCCTCCCTTCCTGTGTTCATCTTCTTCTTTTCCCAACACTGCTCCGCCTCCCGCCATCCTCCGCCCCTTGCTCCGCCCCCCTCGAGTTCGTCAACGCCATTCCCCTCTCCAAAGGACCCCCCTCCGCCTTACCGGCCATGCAGGGCCTCTCACCTTTGTGTGAAGGCGCTGCACGAGATGAAACAACGGATCGTCGCTCCCTTCTGCCTCCACCGACATCTCTCTCCTTCTTCCTGTGCACGCCCTCCTCTAACGTAGGAAACTTACGTCAGAGGAGGGCGTGCACATGAGGAAGAAGGAGAGAGACGTCGGTGGAAGCAGAAGGGAGCGACGATCCGTTGTTTCATCTCGTGCAGCGCCTTCACACAAAGGTGAGAGGCCCTGCATGGCCGGTAAGGCGGAGGGGGGTCCTTTGGAGAGGGGAATGGCGTTGACGAACTCGAGGGGGGCGGAGCAAGGGGCGGAGGATGGCGGGAGGCGGAGCAATGTTGGGAAAAGAAGAAGATGAACACAGGCAGGGAGGGGGGCCCGGCGCTGCTAAAGTTTAACTTTTTATTTTCAATTTTTAATTTAGTGAAGGGCAGAAGCGTGGAACAGCGGCGATCTGGGGGGGGGGGGCAAGGCCGTCCATATAGGACGCTTCTGAAGAGCGCCTTTGCCCCCTCCCGATCCTTTTTTAAGGTATGTTAATTTTTTTAGTAATGCAGGGGAAAGCGGGGAGCCAGTGTTTGTGGTGTTTTTATTTTTTTTTCTCACTTTTCATGTTTAAACATGCCAGCTTTGATTTTTCTGGTACAGGGGGCAGCGGGGAGATGACAGCTCAGGCCTTTACGACTGGTCTGACCACACGTTAAATATGTTGCGGAAAATGATTTGGTGTAATCGTCGGTATTGTTAGTGCATCCCGAATCGCCCACATTACAATGGTAGTTACTCCGTTTTCGTTAGCTGCTTGCTTCGTTGGAAAAAGGCCTTTAATGCATGCAACGGTTGGGAATTTCGTTCGTTAAAGGGTTGTTAGAGGGTCGTTAAGGTTTAGTGCATCTAGCCCTCAGTCCCCTCAGGATTCAGACACTTGTGAGCCGATGATCAGAAGCAAACGTGGGCGCTAGAGGCCAATAGCACCATACTAGCTCCCGAGTTTGCTCCCACCCAGTGATTAGAGCCGGTGAGTGTTTGTAATAACGTGTTGGGCGGCTCTGAACGCTAATTGCATGCAAGTACATTCGAACAAGGTTCTCCCGCATTCCTTCCTCATTATCGGTGGACAGTGTGCCAAACAAGGGCGCTGCTCCCGCTATAAACGCTACACCAGCTTGGAGCTGGCGTTAAGGTTTGCCAGCGAGGGGGGAATGGGGGAGACCCACTGAAGAGGTTTGACAGATCCGGGATTTTCTCCTGGACCTGTCAAACCTAAGTTTCCCCCCCCCCCCAGCACAAGACCTGGACTTTCAGGCCCCCACCCCAAAACACAAAAACCCTGGTGGTCCAGTGGGGCTGCTAGCTTCCCCTCACCCCCACATTGAACAATAATGCCCTGATGATCCAGTGGGACTGCTCCCCCCCCCACTCCACTCAGTATTTTATAGACCTTTATAACTCCCCTTAGCTGTCTCCAAGCTAAAGAGCCCTTCCTTTTTAGCCCATCCCCTTTATCAGTTTGGTCACCCTTTATAGCTTTTCTAATTCTGCTATTTCTTTTTTGAGATGTGGTGACCAGAATTGCACACACTATTTGAGGTGTGGCTGTACCATGGAACGATACAAAGGCATTATAACATTCTCATTTTTGTTTTCCATGTATTCCTAACATTCTATTTGCTTTCTTAGCTGCCGCTGCGCACTGAGCAGAGAATTTAAACATATCAATGATGACTCCTAAATCATTTTTCTGGGTGGTGACTCCTAATGTGGAACCTCTTGCATCACGCAGCTGTGGTTTGGGTTCCTCTTTCCGACAAGCATTGCTTTCCACTTGCTCATATTAATATCCTCTGCCATGTGGAAGCCCAGTCTTCCAGTCTCGTAAGGTCCTCTTGCAATTTTTCACAATCCTCTTGTGATTTAACAACTTTAAATGTGCTAATAACACAAAGTTATTCAATCGCCTCACTCATTTATTCCCATTTCTAGATAATTTATAAAATTCTAAAAAGCAGCAGTCCCAGCACACAGCCTTGGGAAACCCCACTATTTACCCTTCTCCATTGAGAATATTGACCATTCAGCCCTACTCTGTTTATCTTTTAACAGGTTATTAATCCACACTAGGACACTGCCTCCTATCCCATGACTTTCCAATGTCCTCAGGACAGTATGCAGAAAGCTTGCAGTGCTATTGCATTTGCTCTTTTAAGTGTAAGATTTTGTTGTCAGTAGTAGTAAAACCAAAGAATTGGCAGTTACATGCCAAATATTTTGTAGAATTGGGCTAAATGAATAAAGCATGCATCTCTATTGGAGTACCTCTTAGCCATCCAAACTTCAAGAATGCATTGCTTATTTCATAATAGTACTACCTTGCCCTTCTAGAAAGGAATCTCCCACTAATATCCTTGGTTCCATGAAAATGTATTCTTATTCTGTAGCAAAGAGTGGTATAGAGCAGTGAAGTCTTATATTCCTTTGTTGCAGCTGTGGCAGGGAGGCTCTGTGTTCTATCATGCTTTACACTTTTATTTAACGTTCATATGGCTATAAAGGAAACCATCAAGTTCCTGAACTCTTAAATTCACACAATAAAGGAAATGGGGCAGCCTGCCAGCAGATTGCAGTGAATAGACTGTTTGTAAGATGTGATGGAAACATCCAGGCAAGTACATCAGATTCAAGTCCTGACTCCCCTTCCCCCCACCACTGGTCAAACTAGAAATTATTAGTCAAAGAGCATACAAGGAGAACAGCTATTTTGAGATTTAAAATATGATGACTTTATTATTTAATGAACTGTCTCTTGCTGTTTTGAGTACACTTGAGCTATTCCATTGTTAGCACATAGATATTCTTCTTTCTACATAGCTTCTATGTGAAATCCTTTTGGAAAATCTTCAGTGCAACAATACTACCAAATAATTTAAAGAGTTCAGTTAAGATTCCATTTTATTTTTTTGTAGGCTTCATTTCGATTAAAATTTTAATCGTGATTAATCAGTAAAGGCATGCTTACTTATTAATTTTTTTTTTTTTGCGTGGGGGGTGGGGGGGGGTTGCCACTGCAACTCCTTGTCACTTAACCCTCCATTGCCCAGAGTTGCAAAGAGGGGGGGGGGGGGGGGGGAACATACCATTAATCACGATTATAAATTTTAATCAAAATGTAGGCCTAAAAGAATAAAAAGTAATATACAATTTGAAAAATTACAGATAAAAGAATGTAAAACAGCTTTATAGGTTTCACGGCCTACTTCAGAAAAGCAAGCCTAATTTTTGGGTTTTAGTGTACATCTTTTTCAGTAGTAGCTCAGTAGTAGCTCACAGTGAGTTACTTTCAGGTACACTAGGTATTTTCCTATTCCCAGAGGGCTCAAAATCTAAGGGACCCTTTTACCAAACTTCGGTAAAAAGTGGCCTTAGTGCATTCTTACATGGGTCATTCCTGCAAGCCTAAGGATGGGTAAAATGGCCTTGTGCTTATTTTCCTGTTAGCACATGGCCTTAAGCGCATGAGCACGTACCACCACTGTTTTGTAGGCAGTAAAGGCTCACATGCTAACCATAAGCTAATCAGTTAGTGTGCGGCAATGTAGCTACACTAACTGATTGGGGCAGAGCATGCCCACTCTCCGCCCCTGCACTAAAAAAATATATTTTATTTTTTTAGCATGTGGGTAGCACGTTTTGATATCAAAGTTACTGCACTAAGGCATTTTTAGCTGTGGTAAGCATGTGTTAGTGCTTATTGCAGTTTAGGGAAACACAAGGCAAAGTCTAAGCGTTCAACTGTGAGTACTTCTGTGCTACCAGACCCAATTGAACATCATTTAATATCTATTAATAAAGATCTGCCCTCCCCTATCATATCTGGAATAGACTCTGGTCCTCCTTTAAGTTCAGGGGGTAGGCTGACCTCTGAGCCACCTAATACTCCACATCTTTCCCTAGTTGGGGGTTTATCCCAAAGAGGTTTTTTTTTTCCCCTATAGGAATTTGGTGGCGCAACATTCTTCACATTCCTTACTTCCTAATGTTTGCTCAATTATTCCAGTTATATTTCCTAAAGAAGTACCAGTATTAGACACTGATCCTTCTCAAGTATCATTATTGGATGTTTGGAAGATTGTAAAGAGGCACTGCTTCAAGGACCTGTACAGCAACTCTGATTTATTTTCAAGATTATGGTCTCAAAAACAGATGAAATGGAACACAAGATAGTTTCCTTTAAGAAAGTAGAATCTCAGCTTGGTAGTATTCAACAGGTTGGGGCATCCCATATTAAGTATAGCCTATACCTGCGCAGGCAACTTGAGGTTATAGAAAATCAATTGAGATATTCAAATCTGAGATTCTTACATTTTCCAGTTTGTCCTTTATTATTTGCTGAGATCTTATTAAGAAAATATTTCAAAGAAGTATTGACTTTGTCAAATGCTGATTCTCTTTTGATTTCTGAATGTTTTTATTTGCCAAATAGAGCACTGAAATTTCAGCGGGGTGGAGGGATGTTTTGTCATCGCAAACTAATTTGATGGAAAATTTGACTACTTTTTTAGAAACTGCTCATATTACTCAATGCTCCACCCTGCTGGTTTCTTTTGCTATGGATGTAGACAAAATTCTGGTCTTGAAAGTTTATTTTAAGAAAGATTTTTTTATTTTTTTTTTTTTGTGGAGGAAAACTTCAGGTATTTTCTGACTTTTCTAGAGCCACTCAGGCTAAACGTAAGCAGTTTCTTCAGTTTAAATCTAGAGTATTGGCAAGTTTTTCTTAGTTTCCATCTAAATGTTTAATTTCTTTTTCTGAAGCTCAATATATATTCTTTGAACCAGATCAGCTGGAGAGGTTTTTGTTAGATAAGGAAGTCAACTAGCATGGCAAGTTTATATTTAAAATTGTCTTAAGATATAAGGCCATGTTGTTTACTAAGCCACATTATTGATTTATTTTTATTTATTTATTGCATTTCTATCCCACATTTTCCCACCTGTTGGTAGGTTCAATGTGGCTTACATTCTCAAGCATTCTGTAATTTTCCTTAGCTCTGAACTTGAGTTCTAAGCCTAATAAAAAGGGGAGTTTCTTTCAGTGATATGGGGAGCTCGTCTGTGAGTAATGTACATACTTCGCAGAGAACCATGTTTCCTGTTCAAAGAAACTCCTGGCTTTCACTGTGAACAGGGCTCCCCCAGCTGATAGGAGCCTAGATGATGTAAGGACCAGTGATGATTGTTTTATTGCTTCTTTTCCTGGTCTAGGAACTCTTAGCATTGCTTAGATGTAGAGACCAGTGATGTAATGATTGTTTATAGATAGGTATTGTTTCTTTTTAGTTATATAGCAATCGTGTGTATATAGCTTAATCATTGTATATATCTTAATCATTGTAGATTTTAGAACCTCTAATAAAGGTCTCATTTATTTTATTTTTATTTTTCTTACATTTGTACCCGCACTTTCCCACTCATAGCAGGTTCAATGCGACTTACATATTATATACAGGTACTTATTTGTACCTGGGGCAATGGAGGTACAAGGAGCTGCCTGTGCCTGCAGTGGGAATCAAACCCAGTTCCCCAGGACCAAAGTCCACCACTCTAACCACTAGGCCACTCCTAATATGAATCCAAAAGGATCCACAGTAATTACTGAGTAGTTTGTGTTAGTGAAGCAGGCTGTAAATCCATAGCAGTACAGCAGGTTTTGGAGAGTGCAACCCATAGTGCTGGGGTGGAGTTGATTTTTTGCACATTATGGAAATGGGGAATGGATTGTATGAGTAATTGATAATTTCCCCAGTTCCTTGGTCCGATCACATTTTGCTCTTGTTTGAGTGACGGGGAGTTGGGTATTGAAGGTGGACACCCATCTTAAAGTTGCAGTTAAATTGGTGAAGGAAATAGCCCCAGATGATCTTTTCAAAACTCTTAAAACCCGCTTAGATGAGGAACAGGATTCTTCATGTCAAGAGTTTTTAATTTAAAAACTGGGAACTGTGCAAAAAGCTGCTGCTGGTAGAAGTTAAGAAGGCAGCACTATGGTATACCGAGTCTCTTTAGGTACGGAAAAGAGGAAATATGATTGATTTATGGTGGAAAACCAATTCTGAGGAAAAATAGTTCTATGCAATACAAATTGGTTTCACAAGTGGATAAAAAGGAGCATTTGCTAAGATTTACCTGAGTAATGAATAGTCTAAGAACTGTTCTTTAGTCTGTAGTAGATTGGTGAAGAGAGCAGAGCTAAAGGTGCAAATAAATTGCACTGTAATGATTTTATGGAATACCTTAAATTGAAGGTGGATCAAATTTGTGATTTATTAGAGGATGATCAGAAGGGCACTAAATTTGAAAGCATAATTTGGGATTGCGGATCCAGCTCAAAAAGACTTTGGGTTGAAGGATGAAGACAGTCTGAGAGGTATAAGTCAGATTTAAGATCTTAGGATAGAAGCAGAAGGATGTGAAGTTTGGTCAACTTTTCATCAGGTAATGGAATATCAATTACCAGAAGTTTAGGTGGCATGAACTCAAATCTGTGTCATCTGGGTTGGTTAAAACAGCAAGCGAGGGCTTAAGGAAGAAATTGGTGATTGTAAATGCACCTTTTGAAGACAATATGTTTTGAGGAGTTGAAGAAATTGTTGGTTAGACCGTGTTTAGGAAAAACAGGTCCAGCAGTTTTGGATAATTATAGTCCTGTATCTAATGTCTCTTTTTTGGGGAAATGGATCAAAAAAATTAGTAGGACAACAGCTAGGTGACTTTCTGTAAAACAAGGTAATTTTCAGTAAATGTTTCTGTTTTTAGGAAATTTTGATGTATTGGAGCTTTTAACAGCTTCTATGGATGATGTCTATTGTGGATTGAGAAGAGATTGAATATGGTAATCTTTTTAGATCTATCCACAGCTCATGAAAGAAATCAAGTGCAATGGTTTAATTCTTGTTTCATTTTGTTTTCTTATCAAGGAGAGGGTACATTGAATATTCTATGGGAAAAAGTTTTCTGATGAGTAGAATGTGATGGTGGCATACCATGGGGATTGGTACTTCACCCTGTACGTTTTAAATATTTTTGGACCCTACTTGGTAGAGAACTGGATAGGCTGGAAGTTTGATATCATTTGTTTGCTGCTGATATCCAGATTATGGTACCAGTAGGTGATCAGTAGAGAGAACATTTGAAAAGTATTAATATTGGGATGGAGGTGGTGGCCACCTGGTTACAGAAGAATAGATTGCTGTTGGATGTGGAAAAATCTGTAGTCCTGAGGCTAGGGAAGAAGGAGGTTGACAGTAATTTTATGGTTTGTATAAAAGATCTTTAGATGCATATGAAACTGGTGGTTCATAATTTGAGGATGTGGTTGGACAGGAACTTGTTTTGTGTGTTGTGTTAGAAATAGCATAACTGTTATATTGTGCACTGTTATTTAAGTGTATTTTACTGCTGTAATCACTAATTGCCCATGTCTATGTAATTCAAGCTGTACACCACCTTGGATGAATTTCTGAAAAAGGTGGTAAAGTGTTTTATCTTCACATCCTGTCAATTACTGAATATTTTCAGTGTGAGTAGTTGTGGCTTTTAGTTTCATAATCTAATCTTGACAAGATCGTAGTTTGAACTGTTTTGATGACAGACTTACCAAAACAATCTTTAGCACAAATTTGGTTGTAGAGCATGGCAGTTCAGTTGCTGAGTGGGTTAGATATTTGAGATCACGTGACCCTCCCAATGCTGAGAGCATTGAATCGACTGCCAGTGTCATTTAAAAATTTAATACTGGTTCTTAAAATGTTGCATACATTAGCTCCCTTGTATTTTCAGGATTGTTTGATGACTTGTCACCTGAGTAGTAAGCTGTGCCTATTGGGAGAGAATCTATTTGAGCTTCCTTTCGTTTGAAACAATTAGGGGCCCTTTTACTAAGCTGCGTAAGCGTCTACATGCACCCAATGCATGCCAAAATGGAGTTACCACCTGACTACCGCGTGGCTTTTGTGGGAATTTCATTGGTGGTGCAACATTCTTCACCCTCCTTACTTCCTTAGTTTGCACTGGCATGAATTAAGAAATTAGGGATTTTTTATTTTTGTTCCTGTTTTTGGATGTAATTTGGTGGAATAAAACTGCTGGATATGATTTAGTTGGAGAAGGAATATTTATGCTTTCGAGTCATTCCGTGTCAAGTGGACCAGGGGTCCCCACCTCACCATCTCAGATTTTGATGAAATTTGGTACATAGTTTCTTTATGATAAACTAAGCTGTGCAAAATTTTAGTTCAAAAGACTAAAAATTGGAGGTTCAAGGGGACCTCAAGTAAAGGGTTACAAAATGTCGCCTGAGCAAAAATGACATTTTGGGCCAACTTCCAGAAGCTGTAAAACTGGAAGTTTTAGTAGTACAAGGGGGATATTTGGAGAACCTGCACTACTTTTAGGGCTTAATGAACTGGCAAAACCCCATGTTCCTAGTCCTCTTACTTTTTGAATGGTTTAGGCTCAAACTTTGCCACAAAAACTGCAAAAACCAATTTACAGCGATGTTGAGGCTGCTGTAGTTTCTAAACTAGTTGGCCTTTCAGGTTGATTTTTGGTAGGTGTACTAAATGTACGGCTGTAATGAGGCCTTCCAATTTGCAGCACTTTCCTTCAAGTGGTTGAAAAGTTATAAGCGTTCAAAGTTGGTATAAAAAGCATTTTTGCCCATATTGGGCTATCTTTGATGCCCATGATCTCCAGTGGGACAGCTTCAATATTCTTTCTTTTAGCACCATTAGAAAGAGCAGATTTCCTTCTATCAGAATATGTAGTTTTCATTTTGGAGTCTCTTCATATAAGGATTGCAAAAATGCCCTCAAATGTTTGCGGGCAGCAGCCTGTGATTTCTTCACTACACCCTTGATACAAGTGTAGTAAAAGTGATTCTTCTTTGAAAAAGCACCAGTTTTTTAAAATTAAGAACACATTATGTTATAAAACTGTATTCAAGAAAACTAAAAAACAGGAATGTTTTTTAGGATGTGGAAGGATGAGGCCAGGTTTCATAACAGGTTTAAAGAAAACTGCAGTCAGTTAGGATGACCAACTTGGCCAATTATGATTGGTGGACCCTGTTGCAAGGCGTCTGAGTGTCTGTTGCTGGTGTTTCTTCACCCTTGCTACAGTTTGACCTCTTAGTGAACTGTAGGCATCAAAGTAAGCCTAGCAACAGACACTCAGGAGCCAGGAGGTACCAGAAGCATACAATTGGGCAATGAAACAAACAATTCTGCCTTGCAACAGGGTTCACCAATCATAATTGGCCAAGTCTAACTGGCTAAAGAAGTTTTCTTTAAACATTATGTTATAATACAGTGTTCAAGTAAACTAAAAAACAGGGTGGAAACCATTGTATACATACTTCTTGTTGAAGAAACTCGCACCTGCACCGACAGGCTCATTTATATTGAATTAAATGCCACAAATGAAGATATTAATCACTTTAGACTGAAGTAAAATTTTACCCATTGAAAACCTGATTGCAAGAATAAATGCGTTTGTTGAACTGATGCTAATGGTCGGTCATCAATGGATCCAGAAAGATCAGATGAATTTCCACTTTGCTCAGTTGGCTGTTCAAGTACATCAGAGTGTCATTTACTGACATACAATAAAAATAAAGGTTTGAAATTAATTGAAGAGCTTCTGCCTGATCAACAGAAGTTGTTACAAGAGCGTTCTGGTCAACTTTTCGATGCTGGATCAACTATTTGCCTTCATCATGAATCCTTACTATTGAAAAAGTTGAATTTTTGCAAAGAACCTGCTGTAACCCATTTTCCAAAGGTGGTCATAATGCAAAAAGGGGCTTAAGAGTGCTGGATGACACACTAGCAGCCCAGCTAAAGGCCTTAACAAGCAAAATATTTGTGCCGGGTCAGAAACTATGTCCATCTTGTCGAAAAGACGTCAGTAACAGAGCTGCTGATTCTTTATCATCATCAACAACAGCAGATGATGAACACAGTGACATTTCTGGCAAGTTGAACACAAGTTTGACATCTCTTGGTATTTCTCCATTAAAGTTCAAAAAAGTCAGCAAGCGTGATGTACGAGGCTACACCAAGCGCAAAATCAGGCGAGTGCAAAATACTTTGAGTCATCATCTTGCAGTTGCTGGTGGCTTAGACCTAAATGAGTTTGAAACTCAACCTTCTACCAGTCAGAAATGTGACAAATGTTCTGATTATGATGACCTGCTAAACGAGTTGAAAAACAAAGTCCAAGTTTCAGCAAATCATGCAGAAAAACTGCAAATACTAACTTTAGCACCAAAAAGCTGGTCTATTGAAAGAACTGCCTCAGAATTCATGGTTTCAACTAGAATGGTTAAAAAAGCAAGAAATCTGAAATCAGTTTGTGGAATTCTGGCAAAACCAGACAAGAAGAAAGGTAAAGTTTTACCAGAAGAAACAGAAAAAAAAATTCTTGGCTTTTTTGAAGATGATGAATTCAGTAGACTGTGCCCAGGGAAAAAAGATTTTGTCTCTGTCAGAACTGGCACTGAAAAAATTCAAATGCAAAAGCGCTTGCTGCTTAGCAATCTAAAAGAAATGTATGTTGCATATCGTACTCGAAATGGGCCAGAAGTGGGTTTTTCCAAATTTTGTGAGCTAAGGCCAAAATGGTGTGTCACTGTTGGCTCATCTGGTATGCATTCAGTGTGTGTTTGTGTCATTCATCAAAATGTGAAGCTTATGCTTGCTGGAAGCCATCTGCTGAACGAAGATTACAAAGCACTGATGGCTAAAACTGTGTGCAATTTGGAATGCAAAGAATGCATGCTTCACAGGTGTGAAATATGTCCAGGTAAAGATGTGCTTGAAAATTACCTGACAGAAGTGTTCAGTGATGCTGACCCAGGTGAAACAATCGAGTTTAAGCAGTGGGTTCATACAGATCGCACCACACTAGAGACCAAACAGATGTATGTTGATGATTTTGTATCTGAGCTTGCATTGAAAGTTTCAAACCTGTCAATTCACCATTACATTTCCAAACATCAGACACAATACTTAAAAACTGTTAAAGAAAACCTAAATCCTTGTGAAATTGTTGTTCTCTTGGACTTTGCTGAAAACTACTCCTTTATTGTCCAAGATGCTGTTCAAGGTTTCCACTGGGAAAACAGTCAAGCTACACTGCATCCATTTGTTGTGTACTTCCGTGATGCTTCAAGTGAAATTCAGTGCATAAGTGTTTGCATAATAAGTGACAGCTTGCGGCTTGATGCAGTTGCTGTACATACATTCTTGGAAAAATTAATCGCGTTCTTGAAAAGCAAAATTGGAGAAATAAAATATGTAACATACTTTAGTGATGGCTCAGCTGCACAATACAAGAACTTCAAAAACTTTGCCAACTTGTGCTATCATCAAACAGAATTTGGAATAAGTGCACAGTGGAATTGCTTTGGCACAAGCCATGGCAAGTCACCATGTGATGCCATAGGTGGTACAACAAAGCGACTAGCTGCTCAGGCTAGTTTGCAACGACCTAAAAATAGCCAAATTCTCACAGCACAAGGCTTGTTTGAATTTTGTGATCAAAAAATAAATAAAATCAAGTTCATTTTTGTTTCCAAGGATGAAATTGAATCTTCAAGATCTGCACAAGAAGAAAGATTCAGTAAAGCTTCCACAGTTGCTGGAACTCGTGAAAATCACCAATTTATTCCCATTGACTTGAACCAAATTTCAGTCAGTAGAGTGTCAAATGATTCCTCCTCATTTGTTGTCAAACTTTGTCAGTCAGATGACCCAGTGAGTGTACCTGGCATAAATGTGTCTCAACTTCAGCCTGGGCAGTATGTTGCCTGTGTTTATGACAACAAATGGTGGATTGGCAATGTCTGTGACACATCATTTGAAGAACATGATGCCTTGGTCAACTTTATGCATCCATGCGGGCCTGCACGATCATTTCATTGGCCTAGCAGAAGAGATTCTTGTTGGATTTCTGAACAGCATATTCTAGCAGTTCTTCCAGTACCAGCAACTACAGCACTTGGACGACAGTATACATTTCCAGAAACAGCAGTGAAACTTATCAGTGAAAAATTCTTGTCACTTCAGCACTGAGGTTTTACTTGGGAACCATTAAGACACCCCCATTAGGCTTGAGAAACTAGGCAAAGACAACCAAATGAGGCTTGGGAACCTCAAGTAAGATGCCCACCTTCAGGTTTGGGAACCTGTGCCAAGTGGCTGGACTTGCCTGGCTATCGGGCGTGAACTCTTGGCGATGAGGTTGCCACTTCCTATTGAATTGGTAGTGGCGTAGCCACCATGGACCAACGCATGCTTAAAGCAACTGAGTGACTTATACAGCAATTAGAAACATCGATGGGCCCTATATCCGTTTCATCTATCATTCAACAATACTGGCCAAAAAACACTTTTTTTGCAATCCTTATATGGAGAGACTCCAAATTGAAAACTACATATTCTGATAGAAGGAAATCTGCTCTTTCTAATGGTGCTAAAAGAAAGAATATTGAAGCTGTCCCACTGGAGATCAAGGGCATCAAAGATAGCCCAATATGGGCAAAAATGCTTTTTATACCAACTTTGAACGCTTATAATTTTTCAACCACTTGAAGGAAAGTGCTGCAAATTGGAAGGCCTCATTACAGCCGTACATTTAGTACACCTACCAAAAATCAACCTGAAAGGCCAACTAGTTTAGAAACTACAGCAGCCTCAACATCGCTGTAAATTGGTTTTTGCAGTTTTTGTGGCAAGGTTTGAGCCTAAACCATTCAAAAAGTAAGAGGACTAGGAACATGGGGTTTTGCCATTTCATTAAGCCCTAAAAGTAGTGCAGGTTCTCCAAATATCCCCCTTGTACTACTAAAACTTCCAGTTTTACAGCTTCTGGAAGTTGGCCCAAAATGTCATTTTTGCTCAGGCGACATTTTGCAACCCTTTATTTGAGGTCCCCTAGAACCTCCAATTTTTAGTCTTTTGAACTAAAATTTTTCACAGCTTAGTTTTTTATCATAAAGAAACTATGTACCAAATTTCATCAAAATCTGAGATGGTGAGGTGGGGACGACCTTTAAAATTGGTCCACTTGACACGAAATGACTCTTTCGTAAGTTTGGTAAGAGCCTGGCTTTAGCAATTGGCACTTGTGGAAGCAGAGACATAATGTTTATTGGATGGAGGAGTGGATAACAGAAAATGGGCGACAGAGGGAGATGGGTTTGTTATAATTTATAAGTGGTGATTAATAAGTTGCAATAAATAAACACTCATTTGCTTGAAATGGACAAGTCTTATAATTTTTCAGAAGATTATTCTTACAAGATGCTTTAAATATTTGTATTCTTCGATCTGAAGATATGTTTGCTTAGCACTTGGTTTATGAAAATACTGTCTGAATGACTTGGCAGGTGGAAGAACACCATTCAAGCATGATTTTGGACATATGAAAGGATTCTGGCAGGATTTAAAAAGGGGTGGGGAAGTGTCTCAGGTTGGCAGCAGAGTACTTAAAACTGTCTTAAAATTTTATATTGTAGCAATTAAAAAAAAAAGCCAGTAAATTAGTCTCTTTAAACTCTACTGCCCTCCACAGATCTGGAGTTTTAAATTATGACAGCTAAATGTCTTCTGAGCTGAATTTTGCCTTTGGCAGCTGATCTGAATTGCGGTTTATAGTAGTATCTGTGAACTGAGCTAATATTCCTCATGGTGAAAAATAAAACTTTGATCTGCTGCTTCAGGAATCTCAAGTTTAAACCCTCTTCCTTCAAATGTTCAAGATTTAATTTGCTGGGTTAGAAGGTCAAGTTGAGGCACTGACTAGATAGTGGGCTTTAAGGTCACGAGAAGCATATTTTATTTATTTTTCCATTTACAGCCCGCCTATTTAGGTGGATTTAATAACAACATTCACAATAAAATTACAAAGGCCAAACATGAAAACAAGCTGTACTGTCTCTCTGCTCTTTCTAAAAAACATAGAACAAATAAGTATGTCAGATTACATAGAAAAGACTCACTGCTTGGCAATTTATTTCACACTATGGGCCCAACAGTGGAAAGAGCGCTCTTTCGTGTATCTAAATGATGTACCTTTGCCAACAAAGGCATGACTAATTGCTGCAAACCCACAAATCTAAGGGAGCATATTGGCTCATAAATGTGCAACACTTGCGTCGCATACAGTGGAGCCATACTAACTTAAATTGGGTTCTAAACTGCATTGGAAACCAGTGTTTGGCTTTCGTAGAGATGGTGACATAATCAAATTGATTCAGTCCAACTATCAAATGCACTGCATCATGTTGTATAACTTGCAACACCTTATAACCAGAGTGTGAAAGACCCAAGTATAAACTGTTGCACTAGTCTAACTTAGACAAAACCAGACTTTGCACAACAACAACTGAAAGTCAGATGTAGGTAACATTGGCTTAATTTTACTGAAAACAAGCAGTTGCAAAAAAATAAATGTGTGCAATTTTGGTTACAAGAGCCTTCAGATTCAAAAGTGAATCTAGTAGCACCCAAAGACCAAGAATGTGAATGTGCAAATTCTACAGTGCTGAAACTGTACCAGTGCAAGAATTTTACCATATCCTCATCTACTTATCATGATTTCAGTTTTAGATAAATTCAAAGCAAGCTTGTTTTTATTCATCCAGTGCTGTATCTTTTGCAAACAATACTAACATCCTCTCAAAAAAAAAAAACTGTCATCATTTGTGGAAAACATTGAAGTTATCTGCATATATCCTATAATCCTAAGAAACAAGATGGCAAGCGATCCGCAAAATCCAACGTGGAGACAAACAAAGCAGATCAATCAGTGACTTACCCTGTGTATTGAGCTGATGTCCTCACCTTGATTGAGGAAAGCACCCTGCTGGTTTTTTACGTTTCAATCTCATGTCCTGCTTGGACTATTAGCCCCTGACGCAGCCCTTGTGGGCGAAACATAGTCTGTGTCGGGCGAATCTCTGAAAATAAAGTTTTGAACCATATCACTGATTGATCTGCTTTGTTTGTCTCCACGTTATCTATATATATAAAAGGCAACCCCAACATTCTGAAGCCTCCACGGAAGTTGAGGCGCCCGAGATATCCGGTGTGCCCTGGAATGTCTGCACCGCCCTCGTGTCAAAACGTCATGACGCGTCAAAACGTCATGACGTCGAGGGCGGAGCTATTGACACTCCAGGGCCGAAACTGCCCACAGCGAACAAGGCAAGTAGCTTCGAGGGACGGAGGGAGGGGGCCCCTTGCTAGCGCCCGTTTCATTCCGCTCAGAAACGGGCATTTTTTCCTAGTATCCTATAATCTACTTGCAAGGCTTGCAACACTCACTCTACATAGGGGCTGAAGATAGGGATTGAAAACACAGCTGTTAAGAACAGAACATCGTGGCACTTCCATATCTTTTGGGGGTGGGGTGGGAGAGGGTAATTTTCTTACTCATTGATGATACATTTTTAGCCATTTGGTGTTTGCTTGCTTCTTTGGTGTTCAGGTTGTCTTCACTAATAGGTGCTTTAAACTAGAATAGTGGGTAGGGAATGGAGATAAAATGTAAAAGAGTGTGATGACAGTTTTAAGAATTTCTTTTTCTTTATGTATTTTCTGCGATTGGATTCATTGTATATTCCTATTGTTGGTCTCGTCAATAAAACTTTTTTAAAATTAAGGTGTTACAGTAGTCAATATTTGGACAAAGTGATTGTATCAGATGAAGCCTATAAAAAGCTTTCGGCACTACACTAGATATGAGTAGCAAATGTAAGATCTGCATCAAAAGTAGCACCCAGGACTTTACGTGAATTGACAATGGAAATGATGCTACCAAGGAGACGGAGGTTTCTTATTAGTCAGATGGACACCATGAGAAAATACCATTGATTGTGTTTTGGAAAGATTTAACTTCATTTTATGAGTCCCAATCCAAAACAGAATTCTTTCCAGTTTTGGAAATAAAGCATCCCAGGCTACCTGGACTAATGACTCAGATATATTATTATTATTAACATTATTATTAACATTTGTATAGCGCTACCAGACGCACGCAGCACTGAACACCTGACACAGAGAGACAGTCCCTGCTCGATAGAGCTTACAATCTAAAAATACAGACAGAAAAGACAATTAAGGGTGAGGAAAGTACTGGGTGAGAAGGAACAAGGATAGGGGAATTGAGTAGTGGTTAGGAGCCAAAAGCAGTGGTGAAAGGGTGGGTTTTCAACATAGATTTGAAAACAGGTAGAGATGGAGCTAGGCATACAGGCGCAGGAAGTCCATTCCAGGCATAAGGTGCGGCGCGGGAAAAGGAACGAAGCCTGGCATTAGCAGTGGAGGAGAAGGGGGACGACAAGAGTTCTGTGTAGATAAAGGGTGAAAATAAGGTCTGTTATAAGTGATGCCAATGGGGCCAAGAACATATTGAACAACAGGGGAGCTAAAAGTGAGCTCTGAGGAACTCCAGAGTGCAATGAAAAGGTGTCAGATAAGACATTATTGTTCCATAAAACACGGTATTAAAGATCACTGAGATAAGATTGGAACCAATTCCATGCAGTGCCAACTACTCTGATATGTCGTAATCTCTCAGGAGTAAGGTATGATCTACAAGATCAAATGCTGACGAGAGATCGATAGACAGTAAAAAGACTGGTTGCGGGCATAATCCTTATTTGCTACCATAATCTACATTGCCTTTCATTCTGTTGGTCCTCATGGTTTTCCTCTGCTGCCACTCCTTAGCCCCTTCCTGTTCCACACTCTGATAACCTGGGTTTTGCTTACAAGTCTCCCTTTTGCCGACTTGTGCATTGTTGTTTCCTTACTGCATCTTCCCCTTGTATTGGGCACACCTCTTTCCTGTCTCAAATTGATACAAAGTCTCATTTTGTCCCTCTTTTTAGTGCCCTCCATAGCCCCGCTCAGTTTTCTGTTCTGCTATTTTCTTTCATTCCCTCTTGTTTTTTTTTTTTTAATTAATACTGTTTGGGATTCTGGAAATGTTTTATACAACTGTAACAGCAGCTTTTGCTGTCACAAACTTAACTCGAGCTGGATTTACAGAGTTGACAGAGGTAAACTGTTTTGCATCCCTATGCCTAATCTCTATAAGTCACTTTCAAACAAATACCTGATGTTTTTGTATATGGAGCTTGTGCATTTAATATACATGCTGTTGGGTACTTATGTTCTCTGAGTGTGGTTGTGGTTCATTTGGATTTGCTGCATTCGATAGAAACGCTAGGTACACTAGGACACACAAGCAGTTAGTTGTATGCTTGTTAAACTCTGCTAAGTATGGAAATCCATTTAAGTGATGCTTTTGGATTTCAAAGTAGTATTTTCCAGAAATGCATATTCCTGCAAATGTGTTCTTTGTTACTTGCACCCACTTGAACCAGCATGTTTTATCCAATACTGCTAATAACAATCTTGAAGGAGTGGAACAAGTATTTGTGTTTTTTTTCAAGATGTTTGTTAAAATGAACAGAAATTCTCAAGGGAGCTTTGATATTTTCCCCCTCCTTGGAAGGCCATAGGAATGTGTTTTGCTGCTACTGTTTTAGTGTGCATATAGTCCCTGCAGAAATAAGCTTTTAGCAGACTGCCAACTGGTTTGTCAGTCGGTTGCATGTTTGTTTTATCTTCTGTGGTGCTGGCAGTGTATTGCTAGTATGTGTTATCTATGTGTAATTTATGATGCTGAGGATCTCATACCATTAGAATTACAGGGCCCTTCAATGCAAAGCATGGTTATCTCTTCTCTCAGCATCCTACACTGGCTTTTACTGCTGGCAGTATTATTCTAGTTCATTGGCCTTAAAGGTCAAGAGAACTCTGTTATACTTCAAAATGTAGGCATAAGATTACTAGAATCATTTCTTGAGGTCTATTTACAAAACATTTTGCCTTGTTTTGTGTCAATAAGAAAAATGTTTTATGTGAGTTGAGCCCAGGACTGGGAAGGGGGAGGAGCTGGGCTTAGGTTGAAAAAAAACTGCCACCAAATCCTGGAATTGAAAATAGGACCTGGGCCGCAGAATGTGCCCTTGGGCTCAAAATAGAGGCTAGAAAAATGCTGTCTGGGCCTAGGTTGGCCGAAGAACAAAGCCTGAACTGGAAAAGGTACTCTCAGGGACTATATAGAAAGGAAAGAGGATTAGGTAGAATAGTACTTGGTATTGGCAGGTGGGATAGGAACTACCATCATGGCTGTCCTATGCTGCTGGCCATGAAAAAGGAGAGGCTGGAGGGGATGGAAGGAAAAAAACTGGGAGAGCAACAAAGTTGAGCAAAATGTACATTTCAACAAAAAGAGACAAAATTCTATGAAAAGAACATAATTTTTAAAAATTTGCATTTTTTTTGTTGTTGCTCCGATTCCTAAAAATGTGAACTAACAGCTAAGATAGCTGAAGTGATATCCAGTTGAGCCTGTTATTTTTAGCTTTGCTTTCCCGACAAGTAAGATTAGTTTTTCAGGTTAGTGTTGCCAAATGTGTGTGTGTGTGTGTATGCTGCCTGGCAAACATGAATCTTAATTCTAAATCAGGTTAAGCTGGGTGTGATCTCTGTCCAGATTGCTGTATGAACTGTTCCTAATTCCCTCTGTATTGTGCCAAATAAGCACGTTCGGTCTGACCCAGTATGGCAACTCGAAGATCCATCTAACCATTATCCTGTTTTTAACAGTGGCTGCTCTAGGTCACAAGTACCTGGCAGAATCCCAAAAAGTTATGATTCTATTCTACTTACCCACCAAGGATAAGCAGTGGGTTTCCTGGGATCTGCCTTAACCGTTTATGGATTTTTACTTCAGGGAACTTATACATAACTTTTTAAAACAGTTACATGCTTTTACCAGATCCTCTGGCAACAAGTTCCAGAGCTTAAATGTTCTGTCTTGTTTGTTTCGCTTCATGGATTGTCCCTAGTCTTTGTATTTTTTGAAAAAGTAAACAATCTATTCGCGTTGACACATTCCAATCCATTCAGGACTTTATTGACCTTTATCATACCTCCCCTTAGCCATCTCTTTTCCATGTGAAGAGCTCTAACTTTTTTAGCCTTTGCTCATGAGTCATTCCATCCCCTTAATCATTTTGGTCACCCTTCTCTCTACGTTTTCTAATTTCACTATCTTTTTTGGAGACCAGACCTGCACACTGTACTCAAGGAGCAAATGCACCATGGAGGGATAGACATATTCCTTTCCTACTGATTAACATTGTTTGCTTTCATGGCCTTTGCTGGACACTGAGCAGAAGAATTGATCACAGTAAAACATAGATCTTTTTCCTGGGTGGAACCTAGCATTGTGTAGCTATAATTTGGGTTAGTCTTTCCAATGTGCATCACTTTACACTAGTCCATATTAAATTTCATCTGCCATTTGGATGCCCAGTCTCCCAAGGTCCTTCTGCAATTTCTCATAACCTGCATGTGATTTCACAACTTTGAATAATTTTGGTCCATCTGCAAATTAGATCACCTTGCTTGTTCCCATTTCCAGATCATTTATAAATAAGTTAAAAAAAAACCAGGTCCCAGTATAGATCCTTGTGGTTCTTCTCTATTCACCTTCCTCCATTGAAAGAATTGTCCATTTATCCTACTCTGGAGTGGAGGAGTAACTTAATGGTTACCTAGTTCAAATCCTACTACAGCTCCTTGTGATCTTGTGCAAGTCACTTAACCCTCCATTGCTTCAGATACAAATTTAGACTGTGACTCCTGCAGGGACAGAACAATACCTACTGTCTACGAATGTACTGCTTTGATAGCTTTTGAGCTTATGGGACATTAATATTGCCTCCTATCCCATGGCCTTTTAATTTCCTCAGGAATCTCTCATGATGGACTTGGTCAAAAGCTTTCTGAAAATCTAGATACATACTACATGATGTGGCTAACCTTTATTACTATATTTGTTTGCCTTCAAAAAATGTGGCAGATTGGTGAGGCAAAACTTCCCTTTGTCTAATCTTGTTGACTCTGTACCGTTAATCAAGGTTTGTGTTCTGTAATTTTGTTCTTTATAATATTCTACCATTTTGCCTGGCATTTATGTTTGGCTTACTGATCTAAAGTTTCCTGTATCCCCATGAAACTCTTTTTAAAAACTGCTGTTAAATTGGAATGTTCTAGTCTACAGGTACTGTGGATGATTTTAATGATAGGCTGCAGCTTAGTAATAATAGATCCATAATTTCATTTTTGAGTTCTTTCACTACATTAGGATGTGTACTATCCAGTCAAGGTAATATGCTCTTTAGCTTGTTGATTTGGCCTATTGCATCTTTGAGGTTCATTGAGATTTGTTTCAGTTCTTCTCTATCATCACCTTTAAGTGCCATTTCTGGTACAGGTGGCTTCCTTAAAGCCTCCTCAGTAATGACCAAAGCAAAGAATTAGTCCATTGGTGTCAACTTCAGGAGGGCCAGAGCTCAAACTAGATGGATACGAAATTCTCTGCATCCTCTCCCTGCCAGAGGCGTAGCTAGGTTTTGACATCTGGGGGAGCAAACTTTTGTAAAATAGGCACCAGAAGGGTAGGCCGGACATAGCATCCCACAGCAGAGAAGGTGCAACTAGACATTCTTGGAAAAGACAAGGCACTGCTAATGCACCTCAAACCTAAATCTGAATGTTAAAAGTACTGCCTGAGAATCTGGAAAATCCAAAATTCTATATTGACCCAATCCCTGAGCAGTCTGGATTTTTGCATGTACTGAATTTATAATAGGGGGGTCGGGAGGGGGGTCTAAACTGATCCCTTCTTAATAGCCACCATCGTTTTGCAGTTGGGTAAGCCTTTTGAACAGGCCACTTTGTACACTTGAATAGACTGACAAATCACTAATCTTACTAAACAGACACACATTGAAGATTTTTGCAGCCACACTCCCAGTATAGTGCTTAAGTGTACCCATAAAGCTTTCCCAAAATTCTCAAGTCCATGTGACATGAATGAAGATTCCATCTTCCTCCATACATTTGGGACAAACCAAGTTGGCCCCGCTCCCATCTTGTGGGCAACTGGTGAAAGTATAGGCAGTGTTGCGTTTTAAAATGGAGTTCACGCAATTGTTTACAGCCTCAATGTACTCCCTTCAAGTCCTCTTCAGAATAACAACCTTCCCCAAAATCCATCTCACATTTGCCTCTGGTTTCCAAAAACAGTGGTGTTTAAATCTTCTCATAACTGTGTTATAATAGCCACCCAGCAACCCCTTACTCACTGTGTGTAAGGGCTACTTTTCATCAAACTGATTGTCTGCCATGACTTTGAGTAGGCACATACTAATTCAGAAACAACAAAACAAGCGGAAGAAATCCAGAAAGACCAGACTGAAACCACAGATGGTAAGAGCACCAAAAATGTTTTATTGGGACCCTACACGGTCCGTGTTTCGGCCGAAAAGGCCTTCTTCAGGGGTCTTCAAATTGACATATATGGATATTCCTCCAAAAGTTCTCACGAGATGAGACGGTCACTGGTGCTGTCCGAAGGGAGCATAGACATTACAGTCATGGCTTTTCTTTCTCATACTAATTCAGTCACACAGTGGTGCAGTCAGTCTGAGGAAGAGAGGCCATGGAGATCTTTTAAGGTTTCAAAACTTAATATATCAATTTCCTCTTCCTCTGATACATTGTTAATCTCACCTGCTGCCAATTCTGAAAAGTACTCTTGCATTCCCAGCGCAAAATCCCCATTCCCTTTGATGGACAGGTATCTAGAATAAAAGGGCAGCACTCAGCATTTGCGAGATATACTCCAATCCTGATTTAATGAGTGAACTAATATGTCGTGCTTTATATGCCTCAGGAGCACTGTTGTCCTAGCTTTCAAAACATATGATAAGCGACAAGGCTCAATTATTTGCCTCTGTTGTATCAAAAACCCAGTCACGGGCCTTGTGTAGATGACAAACTGTATTATAGGTCTGCAAATCAGGGAGTCCTAAGTTTCCTTTACTCTGATGCACTTGTAGCAAAGGTAAATGCATTTATGTCCTCTTGTTACCCTATAAGAAATAAGAAACCAATCCATTTCCAGCATCATAAATGAGAAGGTTTCAAAATCGGGGGGGGGGGGGGGGGGGGGTAATATCTACAATAGGTAAAGCCATATACGCAGAATGAACATTCTCACTGTTAACAAGTTCCAAAAATGTCCAATGGCTGATCTTAATCTTAGATCCAACATACTGGATTTGAAGAACAAACTGAGCCATTGGCCATTTTTGAAACTTGTGTATGGCGTCTTCCACTCTTTTTTTTTTAAAGTTTTTTGGGATGTATTTGTTTCCTGTTTGTTTCTCACACATTCTCATTGTACGTTTTCCACAGTCTTGGCCAGAGATCTCTATAGTTCTTTTCAAGCAATCTTAGGTCTAATAGTGACTACTTTAGCATTTTCCTTAACCTGTAGCTGCCTACTTTGGAGGGTTGGCCTGACCAAGGCAGTGCTTTGGTAGTGCCATATTGTTTGTTTTAGAATGATGGATCTAGCAGTGCCCCAAGGAATATTCAAACTGAAATTTTCTTAGATTTTTCCCCCAATCTGTACATTTCATCAACATTATTTGGAGTTCTTTTGGCAGGTCCTTATTTGGTATGTTTAGACCTTTGCTTCAAATTCTTTTCATAGAGCAGAAATAACTTGATTCTTTATTGAGGGATAATTGATTCAGCTGAGCTATTGTGATTGGAAATGAATGGATTCTATAACGTTTTATGGGCCTTGTTAAGATAGTTGTTGATAGAACTAATGTGGGGTAGCTTTACAAAGGTGAGAAGACTTCATAAATTCTTTCATTAATGTTTTTGTAATTGTTAAGAGTATATTTTGTAAATAAGTTAACAAACTACTACCTTAATGCATTTTGAACTGATTGTGTTTAGACCACACTGTGAAACTTGTACAAATATATGAAAACGTTTTGAAGGCACTGTATATAATTGATTCTTACGTATTATTTCAATGTGATCCAATTTTTGTATTTTTTATTACGCTGACTAACTCAATCTATAAGCTCAAGTCATCAAGTGTTAGCAAATGATCAGACTGAGTGGTGGTTCCTCGTGGCTGATATTTGCCTTCTTAGAGAATGCTTGTCACAATTGCACATACATGTCCTCCCAGAGGATTATTCTGGCTCTTGCTGTTTTGTAACCCACTTTGAACTGCAAGGTGTTAGCAGGCTATAAGACCAGCTGTTATGTTATTTATGTTAATAACTGTGCTGTAGCTCTTCTGTCTAGTCTCCAGACATCACAGCTTCTTGTGTTTGAGACAAACATGTGAGTTGTGTGAACGCTTTGGCCCAAAGGTAAGTATAACCTTGGGCATTGAGAGATGGAGAAAATCGGCAGATGAGTGATTGTAACCTAGGACTCTTAATGTGTGCACCGCTTTTATACGCCACAATTTAATTGTTTTATATTGTGCACCGCTTTTATACGCCACAATTTAATTGTTTTATATTGTGCACCGCTTAGATAAGCAATTCTGTAGGTGATATATCAAATAAAGGTGAACTTGTCGAGGATACCTTGTTTACCTTGGACGAATAAACTGTTTTTGCTTTATCCATCCTGGTACCTAGTCTTCTTCCACTTCTTTCCTTTTACTGTAGACCTGAAAAGGGCAATTTCTCTTAGACTTTTTTTTTCCATGAGTTGTCAAATCTTATTGGTTATTTACAATTTGCTATACTGCTGAAGCTTATGAACCTCTTTTTTTTTTTTTTTGGGGTAGTGGTTCCCAAATCTAGTCCCGGAGAGACCCCTAACAGATCTGGTATTCAGGGTAATCAACGTGTCAATTGTATGCTTTTTCATTTTGGATCTTGTTTCCTGACCTCCCCTTTTCAGTCTTTTGAATGGTTCCTAGTTACCTTGCCTTGAGGCATGCTCTGCAGACAAGCTCAGAGCAGAAGTCAATACAGCATTAGGAAAACAGCTTATTGAGTTGTATTGTACAGCCTTAAACATCTGTTTAGTTTCAGTAATGAAATGTATTTTGGGCATCCAAAGCAGGGTTATGGCCTGCTGAGTGTAAAAGTGCACTTTTGTTTTTATGTGTGTTCTCTGGTGGAGGCGTAAAATCCTTTTTTTAAGGAGATTGGCTGCAATTTTTTGTTTGCTGTTACATGACTATAATTTTTCTTGTATTAAAAACACTTTCTGCCACCGTTTCTGGGTGGTTGTTTTTTTTTTTTTTTTTTTAACATACGATCTATAGATCAGCTGAATGTAAGTATTCAAATACAAATTGCCCCTAATGATTCTGTGCAGCACCTACTCATGAAGTTTACAAAAAGGGTTGATATAATAAAGTTCATACCTATGAAATGCTTGTCAGTTTGCCAGGGTTTTTTTTTTAAGGTCTAAATTATCAATTCAAAGTAAAAAATGTTTTAAAGTCATAAACGTCTCAAGCCCAGGTGTCTTATTTTGAATGAGAGCAATTGACTTCTAAGTTGAAGGGTGACCGGTAAGGAAGAGGCA
This sequence comes from Microcaecilia unicolor, assembly GCF_901765095.1. Classification (NCBI taxonomy): domain Eukaryota; kingdom Metazoa; phylum Chordata; class Amphibia; order Gymnophiona; family Siphonopidae; genus Microcaecilia; species Microcaecilia unicolor. The sequence goes on along the minus strand of NC_044031.1, from coordinate 231,529,316 downwards.
GTTAGATTTTTCTCTGGGCATATTGTGATTTAGCTTCTAGGAGGCTGCCTGGTGTGTACAAGCAGAAGAAAGCTTAAGGATAGCAGGTGGGAGGAGGCCTTTGGCAGGTTGTTCTGCAGTGAGCTGCTGTGTCTCAGCTAATGATGGCTTTTGAGATGTGTATTATTTTCCTGGAAAGGAAGCCAATGAAAACTTGGATCACTTCTGAAGCTTGGGCTTTCTTTGCCTTGTGTTTGCCATGTTGGGGACAATTGTGTAAGTGAGGATCTCCATTTAGGCTCTCACCCTGCAGTTTCGGGGCACCAGTTCTGTAATGGCAACTGGGCACCTGAAATCCATTATAGATGATTGTTAAAATGCTTGATAGCCTGCCATTTTGGCTAACAATAAAAACATTACAAATTAAGAATTAGATGTGAAAGGAATGCCAAAAGTAAATAGGAAAGGAAAAGACCATCCAACGGCGGAGCAATCTTACAGATTAATAGGAAGGTAAAAGGGAGTTGTTAGACACACATGAGTATGCTGCTGGGACAAACAGATCACCATGGAACTCTGGGCATGCTGCTATTGAGGTTTAAAAGTGCTTCCCCCACCAAAAAAAAAAAAATAAAAAAGTTTTGAGTAAGGTCTTGAATTTTATAAAAGACATTTCTGAACATATGTAGTGGGGTAGCGAATTCCAAAGTGTAGAGGCTAAGAAGTAGAAAGCAGATCAGGGCAGGTCTTAGCAATTGCGGGGCCCTGTGCAGACCAGTCCAATGGTGCCCACGCCCCTGCCTCCCAACTGCACCCCCAGCCTGCGTCTGCCACCATAAGCCATAATTTATCAGAGTTTAAAAGGAGGTTTAGAGCTCTCGGAACCCCACCTCACCCCGTACCTTGATGTGCATCCACCACATTTCAGTAGAGAGCGTCAGACAGTGGCAGTGATGTTCATATTCCGTCAGCTGATGAGCCCAGAGCCTCCTTGCTGCTGCGTCCCGCCCTTCGGAAGCAGGAAGTGACATCAAAAGGGGGCAGGATGCAGCAGCGAGGAAGCTCAAGGCTCGGCAGCTGACGGGATATGTACATCGCTGCTGCTGCCTGATGCTCTCTACTGAAATGTGGATGCACATTAAGGTACAGAGCAGGGAAGTGTTCCGAGGTAAAAGGACAGACGTGCCAGAGATGCGGGGCCCCCAGGAGCACTGGGGGCCCTATGCCACCGCCCCTGTTGCCCCTGCCTAAGACCGGCCCTGAAGCAGATGATTGGGTAGACTCATAATGTGCAATCTTGGGAGATGGAAGAACCAAACGATGAGAATCCAAAGAACGAAGGACACGAGAAGGGGTATATGGAATTACAACAGAGGCAAGATATGCTGGAGAACCTAGGTAAAGAGCTTTATGGGTCAGACATAAAATTTTAAACAAACAACTGGGATCCAATGTAATAGAAGAAAAAGAGGAGTGATATTGTCATATTTAATCGCCTTACATAAGAGCCTAGCTGCTGAGTTATGTGTAACCTGGCATCGATGCTGAGTTAGTGTTAACCAGCATTGATGCAGTTTACGTTTATATACCTGCAGTTGCACCAGCCATATACTTGATGTAACTGCAGGCACCTAAATGTGGCAGATACCGGCGTAACTTATAGGAATCTGTAAACTGTGTGCCTAGTTGGCAGTACTGCTCATTTATTTAGATTTTGCTCACACCTTTTTCAGTAGTAGCTCAAGGTGAGTTACATTCAGGTACACTGGATATTTCTCTGTCCCAGGAGGGCTCACAATCTAAGTTTGTACCTGAGGCAATGGAGGGTTAAGTGACTTGCCCAAGATGGCAAGGAGCAGCAGTGGGATTTGAACCGGCCACCTCTGGATTGCAAGACTGGTGCTCTAACCACTAGGCCACTCCTCTGAGTGGTTTGAAAATGAGCATCTATATCTATTAAGTGATTCAACATTATAAAATACTTGGAAATGCTGAATTTCTTGCTAGGTAAAACTTTGCATAGTGAACAGAGTAGTATGTATTGTTACTTTTACAGTTTATTTAACAGATTCTCTTGCACTGGAAATATGATGCTTTTGCCTTCTTTTGGACTCTTTTGTAGTAGTTGCTATGGGGTTAATATTTCTTCATTCTCCACAGGTGGTGGAGGATGGGGATGTGGATACCTGTAGAGAAGGCACTGATATTTATGCCAGATGTGGATTGTATTTAAATGTTCATACTTCTTGGCATGGGCTGCCTGTATCCCATCTAAGTAGCATTTTCAACAGAGTTTCTCAACATGGTTCTTAATGATCAGCCAACAGGTTTAAGTGACTATATTGAATATGCTTGAGTTTAGAATGGAAATGAAATGTATTTGGTCTCTACTGTTAAAATAGATTATAAACAGTGATGACATTGGTCACTCATCAAAACTAACTGATGGGAGGGGAATGGCAGTTAATAAGAAGAGTGAGAACAAGAGCTCATTGGTGCAACCCTGTGCAGGTTCAGTGGGTTATGGCAACACTCCAAGGCAATTAACTCTTGCCAGACCAGTGATATTTCTTTTGGAATTCATTAACTTTTGGTTTGAATGGTCTTTTTACATATTTGCTGGCCCTGATAAGAGCATAATACATATTTGCTTTCATCCCCAAGTTTTCTAATTGCTTACACTGTGTTGGACAAAATATTGGTAGGCCCATGATTGCAGTGGCCCACCCTATTCTGCTACCTACCAGAGGATACTGTAGCTATTTAGCAAAATTTTTCATCTTTTGCGTACTCTGTAAGGGCTCTATGATTACTCTTTTGAGTGTTTTTGTTCTGTTTGCCGCTGGCTGCAGAAATTTCTCACTTTGCGCCCCTGCAGTCTTTCTTGCGGGCTCCTTTGTTTACTTTTTAAAATGATTTATTTTAATGTTGCTGCTCACTGAACCACCTTTCTTCATATCTCCTCACCTCCAGTCTGTAGTGTATAATGAATTTATTATCCTCAGTCTGAAATTACAGAACTTATACAAATGTTATACAAAATATTTGATCAATAGAAAATAGTTGGTGACCTTAGGGTTTTCCAGCATTTTGACAGAAAGATAACACCTGCCCTGCTCCATGACTGTCCTTGCCACATCTACTATTGCATCTTTTCCTCATCCCGCCCCCCTACAACCGTCAGTACTAGGGTTGCCATGTCAGAAGAAAAAAAAAAAACGACATGTATGTGTGGTCTGTGATTATTTCAGAATCCTGTGTGATTTTATGACAACCTAAAATTATATTAGTTTTGATATCTGCTTGGTAAGGCAAATAGTGGAAAACTTGTTCAAAAACATACTCGGAACCTTACCATACCATGACAGCACTAACTCCCAAGACTCAAAGAGCATCAATACACTCCATGAAAAGGCAGCAATGTTAATATAACACCGGGCCTTAAAACACCAATACAGCATCCAGTGAGAAAACAGAACAAATGGAATTGCTACATCTCTACTCAGAAACTACATGCTAGCAGAATGCTGCACTTTGGTCACACATGTAAAACACAGACAGACCCTTAGTAAATATGAAACAAGGGTCCATAGAGATAGGAAGACAAAAAAAAACTATAATCCCTAAGAAGTCACTCTGCTTATACAGCAATACTAGAGAAACAGAAATAGAAATGTAAGCTATCAGATGCACACTTCCCAGAGCTGATACACTCCAATTAACACATTCAAAATAAAATACTTTTTTTCTACTTTTGAAGTCTAGGGATTTTTTTTTCCATTCAGCCTGGTCCAAGTGTATCTTCTGCTTTTCTCATTTCCCCCCCTTTTTTCCAGGGTCTTCTGTCTATTTGATATTTCTTCTCTCACCATGTCTACCTTCTGCATCCCTTATCTGTCCTGTGCAGGATCCCCCCCCCCCCCCCGTGCCCCTGTTCCTATCTTTCCCCACACCCCAGATTCAGCATTTGTTGCTTTAGTGTCTGTCCTCCCCTTTTTACTCTATACTTAGCATCTCTTCTCTGTGCGCTGTCCCCTCCTTCTTTACTTCCTTCCTCCTGCAGCCTCCCCCCCCCCCCCCACCTAGGTCCAGCATCATTCCCTCTCTCCTATACTTCCAACAACAGAGATACCCCATCAGCAAACAATCTTGCCAACTACTTCAAAGAAAAAATTATAAAGCTACGACTCATGCTACCCACCAACACAACTGACTATGCAAACCTCCTCGAATGTTTAGACCCAATACCGGGAGAATATCCAGCAGATCGATCATGGACCAACTTTGACATTCTCTCGATCGACAATATCTCCCATTCGCTTGGAAGATATGCCAAATCGCAATGCAAATTAGACATCTGCCCCACTAACCTTATAAGATCTGCCCCTCAACTACACAAAGCAGACCTCACGAACCACCTGAATTACATGCTACAAAATGGGCTTTTCCCAAAGGATAAAGGTAACATTTTACTTACCCCTCTACCGAAAGATGCATAGAAAAGTACAAGTGACTTAACCAACTACCGCCCAGTGGCATCTATTCCGCTGATAACCAAACTTATGGAAAGCGTAGTGACGAAACAACTCATTAATTACCTAATTAAACACTCAATTCTTCACGAATCTCAATCAGGATTTCGGTCAAACCACAGCGCACTGAAACAGTACTAGTGACTTTAATGAATAAATTTAAACAAACAATTGCAACTGGCAAGAACATACTTCTCTTGCAATTCGACATGTCCAGTGCCTTCGATATGGTCAACCATGAAATATTACTACATATCCTAGAATACTTTGGAGTTAGGGGAAATGTTCTTAATTGGTTCAGAGGATTCCTGACCACAAGGACATTCCAAGTAACAGCTAATTCGACAATATCAGCCCCATGGACACCTGAATGTGGAGTTCCTCAAGGATCCCCTCTCTCGTCTACCCTCTTCAACGGAATGATGATTCCCCTAGCCAAGTTACTAGCTAATCAAAACCTTAATCCATACATATATGCAGACGATGTCACGATCTACATCCCGTTTAAAAATGATCTAAAAGAAATCACAAAAGAGATCACTCAAAGCTTCCAAATCATGCACTCATGGGCGGACGCATTTCAGCTAAAACTCAACGCAGAAAAAACACAATGTCTTATACTCCACAACATAACACTAATAAGTTCACTACCATAACCACACCAAACGTTTCCCTCCCCGTCTCAAACACCTTGAAACTTTTGGGAGTCGCCATCGATCGAAATCTTACACTCGATTGCCACGTGAAGAATACAACCAAGAAGATGTTCCACTCCATGTGGAAGCTCAAAAGAGTAAAACCTTTCTTCCCAAGATCCATCTTTCGCAACTTGGTACAATCAATGGTATTAAGTCACCTAGACTACTGTAACGCACTCTATGCCGGCTGCAAAGAACAGACTGTCAAGAAACTACAAACAGCCCAGAATACTGCAGCCAGACTCATTTTTGGAAAAACAAAATATGAAAGTGCAAAACCCCTAAGGAACAAACTACACTGGCTCCCACTTAAAGAACATACAACGTTCAAGATCTGCACGATTGTTCATAAAATTATCTACTGAGATCCCCCGTCCTACATGCTAGACCTTGTAGACCTCCCTCCCAGAAATGCTAAAAGATCTGCCTGCACATTCCTTAATCTACACTTCCCCAGCTGCAAAGGAGTAAAATACAAACTAACACTTGCAACCAGCTTTTCTTACATGAGCACGCAGCTGTGGAATGCACTACCAACTAGCTTGAGAACAATCAACGAAATAACTAACTTTCGCAAATCTCTGAAAACATACCTCTTCAACAAAGCCTACCCTGAAAATCCATAGCGTAATTATAACACCCCACCACTCCAACCTTCCCTGAAAGTCTTCTTTATATAATTGTTTGATTAACTCTTTGCGTTATCCTTGATCCTTTGTAATATCAACTGTATCTTTGTTATCCTTGATCTCTGTACCAAATGTACCTGTTACCCTGGAATGGCAATGCCATAACAGGTCTATGTAAGCCACATTGAGCCTGCAAATAGGTGGGAAAATGTGGGATACAAATGCAGTAAATAAATAAAAATATCTGTTATATTTCTCTTTGAGATGTGGCACCAGATTTATATGCAATGCTCCAAGGTGTGGTCACATAAAATAAATGTATATAATAAATGTAAACTGCTTTGATTATACCACAGAAAGGTGGTATATAAAATCCTATTATCCTTGCAGTCTGGCATATTGTTCTCTCTCTCTCTCTCTCTCTCTCTCCTCTGATCCACCCCCTTCTGATCTGGTCTCTGTCTCTTCACTCCTGTCCTCCCTCCTTCCCCAGGTCCAACATAGCTCCAACTTCCCCACCCCAGGTCCAAAACATTTCTCTAATCCCAATGGAAATATCACCAGAGGTCTAGCATCTTTCTCCCTACCCTCCCCCCCAAGATGGACCCAGCTTTTCTCCAAACCCACCCCAGGAGTGCAACTTATTTCTGTCCTCTTCCCCCCCCCCCCCAACAAGACCAGTGTCTCCTTTAGTTCCCGCCAAGCCTTTTCCTACCATCTCTATGCTGATGACTCCCAAATCTACCTTTCTACCCCTGATATCTCACCTTGCATCCAAACCAAAGTTTCAGCGTGCTTGTCTGACATTGCTGCCTGGATGTCTCAACGCCACCTGAAATTAAATATGACCAAAACCGAGCTTCTCATTTTCCCCCCCAAACCCACCTCCCCGCTCCCCCCGTTTTCTATTTCTGTTGATGGCTCTCTCATTCTCCCTGTCTCCTCAGCTCGAAACCTTGGGGTCATCTTTGACTCTTCTCTCTCCTTCTCTGCTCATATCCAGCAGACCGCCAAGACCTGTCGTTTCTTTCTTTACAACATCCGTAAAATCCGCCCCTTTCTTTCCGAGCACTCTACCAAAACCCTCGTCCACACCCTTGTCACCTCTCGTTTAGACTACTGCAATCTGCTTCTTGCTGGCCTCCCACTTAGTCACCTCTCCCCTCTCCAGTCGGTTCAAAACTCTGCTGCCCGTCTCATCTTCCGCCAGGGTCGCTTTACTCATACTACCCCTCTCCTCAAGACCCTTCACTGGCTCCCTATCCGTTTTCGCATCCTGTTCAAACTTCTTCTACTAACCTATAAATGTATTCACTCTGCTGCTCCCCAGTATCTCTCCACACTCGTCCTTCCCTACACCCCTTCCCGTGCACTCCGCCCCATGGATAAATCCTTCTTATCTGTTCCCTTCGCCACTACTGCCAACTCCAGACTTCGCGCCTTCTGTCTCGCTGCACCCTACGCCTGGAATAAACTTCCTGAGCCCCTACGTCTTGCCCCATCCTTGGCCACCTTTAAATCTAGACTGAAAGCCCACCTCTTTAACATTGCTTTTGACTCGTAACCACTCGCCTCGACCTACCCTCCTCTCTTCCTTCCCATTCACATTAATTGATTTGATTTGCTTACTTTATTTATTTTTTGTCTATTAGATTGTAAGCTCTTTGAGCAGGGACTGTCTTTCTTCTATGTTTGTGCAGCGCTGCGTATACCTTGTAGCGCTATAGAAATGCTAAATAGTAGTAGTAGTAGTAGTAAGCCTTCCAAACTTCAGTCATTGGCAGCAATTTAAGCAGATGGCCTCTGACTGACATCGAGGCCTTCCCTCTTTTGTTTCCCATCCTGTTTCTGAGTGGATAGGATGCAGTGAAGGAAGGCTGCAATGCCAGCCAGAGGTAGTCTGCTTAAGTTGCTGCTGGTGATCGAGGGAAGTTTGAAGGACCTGGATGGATGTGGGGTGGGGGGGGGGGGGGTGGAGGGGGAGGTGCTGGACTTGTGGGTAGGGGAGGGAGATAGAAAGAGAGATGCTGGTTTCTAGCCAGGAAGGGGAGGGGAGGGACTGTGACATCAGGGATTAATAAAAAATCCAGCTTTTGTATTGCCAGTTTTAGGGAGTCTGCTGGCAGCTGGCCTGACCATTTTAAAAACCAGCCACTTGGCAACCATAGATAGCAGTTACAGCTCAAAAATAGAGGAGTTGATGTATTCTGTGAATAAGAAACGTGACGAGAACCGCAAGAACCTGCCTAACCCTTCACTACCCCAATTGCAAAGGTATAAAATACAAATCTTCACATGCTGCCAGCCTCTCGTTTATAGGCACACAACTTTGGAACTCACTACCCAAAGACCTGAAACTCACAGAAGGCTACCTACAATTCAGAAAAAAGCCTGAAAACACATCTTTTCAAGACGTCTTTCCCCCCTGGATCTGCCTAATCCCACACCACCATACATCATGAAAAGTTCAGAAATGTAAAACAATAATATTAACCTCTCTCACAATATGCTAATATATCCTAAGCGTTTATTGAACTTCTGTATTATGTACTAGACCTCTACAAATCTAAAGTTTGTAACCGCCTTTTTAGCAATATGTAAGCCACATTGAACCTGCCATATGGTGGGAAAATGTGGGATACAAATGCAATAAATTAATAGTTTACACTGAAAGAATCCCTAGGCCTTACAGCAGATTAAAGCAATGCATCTGTGTTACATGTATGCTTGACTGTCATTGATACACATTGTAATGATACATGGCACTGGTATGCGCACTCTACTCCCTAGCCCTGCTCCTGCATACAGCACATTCCCATTCACTATATCATAATCTATACACTCCTGCAGCGCAAGCACATCACCAGACATCTGCTCAAAGATAAAGCGTGACACGTGCAAAACCTGCATGCAGCAGAACAACGCTACAAGCAGTCTAACATTGAAACAGCTTGAATAGTAGGAAGAGGGTCCTGGTATGGTATAGTGTGGGAGTGCATATTGGAGTGTCAAGCAGCCTGAGGCCCTGCGACACAGAAGTGTGGGGACCTGCAGGAGGTGGTGAGCATGGTGCTGACCTGCCTGTGTCCATGTGTTGCCCATTCAGATAGACACTACATAGTATATATGTTTCCGGCACCAACCCTTCTGACCCCCCTTCCCGCCGCTGCCAGCCCTCCCCGCTGCCGGGTACCTTTGCTGGCGGGGCTCCCCATCCCCCGCCAGCTGAAGTCCTCTTCTCTGGCGCGGCCGCGTTGCTGATTTGCAAGGGCAGGCTTCTGTTTCTGTGAGTCTGACTTCCTGTACGTTTAGGACGTCAGACTCACAGAAACAGAAGCCTGCGCGGCCGCGTTGCTGATTTGCAAGGGCAGGCTTCTGTTTCTTTGAGTCTGATGGCAGGCTTCTGTTTCTGTGAGTCTGATGTCCTGCATGTGCAGAAGCCTGCCCCTGCAGATCAGCAACGCGGCTGCGCGGGAGAAGAGGACTTCAGCTGGCGGGGTTTGGGGAGCCCCGCCAGCAAAGATACCTGACTGTGGCAGCAGCGGGAGGGTGGGGGGTGTCGAAGGCGGTGGAGGGGGGCCAGGGTCAAATCTACGGGAGCCCATGCCTCCGTGCACTAATCTTTATGGCTGGGCACTAATGGAAAAATTAGCTATTAATACAAAACAGTAGGAAATGCCACCATTTTTACTGCTGCAGTAAAAATGGCCTTGGTGTGTGGAAAAGACCTTCATAAGGATGCGCTAAGACCACTTCGCAGTTTAGTAAAAGGGCCCCTTAGTCGTCGTTAACACAAAGTTTAAAATTAAAAAAAGCTGCTTGTTTCTTCCAGCCATCATTTGGACTTGTTTCAGTTCTTCATTCTTAATTTAATGAGAATATTTTATTTGAACACTATGATCATGTACCAGGCGAGGATATGATTTTAGAAGCAGCATCTGTTTTTAAAACTGTTCTTTTTTTTTTTTTTTTTTTTTTAAAGTTTTGAACATGATAGTTGTACTGGATTCGGGTATTGCGTTGGTGGGAACTTGGCTGTTGATATGCCTGGAGGAAAACAGCGCCATGTACAGAACTGCAGGGACTGAATTAATTATTTTATTTATTTGGATTTTATTCACACCTTTTTCAGTAGTAGCTCAAGGTGAGTTACATTCAGGTACACTGGATATTTTTCTGTCCTAGGAGGGCATGCAGAAACATCAGCGGCCAATTTCCTGCCATCTTAATGCATGCAAATTGATCCTCCATGAAAACACTTAATTTAAAGCAGAGGTTCTCAATTCAGTCTTTGGTAAACACCCAGCCAATCTAATTTTCAGGATATCCACAATGAATATGTGGTAAGAGAGATTTGTATGTGTTGCCTCTGTTGTATGCAGATCTTTTTTTTTTTTTTTTTAACTCATCTTTATTAACATAAAGTTCAAAAGCCGGGCACAAATCATGAAAAAAGAAAAATAACAAGTACAAAATTGGCCCGTCTTATCTTATACAAGTATCAAGATTTCACATTTTCAACATTTTCTCCCCTCCCCCCCCCCTCCCATTCCTACCCCACCCTCCCCCCTCCCTCTCTTCAGGAATTTAAGATTCTGCTGCGGGCTACTGAAGTCAATGTGTCCCAAAAGGGTGCCCAGGCTGTACAAAAAAGGTTTCCCTTAGTCCCTGCCAGGTCTGCAATCCCGCTGCGTTCAAATGAGCACATGTAGATCATGAATGAACGCCATTGGGCTATGGTGGGGGTGTCCGATGTCATCCAGTGTTGTAAAATTGTTTTTTTTCCCATCAATAAAGATCTATGTAAGAAGGCGCGTAAGCCTGGCTTAGATTGTCCGTGTATAGTATAAATTCCAAATAATTGAGTGGGAGTATGTCGCCATCTCACCTGCCACATAGACGAGATGTGTGCCGCTAAGGCAATCCAGAATTGTTGAATGGCGGGGCAAGACCAGAACATGTGACTCAAGTGGGCATTTTCCTTCCCACATCTGCGACAGCGGTCTGATTCACACAAAGTGGCCCGGAATGCCCTCCTGGGAGAGATGTGTAGGCGAAAAACAAACTTGTACTGAATTTCCCACCAGCTAACATTTTCAGTCAATTTATAGGTTCCAGCCAAGATAGTCTTAATGGTCTCCGGGGTTATTTGTGTAGACAACTCCACTGTCCATTGCTGTGCCACCCGGTCAAAATCTGGAGAGTGCAGATGGTCTCTCAAATGTGCATGGAAGTACTTTAAGGGGATCCGTAGTCGTGCATCAAGACCAAACATTAAATTAAAACATTCATACACTTCCCTGGATAAGTCTTTCTTGGGCAGGGAGTGCACGTAGTGTTGAAGTTGTAAAAATGCAAATGTATCAGTTCTGTGTAAATGGAACTCTCTGTTGATTTCAGGAAGCCTTTTAATCTCACCCTTATCTGTTATCACCTGATGCAGAAAGGAAACTCCCTTGGCCTCCCATTCACGGAATGTTCTAGAGTATGCAGATCTTTTTTGTGATGATTCATTGTGGTTGTCCTGAAAATCTGACTGGCTGGGTGTGTCCCAAGGACCGGGTTGAGAACTACTGATCTAAAATGTACAACAATTATCATTATAGTACCCTATAATGTGTGACTTATGAAGAAGGGAGACAGCCGGGGCACCTTCAGATAACACAATATATTAACGTAATCCATAATTTGGGGTTAAGACTTTTTTTTTATGCTTTACCATCATTTTTTTTTAACTTAAGATGATCTGATTTAAAGATTCTACCCTTTGATATTTAACATTTTTTTCTTAAAAGAAATCACAACACAGTTGCTTTGTGTATACACAGTCTCCAAAAGAATTCAACCTATAGCAGTTTAGTTCTCAGGACAAACATAGATTTATTTGAAAGCTGTGTTTTTTGGTAATGAATTGTTTGATAATTTTGTTAGGACCTGAGTAAGGGAGAATCAGCTCCCAAAAGCTAGTCAAGTAATGTGTTTAAGTAGGTCTGAAACAGGTGGGAAATCAGGAGACGAAAGGCAAACTTTGGTTCCAAACAAGGCAACTTTATTGCTAGCAAGTGAACAGCACCGAGTAGTCTCGGGACACTGTGTGTCATAAATCATCTGACACTTACATTTATACTTCCCTACTGGGCCTGCGCATTTGGCCCCTTACACATCACTACTGGCATGCGCAGTAAACCTTTGTAGTTCTTACAGTACAAAATTGTAGTCCCAGTACATACTCACGTCATAACACTGAAATGATACTGGCAAGAAAAACGAAACTTAGCAGCTTATTCTTCACACACACACAATGCTCCTTTCTAGCACAGGAGATAAGGTTCGGCTCAGGAATGCAGGGGGTGTCAGCACCCTCCAAGGTCGCGTTGCTACATGCAAGCTGGTCTTGTATAGGCCTTGCAAACTACTGTTACAAGCTATATGTCTAATAGTCCTGCATTCTGTCCTTACATTAGTAAACAGCAACCTTCTTTCGTTAGTAAACAGTAAAACTGGATAAGGCACAAATGTCCAGTGCAGTAATAAGGTGTGGCTAACCAGCCAAAAGCAGAGGTAGAGTGCATAAGTATACGTCCATCAGTAGGCACAAAAACATGAGGTTGTCCTGTTGTTCAGCAGTATTCGGGTAGCATTAGGCGTTCCACTCCTTCATTCCCCCCTTTTGATACTTGAACATCCATTCTGGTGGAGAGTATCACCTCCATGAACCCTGAGAAGGAAAGAAAGGACAAAGATAGTCAGCGAGGGAGGCAACAAGCGAGCCCTAAGCCCTTGCGCAGCCGTTGGTTGCTTCGCCGGGGTTGAGACGGAGGGTCCCTAGAGGAATCCCCCCCCCCTTTGTAGCCGGTCTTATGCTGACACAAGGGTACTGGCCCATTAAGTGACTCAGGGGGTTCAAAGTGCACATCAGGCACAAGGTGCTTCATCGTAAGCTTCGTCAGACTGGGGAATGGGGGAGTACATCTGGAGAGCCATGAGCTGGGCAGCAGCCCGGCGGTCAGCGATGCTCTCCATGGTGGAGCGGAGACACCTGAAAACAAAGGGAAGAGATAAAGGAATTAGTAAACAGGACAACAAAAACAGGCCACCCATGACAAGGAGGCCTTGCAGGCTCCCGGAGGTTGGCAACCAGCTGGTTAGGGAGGAAGTCCAGTCCCACGCGCTGTTCCAGGTCTGGACGGGGACGTGGGCTAGTTTGACCATTCGGTCAGTTATCTCTTTGATGACATGGCTCTGGTCATCAATCTGTAAGCAGCAATTACTGAGGTTAAACTTGCCACACACCCCGCCCTCCTGGGCTAGGAGGTAGTCAAGAGCCAAGCGATTTTGGTAAACTGCGGTAATGAGCTTAGTGTTTTGTCGGGCTAGGATATTGAGGGCAAAGGCCGAATCGTTAGTAAGGATTTCGAGCACGGCCTGTAGGCGAATAATGCGATTCAGCATATAGATAGGGGTTCGGTACCCGTATGTACCATCTTCAGCCCATGTGGCCGGTCCATAGTAATGAATGATGCGTTCTGGCGGCCACTCGTTGTCTTTCCAGTCTCCAATTTGGACTTTGGGCTTGGTGTTTAGAAAGGACCGTTTACGTCTGGCAGGGGTATCTGGCCCCTTTTCCACGTATAGGGGGATACCCAAAGTTTCGCCAACTCGCAGGGGCAGAAGGAAAAAGCTAGGTCGAACAGTGCCCAAGAGACAGGTACCGTACCAGCGGGCCGGGAGCTGTTCGTAGGCCCTGCGCCCGCAGATATAGTAGTAGCCCTCCGGGGCTACCCACTTGAGGGAGGCGTTTCCTCCGTATGTCCATGTCGTGTTCAAGGTGGGTTCTGTCCAAATAGGCTCCGGGGCGGGCAGGTCATCCGTTTGCCACCAGGTCGTCCGGCTTCCATTATACTGAAGGACCCCCGTGCAAGCAGAATCTCCCACTGGTACAGAGTACCGCTTCGATGGCGCTCGACTAGCGCAGAGGGTACCTATGATATTTGTTCGTAGGGCCCATTCGTACGGCTTCGGCCGTTGGGGAAAGGTAATGTTAGTGGTGTTGAGTGCATCCCATGTTTGCTGTCGGATCTCTCTTGCTTCCCAGGGCCATTGTTCACCCATGTCGGTGCCTCCACAGACGAAACAGTTGGCAATTCCCAGGGAGAGGGCAATGTTTTCGGCCAAGTTGAGGAACATATTCCGGGCCTCTGGGGAAATGGGGAATTTAGTCTCGGTGTGTTCAGCACGAGCGATTTCATCGAATACCTCTTGGTAGCCGACGACAGTAGTCTGGTAGTGCGTAGGAGGCTTTGTTTCGAGGCTCTGATATATGGTAATATATGTCAACGGATCCATTCCTCCTCCGTCAATGCCAAGGCCCCACGTCCCTCTCCATGGCATATCGTGTCCTCGAATGGGCCAGTCTAGGGACACATAGTTACCAGAACCTCGACGAAACTCGCCGAGGCCGGTGCAGCCGGCATATCCTCCACCCGTATAAGCACATACTCGGTCCCAGCCCGAGGCTCGAGTGTCACCGGCACATGGGAGCCAAACCCACGGAGAGCAGCATCTCACGTCTGGACTGAAGGGGCAGACATACTTGTGGTCGTTCACATATGCCTTACGCCAACTCTGGCTGCCACATTTACGAGACCAAGGGTGTTTGTCCATGGCGACACAAACGTCGAAGGTTAGGGTTGCTACCGTTTGGATGCCACCGACGAGGATGCGAGTGGAATTTATGTAATACAGAATGCCATCTCCCTCGACTCCCGGAGGCCCGGCCACATACGCAGGGAGTCCTACACTGAGGGTGACATTGTAGTATCTTGGCTTGGTAGGGCTATGGCAGATAGTGAGATTGCCTTGGAGGCATCTGTGGAACTGTTGGAGGCCATTCGGGGTTATGAGGGCACAAGTCGGGAGAAGCCGGCAATCGCCTTCCGGGGGCTGCGTCTGGTGAATGAGGGTGGTAACCAGGTGATATCCTCCCTCTATACGATGGCGCACCAGGCGCAAACATTCAGTGCAGTTCAGGCTCAGGGTGGCAGGATAGCTCGGGACTGCACACAGGAGAAGGAAGATGCTCAGCATTATAGATGTGGTGGGAGGTATCCGAGCTTTTGCAGCAAGAAGATAATGAGGCCCACGATGAAGGCTGCGATAAACAGGGAGCCAAAAACGCAGTGGGTCCAGAAGCTGAGTTCCTGTTGCTGGGCAGGCATGAATCTGGTGGTTCACGTCTTTCTTAAGGTCAGCCGTAATGGAGCGTCTGGATGGTGATGAGCAGTCCAACGCTTCGGGGTGCTGTTAGTGGGAGCGGCAGGTTTCAGTCGGGTCCAATGTATCCACACCGAGCTTCCTGCAATTTTAACAGCGGTTGGGGTCGTTAGGAGAACAAGGGAGGGCCCCTTCCATTTGGGCTTTAGACAGTCAGATTCATCCCACTCTTTTACCCAGACCTCATCTCCTACCCTGAACCGATGTGTGGGATTGGTGAGAACCAAGGGGGCTACTCTTTCAGTGTATTGCTGGATGTCTTGCACTACCTCGTGTAATGCTTTCATCTGTCTCACTAAGGAACTCTCGCCCTGTATCTGCAAGGAGTCGGGAAAAGAGGGTAGTGGTGGTGGCCTAGCATACATCATCTCGTAAGGAGTAAGGCCGGTAGCCTTGGGGGTACACCTAAGATGTAGCAAGGCCAGTGGAAGCAGATCGGGCCATTTAGCTTTGGCTTCTTGGCATAGCTTGGCTAGCTGGTTCTTCAAGGAACGGTTAGCTCTCTCCACCATTCCACTGCTTTGGGGTCTCCAGGCACAATGTAACTTCCAATCGAGGCCCAGTCTCGTACTGAGCTGTTGAGTTACTTCGCTGGCAAAGGCAGGACCGTTGTCGGAGTTTATCTGCTTGGGGAGTCCGTATCTGGGTAAGATTTGATGAAGCAGTAGGGAGGTGACTTCTTTAGCCATTTCCGTTCTGGTGGGCTGGGCTTCAATCCATCCGGTGTAGGTACACACGGCGACGAGGATAGCTTTGTAGCCCCGGGCCGGGGGCATGTGGGTAAAGTCAATCTGGCAGACTTGGAAAGGGCTAGTGCCTCGGAGAACATGTCCTGGCATAGGACCGGGCCCCGTTCGAGGGTTGTTCCGGGCACAAGTTGCGCATCGGCTGGAAGCATTTTTGGTCCACAGGGACAGTTTGTTGATGTAGTAAGTTTTCTCGAGTAGGCGCCCCAGGGCGTCCCTGCCCAGGTGGGTGCGATCGTGAGCCTCCTTGGCCACCGTCCAGGCCAAGGCTTCGGGTATCCATATGCGCCCATCCTGTAGTACCCACCAGCCATTGCGTGACTCCAGGCCTTCTTGTCGGGCCCATTCCGTTTCTTGGGAGGTGTAGATGGGGATTTCTGTAGGGAGATGGACGACGAGTACAGGGTCAGAAGAGTGAGTAGAGCAAGGGAGCAGACTTGCCCTTTTTGCGGCATCATCCGCTCGTTGGTTACCGCGGGCAGTAGGGTCCGTCCGGCCGGTGTGGGCCCTACAATGCATTACAGCTACTTTCTTTGGCTTCCACACCGACTCGAGCAGTTGGCAAATCTCAGTGGCATTTGCAAGTCCTTTTCCCTCAGCTGTCAGGAATCCCCTCTCCTTGTACAAGGCTCCATGCACCTGGAGGGTGAGGAAGGCGTATTTGGAGTCAGTGTAAATGTTAACAACTTTCCCTTCAGCCCACAGGAGGGCTTTGGTGAGGGCGATCAGCTCCGCTTTCTGGGCTGACGTTCCGGGTGGCAGGGCCATAGCCTCGATCACGTGGTCCTCAGATACAACAGCGTAGCCAGCTCTTCGACTTCCCTCTATTACTTGGCTACTTCCATCGGTGAACAGGGTGATGCCCCCCTGCCAGGGTTGGTCCTTGAGGTCAGGTCTGCTAGAATGCACAGTGGCCATTACCTCCTCACAGTCGTGGAGTGGTGATTCAGGGGCCGGAAGGAGGGTAGCAGGATTAAGGTTGGTTGTGTCCAGGATCCGCACCTCCGGATTTTCGCACAGGAGGGCTTGGTATTTGACCAATCGGGAGTTGGTCATCCATCTGGGTCCGTGGCTCTCGAGTAGGCCGCGGATGGTGTGGGGTGTGGTCACAAAGAGTGTCTGGCCAAACGTGAGTTTATTGGCCTCGTGTATCAGCAGACAGGCCGCTGCAATGCTTCGGAGACAGCCCGGCCATCCTCGTGCCACGTTGTCCATTCCCTTGGAGAGATATGCTACAGGGCGTTGCCAGGTGCCGACCAGTTGGGTGAGGACTCCAAGTGCCAATCCTTTCTTTTCGTCGACGAACAAGTGGAACGGCTTAGTCACATCTGGTAGTCCGAGCGCTGGTGGGGCCGCAAGGGCATCCTTGAGGTCCTGAAGGGCTTTCAGTTCGTGTTTCTCCCACTGGAGATTTTGGCCCTCTAGTTCAGGCCCTCTCAGTTTGGCGTACAAACTGTGGGTCAGGATGGCAAAGTTGATGATCCAAATGCGGCAATATCCAGCGGCTCCGAGGAGTGCCCGTAGTTCCTTCTTATTTGCAGGAGTGGGTTGGTTGCGGATAGCTTGGGTTCGGGGGGTACCGAGCCTTCGGGTTCCTTCTCGGAGGCGGAAACCCAGGTATTCGACTTCGATCTCGCATATCTGGGCCTTTTTGCGGCTGGCCCGGTACCCCTGGGCTTCCAGGGTTTTCAAGAGGTAAAGGGTAGCTTCTGCACAGTCCGTGTACGTTTCACGGGCCACCAACAGGTCATCCACGTACTGGACGACCGGCCCGTACTCGTCTTGGTACGTTTTCAGGTCCTGGGCAAGCTGGTCACCAAAGAGGGTGGGGGAGTTCTTGAACCCCTGAGGAAGCCGGGTCCATGTATATTGCTGCTTGGTTCCCGTCTGTAAGTCTTCCCACGTGAAGGCAAACAACTTCTGGCTGTCGGCAGCAAGGGGGATGGAGAAGAAGGCGTCCTTCAGATCAATGACACTATACCACTTGGTCTGGGATGGCACTTGGGCTAAGATGGAGTAGGGGTTTGGTACGAGGGCGACTATGTCGGCTACCTGGTTGTTGACTTTCCTCAAGTCCTGGACGGGTCTGTATTCGGATGTTCCTGGCTTCTTAACGGGCAACAATGGGGTATTCCATGCGGATCTGATTGGTTTAAGAACCCCCTGTTGAAGAAGTTTCTGTAGATGAGTGTGCATACTATGCCGGGCTGCATAGGGGACGTGGTATTGTCCTTGGTTGACAACTTGAGCATTCGGTTTGAGCTCAATCCAGATGGGGATAGCGTTAACGGCCAGTCCTCCGGGGTTCACTTCTGCCCATACATCAGGCACTTCATCCATTATGGCTCGCCTCTGCTGGGCAAAAGGGGTATTCTGGTCGTAACGGCAGTCGCCAGGTCCTACAGTTGAGGGAGCGTGTAGTCTCCATTCTTCTCTTACTGGACAGATAAGTGTTACTGGCCGATCTTCAAAGCGAGCTTCCACTTCACCCGTGGTCTTGAACTTCAAGGTGGCCTGGAGCTTACAGAGCAGGTCTCGACCAATCAAGGGGACTGGGCATCCAGGGATGTGTATGAACTGATGAGACACCATCGTCCCTCCGATCTGGACTTGGCGCTCCTTGAGGAGGGGGGCCGCAAGGGATTTCCCGGAGGCTCCCACAATTGGTATAGTTTCTTTCGTGGCTGGGGCTATGGCGGTGGTGATAACAGATCGCTGGGCCCCCGTGTCTAGTAAGGCCTTCATAGACTCTGTCCCCACCCGAATTTCCACCAGAGGGTCAGTGGGGACTCTGCCCTCCCGGTTTCTTCATGCTGTGCTGTCTCGGGTAGCGTCCACCGCCATCTGCCATTCCCTCCGGTCATCCCGTCCTCTATCTCTTCGGCCCCTTCCCCGGCCTCGTCTGGGGGCCCCTGTACGGTCGCCCGTCTCCTCCTCTCTCTGCCGGTCCCATGGTTCCTCTTCTCTCGGGCTGTCCCGTATCTCCTCTGGACAATCAGCCCACCAGTGTCCTTCTTGTCGACAATTTGCACACTGGTTACGTCCTATGGGGGACCGCGTTCCTCTTGTTCTTCTGCCCCTCCCCTTTGGTCTAGACCTCATCCGTTCTTCCAGCACCGTGGCCAACACATCTGCCTTCTCCCGCATCCGCCTGGTCGATTCCTTTCGGGCCTCCATCTTCTCTTCCTGGTCGCGATATCCGAATACGCGATCCGCTATAGCTTTCAGTTGGCTGAGGCTCATCCCTTCGAACCCCTCCGTTCTCTGTAGCTTTCTTCGTATATCCGATGCTGACTGGCTAACAAAACTCATAACTACGGTTGGGAGGTTCCTGGGGTCTTCGGGGTTTATCGGGCTGTGCCTTCTAAATGCCTCCATAAGCCGTTCCAGAAAATCCCCCGGACTCTCGTCCTTTTGTTGGACTACACTGTGAATTTTCCCCATATTGGTAACCTTCTGTTTCCCCTTCTTTAAGGCGGCCAGGTACGCCTGCTGGTATCGGCGGATAAGGGTTTGGCCTTCAGCGGTTCGGTAGTCCCACGCAGGAGCAGCGAGGGGCGCCTCCGTCTCTATTAGATTTTGTAAGTTGGCATGGGTGGGGTTCGCATCCCGGACAGCTTGCTCCATATTTTGTTGTAAAAGGCGGCGTTCTTCAGTGGTCAGGATGTGGGCGCTCAACTGCCTAAGGTCTCCCCAAGTCGGATTATAACTGTATATAATGCCTTCCACCAGCTCCACCAACTGCTCGGGTTTCTGGTCGTAGGACGGCCCATGCAATTTCCAGTTATACAAATCGGCGCTCGAGAAGGGAACGTGGCTATAAACTGTTGATTCAATGGGCTGGCCCCCCCCTTCCGCCGGGTTAGGGGTATAGGTGGTAGATTGTCGAACTGGGAATAGGTTAGTGGCTCCCTCTTTCCTGCTCGAAGGGAGGGCATTGCGCGGACTCGATTGGGGGAACCGAGTAATGTTCTTCACAACCCGTTTACTCTTCCGTATGGTTGCGGGGCCCGGTGACTCGGGCGAGTCTGGACGGGACGTCTCTCTGGCCTCCGACTCTGACCCGGAAGCATCAGCGTTATCCGGGCCCTCCTCCAGGCTCGCGATGTCGGGGTATATCGGGGCATACGGCGGTGGCGCGATGTCGTCTTCGTATGCTTCCGCCGTAGCAAGTATCGGGGCCTTTGGAGGCTTCTTTTTGGGCAACCCCTGAACTTTCCCTAGGGTTTCCTTTGGGGGTTTCATTCTAGAAAGTGTGCTGGTCGTATTGGGCGTAGCTCCTACCTTACCAATGGTAGCAGGGGGCGTGGTCTCAGTGGCTTCAGCGCTAGGGGCGGTAGGCCGTATGGGGGCGGTCCCTGCGGCCTTCTGAACGGCAGCGGTTGCCGAGCTTTGGAGAGCGAAGGCATGGGTCGGCAGGGCCTTAAGTTTAGTTTTCCGGCCCTTTCTCTGCTTTACCACCATGAGGGCGGCCTTTTCTACCTTCCGTTGGGCCCAAGCCGGCGGGTCCCGGACTACATCCAACCACGCTTCTATATATGGGATGTCCTCGGGACAGCCTGGGTTTCCCTCAACTATAACAATATTCATGACCGCCGCCACTTTTTCATACTCGAATGACCCTCCCGGGGGCCATTCGGCAATTCCTAGCCCTGGCCACATAAATTGACATCTCTGTATCATCCCGGCCCTGCTACATTTATCTTGGTCGAACACTTCGCTAAAGTGTTCCGTCATTAAGTCTAACGGTGAAGACCCACCCCCGCCCATCCTAACCTGAGTGCCAAAGGACAGGTGACGGACAAAAGGGGGAAGGGGCGGTGGAGGAGTAAGGGGTCTCGTTCCACCAGACACAAAAGGGTCAACACTCGGCCTGACCAGGACGCGGTCGCCCGGCCTGGAACTGCAAGCCCATCCACACACTTTCATACGCCACAAGAAACCCTCCCGTTCGCCGCTCGGTTTCGTCGCCGGAGCCTAGTGAGTTTCGGGACCTAGTCGTATACCAATAGTCCGTATTAGTCACTGGCTAAAAGAGGGTGATCACGCCTCTTCTTCGGTCCTTACTGGGCCGGTCACTACGTAGAGTATACTCGCCTGTCCGCCGGGGTCGCAGGCTGCGCCGTCGTACGCTTCTTTCTGAAATAGAAAAGGTGCCTTGCCGGAACCACACAGCCCCCTCTACAGTCAGGCGGAGTTGATCGACCCTCCTCCGGGAGATGGACGCTGAAATCAGCGGTGGCCACTCACCACCTTCTCGGGTGGGGATCGATAACCCGACTCGACCGCAGTGGGGGAGGGGAAGAATATAATCCGATTCCCCTTTCTACTTCTGTCCCATCTGGGTCGCCAATGAAACAGGTGGGAAATCAGGAGACGAAAGGCAAACTTTGGTTCCAAACAAGGCAACTTTATTGCTAGCAAGTGAACAGCACCGAGTAGTCTCGGGACACTGTGTGTCATAAATCATCTGACACTTACATTTATACTTCCCTACTGGGCCTGCGCATTTGGCCCCTTACACATCACTACTGGCATGCGCAGTAAACCTTTGTAGTTCTTACAGTACAAAATTGTAGTCCCAGTACATACTCACGTCATAACACTGAAATGATACTGGCAAGAAAAACGAAACTTAGCAGCTTATTCTTCACACACACACAATGCTCCTTTCTAGCACAGGAGATAAGGTTCGGCTCAGGAATGCAGGGGGTGTCAGCACCCTCCAAGGTCGCGTTGCTACATGCAAGCTGGTCTTGTATAGGCCTTGCAAACTACTGTTACACGCTATATGTCTAATAGTCCTGCATTCTGTCCTTACATTAGTAAACAGCAACCTTCTTTCGTTAGTAAACAGTAAAACTGGATAAGGCACAAATGTCCAGTGCAGTAATAAGGTGTGGCTAACCAGCCAAAAGCAGAGGTAGAGTGCATAAGTATACGTCCATCAGTAGGCACAAAAACATGAGGTTGTCCTGTTGTTCAGCAGTATTCGGGTAGCATTAGGCGTTCCACTCCTTCAGGTCCAATAGAATATATAATATTTCCTTGCCACCTGCAGCAGATGAATCCAGACTTGTGAGTTGTGGAGCACCAAACATTCTTATGGGATGGTATGTTCGTTAGTTAGTTAGTCAGTATATCTCTATCTCCTGCAGGCAGTGGACAGTTTGTCGCAAGCTCCTGATTTCATCTGTGTTGTGGCTCCTGTTCTGGGTTTCTCAGTTCAGTAGAGCCTGGGGGCGCTTAGGCTAAGCGGTTCTGGCTTTAGTGGGTACACCTGGTGTTGCTAGGTCCCTTCCCCACCCCTATCCAGCTAATTTCTCTTTTCTCACAGAGGTTAAGGAAGAAAAAAGGGATTACAAGTAGCTTTGAAGTTGGATGGGGTAGCCTCTGCTGCTACCAGTATACCCTAGGCCAGAGTGCTGAGTCAGAACTTGTTCCTGTAGATTTGGTGAGTGTTCCTTTACATTTTTCTCCCTCTTCGGGCTTACTTGCGGTTTCACTTTTTCCTTGTGATGGCTGCAGAGCCTTGTCAGTAGTGCTCTCGATATGCTAGTCATGGTTTTCGGTCCTTACGTTCACTCGTCATTATCAGGTGGATGTGGCAGCTCGGCAGGATGCAGTATTTGGCTTGTCGGTGATTTCTGCCAGGTTGGGGGTGTCCCACCCTACTTGAGGACTTCTTGAGTACATCCCACAAGTCTCTGGATTGATCTGTGGAACGCTATGGAAGGAAAAATAATTCTTACCTGGTAACTTTCTTCCATTAGTCACAACAGATAAATCCAGAGGTCCCCCCTGGATTTCCTGTGTGCGGTTTTGTTTTGTTTGGTTCGTTTTTTTGGGTTTCGTTGTGCTGAATGTTCTTTCATTTGATTAAATAATAAAAACAAATAAATTTGAAAGTGGTGGAAGTATGTTGGGCGTTTGGTCTGACATCATCAGGAGAGTTTTCTATTGTTTCCATTCCACTGCTTTGGTATCGTTCATACTGAGGTTTACTTGGCTGTACAGGCCCACATATAGCAAACCTCGGAGATTCTCTCTATCTCCACCTGCTGGTAGAGGGACACAACCCACAAGTCTCTGGATTGATCTGTTGGGACTAATGGAAAGAAAATTATCAAGTAAGCATTCATTTTTTCCTTCTTTAGTTGGTGACACTTCTGAAATCCTGCCCTTGAAAGACCTCGACCCGGGCTTCTGGGTATGCTTTTTGAGTTCAAAAGTAGTAAAGGGCAAATTATGATTCTGATTGGCAGCCATACGGGGTACCCATGAGATGGCTATTCCCTGGTTTATGCAGAATAGCAAGTGCCACTCTGTGATG
This sequence comes from Microcaecilia unicolor, assembly GCF_901765095.1. Taxonomy (NCBI): domain Eukaryota; kingdom Metazoa; phylum Chordata; class Amphibia; order Gymnophiona; family Siphonopidae; genus Microcaecilia; species Microcaecilia unicolor. The sequence continues at coordinate 231,506,126 of NC_044031.1, read as the reverse complement.
GTTTCTTGCTTATTACAGCTGCAGTGGTTGATGGGGTTGGGTGCATTACAACAAGGGACTTTCTGCTGCTTGGGCAGATGCATACTCTTATTATTCTAGGGAACACCACAGCTTATATAATAATGTCACTGAAGAATTCTACCAGTGACATCACTGTATTAGCTGTGGTGCTTCCTGGAACAAAATAGTATGTATTTGCCCAAGCAGCAGAAGGTCCCTTGTTGTAATGCACCCAGCCCCATTAACCATAGCAGCTGCAATAATACACAGTGTGGCACTTGGTACCCTGCATAAACAAGTACCCCGTATGACTGCCAATCAGAATCATAATTTGCCCTTTACTACTTCTTTTTTCTTCAATTAACTGAAAGGGAACATAGAGCATACCCATAACCCCAGACCAAAATGTTGCAAGGGCAGGATTTCAGAACAGTGTCACCAACTAAAGAAAAAAAATTATCAGATGAGACAAATTTTTCCTTTCTTAGTGTCATCTCCACTGTTCTGAACTAATGAGATGTACTGAATCAGATCTATTGGGTGGGGACATACTGGCCCCCTATATGATGGCTCTGCCAAAGTTTGCGTGGGCTGTGGACAGTACATCCAATCTGTAGTGATTAGCAATGGAATGGAGTGATGACCAAGTTGCTGCTCTGCAGATCTCCTCAGGGGACACTGCCTGGGCCTCTGCTGAGGAAGCAGCTTAAGCCCCTGAGGCACTGGATGACTCCTGCTGATGTAAGTGGCCTTAATAGCTACCTTAATCCACCACACAATGGAGTCCTCTGAGGCTGCCTGGCCCTTTCAATGGCCATGGGAAAAGTACAAAGAGGTGGTTTGAAAGACAAATCTGGTTTGCTTCCTTGAGGTATCTGAGCAGCATCCTCCAGATGTTCAGGCTTGTGAAGACTCCAATCCTCCGGTGATGATCCCTGCACCACAAAGGCGGGCAAACAAACCTCCTGATTCACATGAAACAGACACACCACTTTCGAAAGAAAGGACGGAACCGTGGGAAGAACATAAAATTCTCTGAGAAGGAGAGATAGGGAGCCTCAAATGATAGAGCCTGCAGTTCCGAAACCCTTCTGGCTGAGGTGATAGCCACCAAGAACGAGTTATCCTTGATGGAAGCCAAGTGCGGAGTTTCTAACAGAGCCTTGGACAGCGCCCAGAGGACCAGATTGAGATCCCAAGGAGGAAAGGAAGGACGAAGAGGGAAATGCAGATGCTCCACCCCCTTCAGAAATGGAGTCATCTCTCTGTGCAAGGCCAGAGAGATGACCCTCCCACTTCGAGGAGACTGAATGTGACTTATCTAGTTCGGGAAACTAATTTGGGGCCAAATAGCTCGAACATCTGCTTGACTACATTTCTTAAGAACCCAGTAACCATGGGAGGAATCTAGTACCCACTCACCAACCATGAGTAACTTTGGTTGTCTTAGGACTCATCTGGAAGTCACCTGGGACCGACCAGTGCAGGGGTGAGCAACCACTGTCCTTGACAGCCACAACCCAGTCAGGTTTTCAAGATTTTCACAATGAATATGCATGAAATTGATTTTGCATACAGTGGAAGCAGTACATGTAAATCAACCTCATGCATATTTATTGTGGAAATCTTGGCAACATGACTGGATTGTGTCCCTCAGACTGTGGTTGCCCACCCCTGCACTTGTAGATTGAGATTCGGAATTAGATGATCGATACATAAACCTCCAACTTCCAGATAGTAGTAGATTCTGATCACAGGTAAGTGTGTCCCCCCCCTCCCCCCCCCCCCACTTAGATTTGAACCAAGAACCATAGAGAGGAAAGGTGTTGCATCCTTATTCCATGTCCTTGTGCCTTCCAGACCTGGGAACTGCTAGTGTGTGATTACTGATGGAAGTGATCATCATAACTGATATGGAAAACCAGAGGAAACCAAACATGTCATTGTAAGAAGAGAGAAGGGATTTTCGTATTTGTAGGGGAGCCTTTATTTTCTTTTTTTAGTGCTTTGTTGATATTTCTTTACAATAGAAAGGCTTATAGAAAAATTGCTTAGAACATTTTCTGTGCTTGCTGTATGAGTAATTCTTTCTTGAGGTAGCTGGGGAATGATAGCAGTGATGTGCATGGGTGATATTAGCTACCTCCATCCTCATGAGTCACCGTATTCTCTAGTCATAACTTTTCAGCAAGCTTAATTTGCAACTGTTAATTTCTTTCCTTTCTGCCAAGTCTAATAATAAGTATTTACTGCTTGTACTTGGTTTGTCTTGCATTCGTTTACCAGGTGCTGGTAAAGTAATAGGAGAATCTAAGGTGAGAGCTATTGCTTCCTGTGAAAATAGAGACTAACATGTGCAGGGCAGATAGGCCAAGAGCAGAATCTATCTGCAAAACTGTTCACTTGTAGTTTAATTCTTAACTCATCTGATAAGGAAAAGCATTTTCCTTCCAAAACATGCAGTAGCGAATGTGTAAACGTTGCCCTGCTGTTGGGTAGTGCTTATAGTGAAAGAAGGAAAATGGGCAGTATAAAATGTTGACTTTTTTTTTTTTGTAACGATTTGTAAGAGACTTTTCAGTAATATAGCATTTATTTGTTTTCTTTTTCCCCTTGTTTTATACATAGTGCTTTTTAAAAGTGCCTTAAATCAGATAATTCAATAACCAAATGTTGTTATGAGGTCCCAGCAGTCACACACTTGAAAAACTATCTGTGTGTACTTTTATTTGCAGGGAGCATGGGCAATTATCAAATCGGCCTTGGAAATTATGTAGATGCTGTATTTATGAAAGCATAGTTTCAGTTGATGTCCAGTTAGATATTTTTGCTGGTTTATTCTAGGATGATTGGTGATGAGGTGATCAGGATTGGCCAGTTTAATCACCCAATTCACAGGGTAAAGGAGTTAGGAGCCTGAAGATTAATATTAATTGAAGGGGGTGCAGAGCTGAAGGTTCACTTCGGGAGTCCCAATACCCTGCACACACCCTGTGAATAACACAAGTAGAAATGTTATTCAGGCCTAGCAGAGACTAGCTACTGGTTGCTGCTGAAAGTGTTAGTTGAATTTATAAAATTTAAAACTTGGCTAGCAGAAAGAAAAATACGTTGGAGCCTAAATGTGCTTTGACAAATTTAATTTCCAGGTTATGAAATTACAGGAGTTAATTGGTGAGAGACTGATTGTAGCAGGAATTACAAAGGAGTGTAGCGCCTTATTAGTGTTGGTTAAAGTACTTAAGTAAAAGTAAAAAATAATGTATATTTTAATACTTAAGTACAGTGAAGAAGACATTAAATTTACTAAGTGAAAGTAAAAAAAAGTTATTACTTTAATATAATACTTTCTGAGTAAAAGTAAGTACCGCAACTACAATGATTGCAAGTATTGTTAGTTTAATCCCAACAACTTTATACCTCTACAATTCAATCCACTTTGCTTTTGGTAAAACTAAATTTTTGAAAATGATTGTCACTCATGCGAGTGGGCTTGTGAGTCATTAATCCATCACAGCTAAAAAGGTTCAACATTTGAAACTAGCAGAAAGTGGATTGTTCAGTCTGATGATAAAATGTTCCTTCAAATCAAGCTAGGCTGCAATACAATTGATGTCTTCTGACTAGGTCTGTAGGTTTTGAACAAGGGAATCTGTGAAACACTAGATTTCCATACAGCAAAGAAAACGTTATCATTGTCATTATCTGCATTAGAGGTGGTTCTAATTCGTAGCTTCATTTTTATCTTCGTTATCGTTGTCATGGAGTTCATTTAGAAAGAATGCTTTCTCAAAGTTGGAATCATTCTAACAATTTTTTGTCTGATGGCAAACTATTTGAATATCTTAAAGAACTGATGCAAGAATGTTAAATGTATGGGAACCCTTCAGCCTTAAGGCCAGATAAGCAGATTTATTTAATCTCTAAAGACTAACAGTCCCTAAAGACTAACAGTCCAGTGGAAAGTTACCTCCAGTAGCATAAGCAGACCTCAGTTATTGGGTGGGCCATGGAGTGAACTGGGCGGGCATGACCTGCATTTCTTCTTTGCCTTCAACTTTTCCTAGCCTGCCCCACCCCCACATCATTAAAAATAAATACCTTGGCTCGTGGGAATTCCGGGGCCAATTGAACTGAGCCACTGGGGGGGAGGGGGGCTGGTGTTGGCAGCTGAAAATGTGCTGCTGCTCTGGGGATGAGACTGACAGGGGAGGAAACTCTAGAGAGGACTCGTCACCTGACAGGGCCCCTGTCAGCTGCACTAATGATGTGCGCTGCCACTGGGTGAGCCCCTTCCCACATGGGCCCACCTGAGGCTATGCCACTGTTTACCCCAATTTAAAATTTTCTGTGGGATAACTGCCAGTCCGTTGTGATAGAAACATATGTCTCTTCACCAAGAATTGCAACGAGCTTCAACTGAATCGTTGCTTTAGCGTCCCAACTCATCACTCTTCTGTTTGACTGGAGACCTAGTAACCAGTTCAGCAAACACAGGCAACTTCATTGTTCTTTATTTATTTATTTATTCATTTTATACAAGTCAACCACTTGTTACAGAAACACAGTATGGAATAATAGTACAAGCAAATCTACTAATAAGCAAAAAAAAAAAAAAGCAAATACAGGATTTGAATCATTATACTTTCTTAGACCACATGGAGGGGGGGGGGGGGGGGTGGGGTCTAGCATTTAGGAGAAAAAAAAGGAAAAAAGAAAAGATAACATCAAGGCAGTGAATAAGGGTTTAACTTTCATCTTGTTCCATCATTACTTAAGTCTCTTCAAATCTATAAAAGCTTTTAATTGTTCTTGGATATAAAGGGTATATTTTAAATCTCCAAGTTTTATCATACATTTGCATGGATAGGCTAAGAAAAAAGTAGCACCCAAATGCTACTTCTCTCTTCCTTCTCTCTTGAGTAATTCTCGTGACATCTGGATAAATCCATATTTTTTGACCTCCGAACAAGTCTTTAGAGTGTTTAAAGTACAATCTAAAAATATTGTTGAGATCTTGCTTGAATACAAATGAAACGAAAAGCGTTTGTCTTTCTGTGACATTATCTATTGATTGTTCCAAAATTGCCGATATATTATTTAAATCCAGATCCGATCCAGGTTTTCGTCCCTCTTCCTTACTGCCAGACCTTTTAGGTAGGTAATAAATCTTATTTATAGGAGGAATAGAATTAGATGGAATTTTTAAATTTTCAATCAAAAATCTTTTGAAAATATCTAAAGGTGGTACTCCTGGCATTTTGGGAAAATTTAATATACGAAGATTTAATCTCGTATTGTGGTTTTCTATCTGTTCAATCTTTCTCTGAGTAGCCAACTTATCTTTTGCCACAATAGTGTTAAATTCCTGTATCTGCTTAATATCTTTTTGGATCACATTTAACTCGAGAGTTTAGGTCTTCTTTTACAACTTCAACAGTCTTAGCCATTTCTTCAAACTTAAGGAATAATGCAGTAATCTCACCTTAAGATTTTTGTAAGGTATTGTCCATGGCATTCAGCTTTAACCAGATTTGTTCGAGACTTATCTCCTTTGTTGACCCTGAAGCTCCAGCAATAACTCGAGCCTCTTCTCCCAAGCGTTTCTGTTGCGAAGCAAGATCCATGCCAGACAGCTGTCCCTCTACAGCTTCGGTAGTTTGGAGGCTGTCTTCTTGTGTCGCTGCTAGCGCTGGGCATGGAGGAATGCTGGAATCTGGAGGCGGGGACAGCGATGTTTCCTGACCCAAGGCGGCATCCGCTCCTTCAGTTAACTGCTCAGCAGGTCTTGCCGCCTCCAGTTCACTCATTGTAACCCCAGCGAAATAGCGGTCGAGGCTTCGTTGGACCAGCGAGGAAGTAGAGGTAGGCGCGGGCATAACCCTCAGTACTCCCTTTCTTTTTGTATGAGGCATCGTATTGAAGCAGGAAAAAGTTCTTTAGCCCTTGGACAGCACAAAGACCGCTCAACAAACGCCTTCACTTCGCCATCTTGACACGCCCCCTTTCAACTTCATTGTTCTTATAGGCTATATTCACCAAATAGCAAAATTTAAGATGAGATGATCTACTTTTTGCGTGATGTTTGCAATAGCAAAATCCTATTCCCGGTGTTGCTGTTTCATTTGGTTTACGGAGGAATTGTCATTTATGTCTCACTTCTGCTTGTACTTTTTACTTTTATTAGCAAGTATCAGATGTAACAGAGTAAAAGTAATAAAAATTGTTATCCTGTACTTCTTTACAAGTGATAAAACTTTATTAAGTACAGTAACTAGCTACATTTACTTAGTTACTATACAACACTGAGTGATTTGTTGGTAAATGCTAGTGATAATATTGGCGAGAACCAAAAATTCACAGCATTTCAGATTCCATAAAGCAGGGGCTTAGCCACGGGCGGGCCTGGGTGGGCCCAGGCCCACCCATTTCCACCCAAGGCCCACCCATTTCCACCCAAGGCCCACCCAAAAATAATGGATCAAAACCACGATCGCAACCGCAGCTTCACTTGAGTCTTCTTTTCTCTTTCCCCTCCCTCACCCCTGCCGTAAGCATCCGTTTAAATTAAGGGCGGGGCCAGCAGTGATTCGCTGAGCACTCCAGAGCCTTCCCTCTGCCACGATCTGCCCTCTGGGAAACAAGAAGTTGCGCTGAAGAGAGCTGATCGTGGCAGGGAAGGCTCTGGAGCAGGTCTCTTCATCTGTGATCAGCGATAGTGAGGGAGGAAAATGGAGTGAGTGGCTGTACCTGTAGGGTGGGAGAGGGACAGGCTGGGAGACAGTGGCTTCACCTGCGTGGGGGTGGGAGGTGGGGGGGGGGGGCTTGAGACCATAGGGAAGGGATTGGAGAGAGGTTCTGGACCTTCAAAAGGGGGGGGGGGTTGGCTGGAGAAAACGGAGAGAGAAAAGGGAGAGATCTGGACTGCAAAAGGGGGGAGATGGCTGGCTGAAGGGAAGGGAGAGAGGTTTGGGACCTGCAAGGGGAGAGGTTGCTGCTTGGAGGGTAGGGAGAGAGTTTTGGATCTGCAAAGGGGGGTGGTGGCTAGCTGGAAGGAAGGGAAGTTCTGGACCTGCAATGGGGGGTGGCTGGAGGCAAGGGAGAAAGATGCTGGACCTGAAAGGGGGGGAGGAAGATGGAGGAAAGGATGAGAGGTGCTGGACCTGCAAGGGAGAGAAGCTGGGGGCTGGAGGAAAGGAAGAGAGTTGTTAGACCTGCAAGGGGGGCAGGCTGGAAGGAAGGGAGAGAGGTGCTGAACCTGTGGGGAGTGGGCTAGAGGCTGGAGGGAAGGCCTGCAGGGGAGGCTTGAGGGAAGGGAGAGAGGTGCTGTACCAGGAGGAGAGATTAGAGGGAAGGGAGAGAGATGGCAGATCAAGGGGATGAAGGAAGAGGGAGACAAATTGTTTAGCCCACAGTGGGAGAAAGAGCCAAAAGCTGGAAGAGAGAAGCAGAGTAGCTGGATAGGTGGGATCGGAGAGCAGAGAGAGACATTGGTGTGAGTGAGGAAGAAAGGGGAGATACAGAAACAGACGTGAGATGCTGTATTGGAATAACATATGAATACAGAGGGGTAATGCCTGACAGAGAGGGGGGAATGAGAGAATAGAGAGGCTATGCTGGACACTTGGAGGGAGGGGTATATGGTCACAGGGGAGAGATACTAGACATAGGGGACAATAGGAACTCAAAAGGGAGATACTGGGCATGTGAGGGCATAGGGACACAAGGGGTGATGCTGGACACAGGGGTAGGGGATAGAAGGGTGGTGATGGATGCAGGAATTTGAACATACTGGAGATACTGGACAAGGAACTATAGGGACACAGAGATGGGAGATGGATGGTGGACATGGAGAGAGAAGAAATGACAAATAGACAGGAGACCCTGGTAAGTGAATTAAGACAGAAGAAAGCAGAAAGCAGAGACTAGAACCAAGCTGATTTGAAAAATAAAATAACCAGACATCAAAAGGTAGAAAAAAAAACATTTTTTTTCAATTTTGTGATTAAAATGTGTCACATTTGGAATGTACATCTTGCCAGAGCTGGTGCTAGACATGGCTGGAGCCCAGGCCATAAATTTGGGAGGGAACCCCAAAGCCCATCACCAGACTGCACTGCCTTCAGCTTCCATCATGCTTGTGGCTCTCTCTGGCCAGGCCGCCAGGGGACCAAGAGCAATTGCTCTAGTTGCACTCCAACACCATCCCTGGCACGTATTATGTTTATATTTTGCACAGGAGGAAATGCATTTCTTTCTGTATCTCTGTTATTGTATTACATGCAAGTTTTGGCTTTTTGGGGTTTTGGTTATATTTATGTTTATACATTTTAGTCAATTATTCTATATTTGGCATTTTTATTCCGTGTGTGTGATCGAGGTATTCTGTTAGCATGAATTTTCTATGTAGCCTTCTGTAGTAAGTTTGATTTGTTTAGTTTTCCCAATAGATGTATTGATATTTTACAGCCCCACTGTAATATGTAGGGCAATGCCTTTTTCATAGATAGGATCCTTCTTTTGGAAGTTAGTGCTGGCATTGTAGATTTGCATTAGGTTATGAGTGACATTTTGTTTTAAAGATTGTTTAATTTACTATATGGCGGCTGTTGAGATTACGGTGAGTTTTGTGGGGAAATGTCCTAACTCTGCTCTGTACCCATTGGGGGAGGGACAGGGGGTTCTGTGGATGCAGAATTTATTTGCCTTTAATACTAGACTATACTTTCTGGGATCATTTCTGTAGCGTGTAACTGGAAAGATATGTTGAAAAGTGTTTGGTCTTGCTATACAGGCTAAGTATGTGTGTTAGGGACCCGAGGCTCAATGGAGGCGGAAGAGTGCAATCTCTTGTACTTCCCCCTGAAGCCTGCACTGCTACCCTTATTGAAGTTATTGGGAGTGGAGTAGAGCTGGAGCATGGGGTAGGGTATCAGGTGGCAGGTTTTTCAATTTCAAAATAGTTGGCAACCCTGGTGCCCACCCATCTGATTTGTTGGCCCACCCAAAAATTGCTTTCTGGCTACGCCACTGCCATAAAGAGAACTAGGGCAACGTTTTGTGGCGTGAAAACTGTGCAACAGATGCCGCCTTGCGTTTTTCTGAGTCTCTCTTCTCCATACACAGGCAGCCCTCGGACACAGATTCATTCACATCCACTCATTTCTAGCAGTTCCTATTGATTTCTGTAGCATTGCAAAAGCAGAGCAGGATGTCTGGGGCCATGTGCTTCAGATTTATTTAGTTAAGCTGTGTTGCAAGAGCTTCTATTGGGGGTGGGGGGGAGGAGGAGATACTGTTCCACTAGAGCATGATGCAAGAATGCCCGTGAACACAAATTAGAATGGAAAATGCAGCAGGTGCCGCTACGGGAAGGAGACCAGTCTCTCACACACCAGTTGGACTGAGTAGTCTTATTTTTTTTATATATATAAAATGAGCCCTTTTATGTATTAAATGGCTTACATTTGGGTATTGGTTATTGTAAAATTGCATAGATGTATACACATGTACACGGTTGTCTCGGTGACAGCACCTATTCTTTCACGTGATCTGGGGGCAGTGTTTGAGCAGAACAGCGGGGCATGCATGTAGTTTATTAAATGCATATACATGCACTAAAAGAATTTTCACCTGCCTCAGAGCAAGTGTAACTTGGAGCAAGAGCATTCGTGCAGAACAAGGGCTAGTTCGAGTCTGTTTTGTAAAAGCACACACATGTATATGTTGTTATTTACAAAATAGCCCTAAATTAGGTGTGTTTTCAGATAAGTGCTCTGCTGTAAATTAAGTGCACCATCCTTAAGTGCACCATTGACAAACTGTGTTCCATCATTAGCATATAAGAGGGTCCAGGATGGTAATGGAGTTTCTAATACATAGAAATTGATCCTGTTTTTTTTTTAATATGTTCATAGATCTGTAGACGATTATTAGGCAGCTTATAAATAAACATAAAAATCAATTTAAAACACAAAAATTCACAAACCAAAACATTCTTACAAAATAACATACATAAGACTTCATAATAATCACATTACAGAAATATTCAGTCAAATTTACCCTGGTCACATGTCTGAGAAAATAAAATAGCTTTAACCTATTTGCAAAATAAGAAATCTGACATAAACAGGTTTGAAACACCAGTCTGTGATATTCATATCATCAAGCATAGATGTGTATAGTGGTAATAATTCAAGAAATAATTAAATTGCAGCTAACCTGCTGATAAATTTTCTATTAAATAGTTAAGTGCTCATCTCTCTTCCATTTCTTTCATCTAATAATGTTTGTTCCTGCCTGAAAAGTTTTGTTCTGGGAAATAAGAGAAGACAGAGTTTGCAAGGCATAGTCTTTCCTCATTGCTTGAAAGTCTATATTATTTTCCCTGGGGACATGATCACCAACACTTCAAGATCAGCACAGAGAGGGTTTAAAGCACAGAACACAATACAAAACATAAAAGCACCAAGAACTTTCAAAAATGGAACAAATCCTTTTATTCCACAGCACAGATCAATCTTGTACGTCAGTGACACGACAGGGGCAGTGTTTCGGCGCACAGTGCCCGAGTCGTGTAACACCAAATGTCTAGTGTTAACATACCTAGCATCTCGGCTGTAGGCAAGAAATAGTAACCTAATCTAAACACTTACTTGAAATCACAGAGTGGCATTGTCTTGTGGCATCTACTACCTGTTGAGTTCTGACACCATATTTATAGTGTGAGGGTAGATCATCAGTGCTGCTTTGTTTTTAAAAGAAAAAAAAATTCTGGTACTCATACAAGGCCATCTTTAGGGGGAGGGTGATTGTTAATCATAGTAGCTACAGGACATATGAAAAAGCAGTATTGCAAGCATTACTCCAGTCCCTAGAACACCAACATACCTCTTACTGGGAAAGCAGAACAGACTGGATGTTCTATACAAAGTACATGTCAGCACAATACCTCAGCTCGGTCACATATGCAAAACATGGGTAGAACCTCATCAAACACGCAATAGGTGACCAGAAATTAGAAATAGAAATTGTGCAGAGAATTAGGGCTGTGGATTCAGTCAGAAGCAATTTTGGGTGGAATCGGTAAAATTGTTTGAACTCCAGCTTTTAAATAAAAACCTACATTATAATATTTGGTAAATGTATCAGTATCTTTGATCTGGATCTAAAGTTATATTTAACAATACTACAGATCCAGAAAAAAAAAATTAAAGCCTAATATCAATCAGAGTCAAAGGTTTGGTGTACCGACTCCACAGCCCTGAAGAGAAAAACAGAACTGGAAACCCAAGAAGCCAGACTTTAGTGCAACACTGAAAACAGAAACAGAACTACTTTTCTTCCTGTATCAATCATTTCCTGATTTACACAGTATGGCACAAACATTGCCTTAATGCTGCTGCTGCCATTATAGAGACATGGTTAAATGAGTCTCATGATGAGATACAAATAGAATCATATCGGGCAGAAATCTGAACAGACAGATCGGGCAGTCAAGGGAGGGGGGGCATGGAACTGAAATGCCTGTGTAGTTTATAATTTTAAGTAAATATTCTGCCATAATTATTCCATCACAATATACAGTGAAATAGATACCCTAAAACTCTAAAGTATCTGTCATTATTTTGTGAGGTATGAGAGCATACTCCCACAATAGAACCAGCCTGCATAGTCAAAACTGAACTGCAATGATTTTGCTGCATACTTTGCCACCAAAATTAAGTTTCCGCCAGGATTTACAGGTAGTCCCACAGTCCCAGCCAGTCTCCAATCAGCTAACTAGCAGCGCACAAACTCACTCCCTCCTGACACAGACATATGGGACACTTTTAACCCAATAACAGAGGAGAGCCTTGACAAAATCCTAAGAGACCTTCGACCAACTACCTGCTCCCTCGACCCCTGCCCATCAAAGATAGTGCAGCAGGCAAGTATGGTCCTCATAGAAGGTGCCTCAAAAATCGTGAACTCCTCTCTTTATAATGGGAAACTACCAACAGCATTCAAAAGTGCAGTTGTGCACCCTTTGCTAAAGAAAAACAATCTTGACCAGGACAAAACTTGGAAGGTACCGGCCAGTATCCCAACATCCCATTTCTAGGAAAACTTAGAACAAACCTGTGTTCAACTAAGTGACTGGCTAGAAGAGAGAAACTGGCTAGATCCATGTCAGTCTGTATTCAGACCCGGTTATGGACAGAAACTGTCCTCGTATTCCTACTAAATGATCTTCAGAGAAACTGAGACGGGGGATTTGCGGCTTTTGACACTGTGTATTATGATATCATGCTAGCATGACTGGCAGAAACAGGTATCGATGGAGCAGTACTTGGTTCAGATCCTATCTATTAGCCAGGCAACAGTCCATAATGTTTGGCAGCACCTCATCGCCACCATAGGCACTGATCTGTGGGGGTACCACAAGGATCGATACTGCCACATATTCTGTTCAGTATCTACCTCAAGCAGTGTTGCCAGATGGGTGTTTTTCCCGCTCAATTGGGCGGCTTTCCGCGACCGGTTGCTGGGAATTTTTGACGGCTGCAGGAAATTGGGCGGCTTTTCGCGACCGCCGTGCGGGTTTGGGCACTTTTCCCAGGGGCTTCTATTGGTCCATTTTGGTCCAATAGAAGCTCGTGGAGGCGGGGTTAATGACGTTGGAGGCAATGTCTGAGGCGGGGTTAATGACAGAGGCGGGGTTAATGACGTTGGAGGTGGAGTTTGACTTTGTGCGGGTTTGGGCTGGTTTGGGGCTGGTTTGGGCGGGGAAAAGTTTTTCAATCTGGCAACCTTGACCTCAAGCCACTACCCAAGCTGATTCCATTGATGGACACTCAGTACTACAACCATGCAGATGATGTGCAGCTACTCATACCCATGTGTTTGGATTTTATTAGACCCCCAAAATGGCATTTTGGTAAATGTCGCACGCTCATGGACTGACATCCTTTCAGAAAAGGGAGTCTAGATCTGCAACCATTGCAGTTAGAGACCTCAAAATTTGGGAAACTTCGTTTAGCCCCTGACTCGCGCAACAGATAAAATTTGAACAAAATTGGAGAACATGATGGTGGGAACTTTTTTTAATTTTAGACCACTTCGCATGGAATGACCCTCTTCGAGAAAGCGAAAATACTTACCTGTAGCAGTTATTCTCCGAGGACAGAAGGCCTTATATTCTCACATACAGTCCCCCCTCCCCTTGGAGTTGTCTCCTTTTTATTATGCTTTTATATTGTACTGCTGGTCCCATGCTCTCGCGGTGGGTGGGAAGGCACTCGTGCATATGCAGTGGAGCATGTCTTGTGTTCAAAGAACTATTTTTAAGCTTGTTATAAGTTCCGGACAGCAATGTGGACCCGTGTTACCCATCTGTGAGAATATAAGGCTTGCTATCCTCGGAGAATACCTGCTATGGGTAAGTATCTTCGCTATGCCATCATAAAGCTAGGAGAGAAGTTTGCATTTAGGAATAAACTGCAAGTTGTAGTTATCTAACCTCTCATCTCCCAAGGAACATTGAGGCGTAGGCGGTTGCCCATGCTTGTTGTGAGACCACCACAAGGTTGTTACTATGGAACTGCTGAACAATATAGTAGAGGAGAAAAGTGAGAGAGAGAACTGTACCAGCTTCTCTCTATGAGAAGACTGCCTTATGGAATCAATGGAAAAGATAATGTAAATAGTTATAGAAATCCACTTTAGTATTGACCCTGCTGTTTCTGTCCCATGAAACTAAATGACTAAAACTCTCAGGAAATATTATTTGGTTTAGAACACCTCCCATGGTGTGGTCTACATTATTGAGAGTAAGGGGAGTGTGGCAAGTGTGAGTTTGGTAACAGCCTCTGGTCCCCTGGAGTAATCCTGTCCCGGGCCTTTGTCCCAAACTATAAATTTATTGTGTACCAGGAGTAAAACTGACACCAGGGTTAACCTAGTCAGCTGCCTAGACAAACTGTGCAATCTATAAGGGAACCCGGCTTACACATTTGTTTGAACTCTGTTTATAAATTATATTTTTAATAATAATAATAAAAAATAATGAATCTCAAAGCCATTTGGTGTAGTGTATTTACTGCTAGTTTAGAACTCACAGATGCGCTTAATGCAAGACCAATGTATAATATTCTGTGGTATGTTCAAATTTGGCCGCAAAAAGCAAATAGATTTTTTTTGGTTTGAGGTTTTTTTTACTTTCCAGGTAAAAGCCATATGTGGTGATGTTTTCCAGGTTCATATGTAGGGTAATCGGTCTCTACCAAGGTTCAGGTTCTCTTGCAGACCAGGGTAGTGGATAAAATGACACTCATCTGAATACAGTAAAAATGTCTGAGTCATTTATTTTGTTGGGTGGGGGAAGCTGGGGATCTTCTTAGTAATCCTATATAATAGTTTGGATGCCTGGGTTCGTAACACAGTTCCCATTGGCCCACCCTGGGGATGACGTCACAGGGCGGACCAATGGGAAGTGAGAGGGAAGGGAACCCAGCACTAGCCATCAGAGGTGAGTAAAGAATCCCCCCCCCCTGAGTTCCATGACCCCCTCCCTCCCTCCTTCCACTCCCGTCCGTCCGAGTTCCACGGGTCCACTCCTGTCCAAGTTCCACGCCCTCTTCTCCTCTAATTTCCACCACCCAGCACCTCCATCCCTCTCTCTCTGTGGCCTCCGAGTGCAAGCAGGATGTGTGCTGCTGCCTCTCCCCTTCGTAAGTGTCGGCTGTTCTTTAAAACTTTTTACCTCCTGCTCTGCCGGCAACAGTGAAGTCCAGCACGCACATACAGCGCTTCAGACTGCCTTCACTTTCGCTTCTGTTTCAGCTGTGCCTCTGGTCCTGCCCTCATTTCCTGTTTGCGGAAGGGCGGGACCAGAGGAACAGCTGAAACAGAAGCGAAAGCGAAGGCAGTGTGAAGCGCCGTCCATGCGTGCTCGGCTTCACTGTTGCCGGCGGACTAGCAGGTAAAAAGTTTTTAAGAACAGCCGGCACTTACGAAGGGGAGGGGGAGCAGTACACGTTCTGCTTGCACTCGCAGGCCACAGAGAGGGAGGGAGGGAGCCGCGGGCTTGTGGAGCTCGGACAACAGTGGGTGCATGGAACTCAGAGGGCACGGGACGAGAGAGGGGGTCCCGAAGGGGGGTACGGGGGAGGGGTAGGAGAGGGAGGGGGGCCTGTAACTCGAATGGGAGGTGGGGCTCTGCAGCTGTAAGGGGAGGGGGTCCTGGAACTTGAAGGGGAGGGGGCCTGGAATGCGGAGGACAGGGAGGGAGGGAGGTGGGGGCCATGGAACTCCGAGGGGAAGGGGGCTCGAACTCAGAGAGAGAGGGATGGACGAACGGGGGTGTGGAACTCCTGACACAGGGGTCAGGGAACTCCCAGGGGGGGGGGGGGGTAGGGGGTTGGGGGGAGGGCGAGGGGGGAGCCCTTGCTAGCGCCTGTTTCATTTCACATAGAAATGGGTCTCTTTTACTAGTGTGAGCATGTTATTGATAGTTACATGCCTCTGTTTCCTACAGCTTCTTCCTTAGCTGTTGGCAGGTTGCTTATTGTTTCTTACCTTAAACCTTATAGACGAATGCATGGATGTAATTATATTTTTTTCCTTCTGATGTTGTATTAATTAAAGATTGAGGCCCAGGTACTAGAATCAAAAGCTTGTTTTAATTTTAATTTTTTACATATTTGCATTTGTTTCCAGACGTACCCAAAGTGAGGAACAGTAGTACATCAACAAACAATAATATATTGCACAATAGAAATAGTGCTCTTACAAAACACTTAGGGCTCTGTTTACTAAGGGGCGTTAAACATTTTTAACGCACCTACAATTAGCGCGTGTGCTGTGTAGGTGCGTACACTGTTAACGTGCGTTAAAAATACTAAATGCCTATAACTCAGCTTAGTAAACAGGGCCCTTAAATGTATGGAAAACATAAAACATGCAAATCTTACCTGTAATGGCTATTTTTTTTTTTTTTTACACGTTTTGTTAGTCAGTATCTGATATCTGTACTTTTCATTAGGAATTGCAGTACTCATTTGTTTAGAACACCACAAAACAGCTTGCTAATGTTACTGTTGACGTCTTTCTGAAGTGCTATCTCCATCTCTATGGGGTTAATAATTCTGTTAGTGCTTGCTAGACTTGCACATCACTGTATTTGAGCATTTTGTGCAGTATCCTGTCAGGGCCACAGGCTTTTCTAAACTCTCAAGCTGTAGAATTTTTGTGGAAGCAGTGGTGGTCGGTCACCTTGGCTGCGGCAATGCAATCTTATCTGAGGATCCCTAAAATTTTCATTAAGAAACTGCAGAGTTTGAAACATGGCCAGCTAATGTGGTGTATGCTGCTGCGCTCCCTCCAGTGGTTTCCTGTGCACAAGTTGACGCTTGTGTTCTTCATGAGATGGGGACCATATCTTAAAAAAAAAAAGAGAGAGAGAAACAGGTTTCTGCACTTGAATTATGTTCATGCCAGCCAACTCAAATTATAATTGGTAAAAAGATCAAGATCCTTCTCGGAAGGTAATTCCAGGTCTGTGGACCCAGCTTCTAGATAATCTCAGGGCTCTACCAGAATATTTAAAATGTAAGCGTATATTAGAAATTTAGGGATGCTTTTACTAAAGCTTAGTGCATGCTAATAGAATTAGTGCATGTTAAATGCTAAGAAGCCTATTTTATACTTACAGGCTTCTTAACATTTAGGTTTTATTTTTACTAAGCTTCAGTAGCGTTTTTAGCTCGTGGTAGAAATTAGCTGGCAGTAAACGCCAAGACATCTATTATATTCCTATGACCTTCTCGGCATTTACCACCAACTGATTTCTACCGCAGCTTAGTAAAAGACCCCCTTAGCACGTGCTAACAGAACTAGCATGCACTAAGCTTTAGTTAGGGTCCCTTAGTGGTCTTCATTTATGTAATTGCAGTTTATCTGTTTCAGTTTTGTCATCCAAAGAGAGGGCAAACCTGGGTTTCAAATAGTTATATTTTGAATTTTTGTAGATGTTATATTTTTTTATGAATTGTAGTTAGCTTTATGCTACTAGATTGGTTGTAAAAGTAGAATATAAGTGTTTAGATTTTAAGTGGGTGTTAGAGGCGTTCCTTAATTTCCTGTGCTATAGAGATGTGCATTGGTGCAGATTAATTTTCTTTGTGGTATGGTTTTGATCATGTATGAGATTGTCAGGTTTGATCTCTTTGTAGAAGTGCTGGAAATGTCTAATCCAGATTGTAACAATTCTGGATTGCTAAATTGAGTTTGGCTTTGAGTTTTACTTCCTTCCTCATTTCTCATGAAGAATTATTATCTATGCCTCTTATTTTCAGTGTGTGTTTTCATTTATTCTGACGTTTTGTAATCTCTGTTTCTGAAGGTGAGCAATGTGTAGGCTTTTCCTTTCCGTGTGGCACACCATAGGTGGAAACATCTTAGCATCTGTGTTCTTGTATCCATGAAAAGAATTCATAAAGTATATGTAGATCAAAGTGTTCTATTTGAGGTTAATTTTTAAAAATGTTCACAATAAGTGTTAAATATATTTTAAGAATTAGAAAAAAAAATTCCATTGTTGTTTTCTAGAGTGAAAGTTTACTCTTGAAAGGGTATAAATATTCAACATTTTAATAATAATCTGATTTGCCAGCATTTTGGGGGTTTTCCCTCTCAATTAACATATTGATAGCATAACATCTTTTGTTCTTTGCTTTTTAGGTTACTCGGCGATCGTTATGAACTCCCGGTTACGTGCTTTAGGTGGGAGGATTAATAATATGCGAGTGTCTGAACTTCCAAAAGAGAAGAATCGATCGGAAGTCGCGTGCAACGTCCACTTCTTGGATGGCTCAGTTCAAAGCTTTAAAGTTGGCGTAAGTTATCAAGGACTGATTTGTGCCCGTCCGCTCCAGTTCTAAGGCAGAAGTAGACTGAGCATCTAGAGTTGTTTATTTGCACATTTTTTTTCATCTGTTTCATGGACTTTGCTCTAATCAGTTGACAGAAATTTAGGGCCCTTGTAATAAGCTGTGTTAAGCAGTTAGTGCTGGTTTTAACACACAGCACATGGGAAAGGGAAATGGGACTTGATATACCGCCTTTCTGAGGTTTTTTGCAACTACATTCAAAGTGGTTTACATATATTCAGAATTTTGTACCAGGGGCAATGGAGGGTTAAGTGACTTGCCTGGAGTCACAAGGAGCTGCAGTGAGAATCGACCTCAGTTCCCCAGGATCAAAGTCCACTGCACTAACCACTAGGCCACTCCAGCTCCATGTGTATTAAAACCGGCACTAGCTAATGGTTATTGCATATTAAAACCAATGAGTGTGGTGTAAAACGTGCCAACTGCGTAACATGGGTAAGGGTGGTTTCTGGGTGTGACAGTGGTGAAGCTGAAGAGTGGTCTACAGTGACAGCATGTGGGTTGGCACCACTCTTTAGCTGTCAAGACTGCTAATAGTGCAGTTGTACTAACATCACTTCAAGTGGTGTCAATAAGGGCAGCCATGCTGCCAGCAGTCCAGTAGCATGGCTAGTATTGTAAAAGTTATTAGCTGGGTATACAGGTAATAACCAGAGTACATTAGTATTTCTTTTGAGCACTGCCTCTCCCTAGTCCCCATAGTGGTGTGACCCGCCTCCTACTTCAATCCTGGCACTTCTTGTTCAGAGGCAGGCTCTTTAACCATATGCAGCGCTCCCTCTCCTCGTGGCTTGAAGGAAGAGGCAGGTCACGAGGAGAAGCACTGTAAATAGTTGACAGAACGCTATGGCTCATCATGCTTTTGCTGCTTCAAATGGCGCCATGAAATAAGCAGTCATTTTGCTGAATTGGATAAGAATCGGCCCCATGCCACTGCAGTAACTTCTACTACCTGACGTGCGCAGCGGCGACCGCCCCGGGTGTCAGCCGCCCTCGCTACGGCACTGGGTGGATCCCATCCGGTCCCACTGCTTTGTCCACCTTTAGATTTTGAAGTTGTTCATACACACTCTCTTCCGTGAACGGTGCTATATCCACTCCATTCTCACATGGACTTTTACCAGTCATAATAAATTGTTTACAGGTTAAGAAAACAATTTATATCATTTATATAAAATAGTGAGGTTTATAGTTTTCTTGTATATGTCGAGTTAAGAAAGTTTTATATTTGCTATAAATAAGACTTGTTATTTATCTGTCCATTGTCCTGGTCATGTTGTTTTTATAGGAGCCCTGCATTGTTAAGTTGGTTTGTCATGAAGGAATTTTCTGAATAGATGGGCTTTCAGATGTTTTCGAAAGATTAGGTAGTTGTCCATGTATGTCAGGTCTTTCGGTAGTATATTCCAAAGTTTGGTGCAAATGTATGAGAAGCCTGTAGCGTATGTTGATTTGTATTTGAGACTTTTGTATCTTGGGAAATGGAGGGTGAGGTAGGATCTTGCCAAATTAGTTGCGTTGCAGATTGGTCGGTCTGTTAGGCTGCTCATGTAGCCTGTTGCAAGGCCGAAGATTACTTGGTATGCAAGGGGACAGATTTTGAAAGATATGCATGTTTTGATTGGTACCAGTGTAGTTTTTGAAGTAAGGGGCTAGGTTTTTCATATATGTTTTTTCCTAGTATGAGTCTGGCTGCTGTGTTTTGTGCTGTTTATAGTTTCTTTAGGATTTAGGCTGTGCACCCTGCATAAATTCCATTGTAATAGTCTGTATGGGCTAGGACATGGTTTGGATCAGGGTGTGGAATACATCTCTTGGGAAGTATTGTTTTAAGTGTTTAAGTTTCCAAATTGTGTGAAACATTTTCGTTGTGGTGTTTGCCTGAATTTCAAGAAATAAGCTACAGTCTATGGTGATTCCTAGTATTTTCGGATTGTCTGAAAAAATAGGGAGAGGTGGTCCTAAGGTGTTGACGGTTCTGAAGCGTTCGGTGTTGTGAGGAGATGAGTATCGGGCAGTGTGTTTTTTTTTTCCCCTTATTCAGTTTCAGCTTGAAGGCTGGTGCCCAGGTTTCCATGGTGTTCATGCTGCTCTTGATTTCGGATGTAATTTCTGATGAGTCCTTTTTGAAAGGAATAAAGATTTTCTTTGTTTAATTCTTTAATGTTTAATTCTTGAATTAAACATTAAATCACTGTATATAGATACTGGTTTCCGTACTGTCAACCAGCTGGCTCAGAGCTGACTGCTTCCGCCTCAGGAATCTTGATGAATTGCTGCTTTTGCTTTTGGCTGGTGACTTCCACCCTGCCATGTAAGCATATTTCTATATAGCTTATCACATTCCCAATCATAGCACCAGGTGATGTAATTTTTTAAGTAACTAAGTGTGTGGAGCTGTGTTCACATGCTCAAGTATGCACTTAAAATTGCTCTGGCATATATATACTTAAAAGTGGGTGCTAGCAGACAAATGATTGTCAATAACAAAACAGTAAATAATAAGCAATTGAAAGAATGAAAATAGTACAAATGCATAACTACCATCAAATCAACAAAATAAGAATAGTCTATCATGAAAAACAAATTTATTTATCAGAGTGCTATATTGAATAACTGTTTTGGGAAGCTAGTGTAGTTCCTCTCATCTCTAATGGGCAGAAAATAGCGCTGCAACAGTTAGGAGCTTTACCGCCCCTATGATCTGAGATAATAGCATGCATATTTATGACAGACCTTTGAAACACAGGCTGGAGGTCAATGGGACCACCAGACCCCAAACAGCATGACCCTGGTGGCTTAGTACCCCACACCAAGCTAGCGAGAGCTCCCTTATATGGTGTGAAGCCTTCCCAATGCATCCCAGGAAGCACTGGGCACTGCTATTTTCGAGGCAGCGCCGATTCATGGACCACCGGGCCACCAGAGCTCTATTTGAGGAGATGCTAAATGGGGTTAGGGGGGCTGGAGTCCCACCGGATCTCCAGCCCCCCCTAAACTTGTGTTGCTGAGGGGGGTTGGGGTTCCTGCTCCTGCAGGGGGGAGGGAGGCTGCTGCATTGGGGGGAATGGGGGGCCTGCTAGCATGCAAATGCATACTGGACAGGACTCACCATTCCTCCCCAGTGGTCTGCAAATCCTAATGCCAGCTCCGAGCTGGCATAGGGTTTGTCGCGGATGGCGTGCTGCTCGCTGATCATTGGGGAGAAATACATTTAACATGCATTTGTATGCTACTTGCGCTCAGATTACATGACGGAACTTATCGATCTACCAATAACAAACGTGACGCGTACATAAGTAATGCCATACTGGGAAAAGACCAAGGGTCCATCGAACCCAGCATCCTGTCCATGACAGCGGCCAATCCAGGCCAAGGGCACCTGGCAAGCTTCCCAAACGTACAAACCTTCTATACATGTTATTCCTGGAATTGTGGATTTTTCCCAAGTCTATTTAGTAGCGGTTTATGGACTTATGAACAGCAAGAACCTACCTAACCCTTCACTACCCCAGTTGCAAAGGTATAAAATACAAATCTTCACATGCCGCCAGCCTCTCGTTTATAGGCACACAACTTTGGAACTCACTACCCAAAGACCTGAAACTCACAGAAGACTACCTACAATATGGAGTGGAGGAGTGGCCTAGTGGTTAGGGTGGTGGACTTTGGTCCTGAGGAACTGAGTTCTATTCCCACTTCAGGCACAGGCACCTCCTTGTGACTCTGGGCAAGTCACTTAACCCTCCATTGCCCCATGTAAGCCGCATTGAGCCTACCATGAGTGGGAAAGCGCGGGGTACAAATGTAACAAAAAAAAAATTCAGAAAAAAGCCTGAAAACACATCTTTTCAAGAAGACTTCCCCCCCTTGATCTGCCTAATAACTAGGGTTACCATATTTTGTCCTCTCAAAAAGAGAACACATGCCCCGCCCACACCCTTTCACATCCTCACCTCGCCCCCTGTCACATATTCCACTCCTTTCCCCCCAGGTCACATATTCCCCTCCCCTGGGTCACCTCCCCTCCCCTCCTCTTATTACTATCTGCTGCCCTGGTGGTCTAGTGACCTCTTCAGGGCAGGAAAGAGCCCCCTCTTTCCTGCCCGGAGCTCTGTCCTTGCCCTGCATCCTGTTGCTGTGATGGTCTCGGGATTCAAAATGGCCGCTTCAACTCTCGGCGGCCATTTTGAATCCCGAGACCGTCACAGCAACAAGATGCAGGGCAAGGGCAGCGCTCCAGGCAGCAAAGAGGGGGCTCTTTCCTGCCCCGAAGAGGTCACTAGACCACCACAGCAGTAGATAGTAAGTAAGGGAAAGGGAGGCTAGGATAGGCCCGCCCGCCCGTTTGTCCAGAAATCCGGACAAACGGGCGGACTGGCAAAACCCGTCCGGACATGTCCTCAAAAAGAGGACATGTCTGGGTAAATCTGGACATATGGTAACCCTACTAATAACAGACATTTATAGGAAGCCCGTCGATGTTAACAAAGCACTTCACCAGTTGGTCACAGCAGACCACTTAAAAACAATCTCCCTTATAGTCAATGTCTGATAATCAAAAGGGTCTGCTTTGATAAGCATCTGTACAAAGAGAGAACTTTAGATCTTAAAAATCATTTCAAATCAAGGGATTATCCAGAATGGTGTATAAACAAGGGCTTCCTACGAGCAGAACATACCAGAGATGAACTTTTAAAGAAAAGAGAAAGAATGGAGAATAAATTCCAAGGTGCAAACCACTCTATCACCTTTCTTATGAAATTATGAAGATTTAAAAAAAAACTCACTGATATTTAATACAAACGAATGATATACATTTATAAATAAAGATATTTTAATTGCATACAAGAGGGGAAAGAATTTGAAACACTTTTTAGTTTCATCAGATTTTGATATACAAGAAATACAGAATATCACCACAACTCTTGGACATTACAAAACAAGATCTATTATCACACAGTTAGTAAGAAACCATATGTTTTAAGGCACTTTTCTAATTATCAGTCTAGTTATGTTTATTATGCCTATATCTGCCCTTGTAACCTTATGTACATAGGAAAAATGAGAAGAACATTTAACAAGAGAATTATAGCAAATAGGAGTTCCATTAAGAGAAAAATCCTAGATAAAGGTTTGGTGGAACACTATCAGGCTTATTTTCGAAAGAGAAGCAATCCCATCTTTCGACACAAATCTGGAGATGGGCGTCCTTCTCCCAGGGTTGCCCAAATTGACATAATCGAAAACCGATTTTGGGCGTCCTCAACTGCTTTCCTTCGCAGGGACGACCAAAGTTCACGGGGATGTGTCGGAAGCTTAGCGAAGGCGGGACTGGGGTGTGCCTAACACATGGGCGTCCTCGACCCATAATGGAAAAAAGGGCGTCCCTGATGAGCACTTGGGCGACTTTACTTGTTTTTTTTTTTTGTTATGACCAAGCCTCAAAAAAAGATGCCCGAACTGACCAGATGACCACCAGAATGAATTGGGGATGACCTCCCCTTATTCCCCCAGTGGTCTCTAACCCCCTCCCACCTTAAAAAAAAAAACTTTAAAAAATATTTTTTGTCAGCCTCTGTGCCAGCCTCAAATGTCATACCCAGCTCCATGACAGCAGTATGCAGGTCCCAGGAGCAGTTTTAGTGAGTGCAGTGCACTTCAGGCAGGCGGACCCAGGCCCATCCCCCCCTACCTGTTACACTTGTGGTGGTAAATGTGAGCCCTTCAAAACCCACCAGAAACCCACTGTACCCATATGTAAGTGCCCCCCTTCACCCCTTAGGGCTATGGTAGTGGTGTAGAGTTGTAGGGAGTGGGTTTTGTGTGTGTGTGTGTGTGTGGGGGGGGGGGGGTTGGAGGGCTCAGCACCCAAGGTAAGGGAGCTATGCACCTAGGAACAATTTCTGAAGTCCACTGAAGTGCCCCCTAGGGTGCCTGGTTGGTGTCTTGGCATGTCAGGGGGACCATTGCACTACGAATGCTGGCTTCTCCCATGACCAAATGGCTTGGATTTGGTTGTTTCTGAGGTGGGCTTCCTTGGTTTCCATTATCGCCGAAAATCGGGGCGACCATCTCTAAGGTCGACCTAAATTTCGCGATTTGGGCGTCCCCGACCGTATTATCGAAGCGAAAGATGGATGCCCATCTTATTTCGATAATACGGGTTTCCCCGCCCTTTCACAGGGACGTCCTGTGAGGACGTCCTCAGGAAAACTTGGGCGCCCCTTTTGATTATGCTCCTCTATATAACACTGGGCCATAGATTTGAAGACTATAGGGTTTTTTTTGTAATTTGCAAACCAAAATTATCCAGGAGAGGTGGTGACGTGGATAAAATCCTTGTTAGGACAGAAGTTAATTTTCAGCTTTAATACAGTATACCCATATGCATGAAATTAGCTAGATCTGCTAGCATGTATCTAACAATATACTGCATTGTTGTATGGTCCTCTGTATAGATTTATTTAAGTGTTAGTTTATTTAGCATCCATTTATGTACCCCTCATTTAATAGTTTTACATAGCTTTTATGCATTTGAATATGTTTAAAACCATTGGTTTGAACATACTATTTGCATTTTATTCGTTTGTCATTTTTCCACTATGTTTAAAGTGTTTGCAGCATTGTGTATTTATTATTTTAATAACTGTGTGCATTCATAAGTCTTTATGTTCTTCTGAATGTTTTAATTATTTATTCATTTGATTTCATTTATACACCTCATTTAAATACAGCTTTTAGGGATTCAACTTGTACACATATTGTCTTAAATGTATTTAAAACCATTGGTTGTCATATATGTTTATGCCTATCTGTATGATTATCTTTTTTTATTTAACTTATTTTGTATACACCTCTTTTAAACGCGTTTTCAGATGTTTAACTTGCACGAATCTCATCTTACATGTATCAAAACCATTGGCTCTTATATACCTTATTTGCCTTTTATTTCTGTTTTTTTTTTTTTACTGTTTGAACTATTTTTTTAAAAGTGATTTCAACATTGTATAATAAAGTTGTGTGTACCCATAAACCTTTTAGCTCCCCAGACACCATACAATGTCACTGAAACGCATCCAAGATGGCCACTGGAATGCATAACATTTTTAGCGGTTTTTAGCAGTTTTAAGCGTCATTTTTTGATATAAATTACGTTTCCTGAAAGGGCACCTTTCAGAGAACAAGAATCAGTAATCTGTTTTTAAATTCATTTTTTAACAACGCCCATTTTGTAGCCCTGTTTTTTTAGCGATTTTTGGCTCTCTTGAATTTTTATGCTGCTACTATTATCTAAGAGCATATGAGCTCCTAGCACTTGCCTTATATACAAAACAAAACTTGAGCACTATATATAATGGGCAGGAAACAAGATGGAGGACTCCTACAAAGACAGAAGAAGGAGCTTTTGTACTATCTGCCGTTGAGGAAGTGCTGAAGTAAATTTATTTATCTTATTTTGATTTTTTTGTATAACTTCTCTTTCAAATCACATTCTTGTAACTTAACAGCCATCATTTCTTAAGCATTAGTTTTTAGCTTATCTGCTTTAATCAGTTTTACTGCCTTTTTATGTTGTAATTTAAAGACTGTTTAGGAGCCATCAGCTCTGTTTTTTTTAACCCATCTCACTCAGCAATCAGCTTTACTTTTGGTTTTATGCCACTTCCCCAGGTCATCTTGGATGCTCAGTTTTACTACCAGGGCTAAGCATAGTGTGTCCCTGGCTAGGTAGGCATTTTATTCTACTTTTATTGTTGTTTTTATCTGTATGTTTGGTTAATGAGTTATAGTACTTTGGAAATATTTATGTACAGACACCTGATTTTATGTAGTCTTTTTGTACACATATGTTTTATGAAGATTCCCACATACACATATGAAGCTCTGTGCTTCTATTAAGATTTTATTTGATTTTGTAAGTACATTAAAGAGTGTATATGTTTGTTTTATGAAGCCTTAATCATGGGCACGCAGTTGTGGAATGCATTACCTACAGCCCTGAAAACTATCGACGAAATAACTAACTTTCGCAAATCTCTAAAGACATATCTCTTCAACAAGGCCTACAAAGATAACCAATAACCGTACAAAACTACCTCACCAACCCATCCAGTTATTAAAATCCACCTTCTATACTAACTTGCCTAACACCTTCCCTCTCTCTTCCCTTACCTAATCTTTGCACATTACCAATTGTACCTAAAATCCTGGAATGACTATGTCATAACAAAACTCTGTAAGCCACATTGAGCCTGCAAATAGGTGCGAAAATGTGGGATACAAATGCAATAAATAAAATAAATAAATATACGAGTGCTTCTTATGAAGGCCCACTATATATATATCTGTTATGAAATCCCTTTCTTAAAGACTTTTTATGTAGATTTTATGTATATGTTATGAGTTGTGTTTTCCAACAGTTTGTATATGTATTTTTTTTGTCAGCTGTTTTAGTTTTCACTCCTCTTGCAGCCTATTTGGCGAAACATAGCCATGTCGGGTTTGTTTTAATAAAGATTCTTTGCACTTGATAGTGTCTGCTCTGGGCCTTCCTCTCCCACATGGTTCTATTATTCCAAGTGTCTTCCTCCCTCCACCCTTCTAGTCCAGCATCTGCTCCCTCTTTCTTCCCTCGCCACCCTTGTAGCTTGACATCTCCCTGTCCCCCAGCATTTTATCCTTCTCTTCCCTCACTCCCATTGTGGAACATCACTCCCATCAGCTCCTGGATCCAACATCTCCCTCTTTCTCCTTCCACCTCTGTTCATCTAGACCTCCCTCTCATCCAACCCCATGTCCAACATCTCTCTCTTCTTTGTGTCCCGGGTCTTACATCTCTCTCCCCTCCCCAACCCGTGCAGCATTTCGCCTTTTCTCCCCTTCACTGTCATGGCCAACATTTCTCCGTCTCCCCCATGCACCATCTCTCCCTCCCTTTCATCCCCATGCACCATTTCTCCCTCCCGCCCATGCACCATTTCTCCTTCCCCTTCCCTCTTCCACCCAACCCAACCCACAACTCTCCCTGTCCTATCCTTCCCTCTTCCACCCCACCCAACCAATAACTCTCCCTGTCTCTTCCTCACCTGCATGCCCAACATTTCTCCCTCTCCCCCCTTACACCATCCCCCCCTTCCTCCCTCTCGTCCATTACTTTTTAACACATTTATAAATGACCTAGAGATGGGAGTAACTAGTGAGGTAATTATATTTGCTGATGACATAAAGTTATTCAAAGTCATTAAATCGCGGGAGGATTGTGAAAAATTACAAGAGGACCTTACGAGATTGGGAGACTGGGTGTCTAAATGGCAGATGATGTTTAATATGAACAAGTGCAAAGTGATGCATGTGGGAAAGAGGAACCCGAATTATAGCTATGTCAAGCAAAGCTCCATGTTAGGAGTCACGGACCAAGAAAGGGATCTAGGTATCGATGATACTTTGAAACCTTCTGCTCAGTGTGCTGCTGTGGCGGCTAAGAAAGCAAATAGAATGTTAGGTATTATTAGGAAAGGAATGGAAAACAAAAATGAGGATGTTATAATGCCTTTGTATCTTTCCATGGTGCGACCACACCTCGAATATTGTGTTCAATTCTGGTCGCCGCAGCTCAAAAAAGATATAGTCGAATTAGAAAAGGTGCAGAGAAGGGCGACGAAAATGATAAAGGGGATGGGATGACTTCCCTATGAGAAAAGGCTAAAGCGGCTAGGGCTCTTCAGCTTGGAGAAAAGGCGGCTGAGGGGAGATATTATAGAGGTCTATAAAATAATGAGTGGAGTTGAACGGGTAGATGTGAAGCATCTGTTTACGCTTTCCAAAAGTACTAGGGGAAAATATTCTTGGTTTATATGCGGATGGTTTTATATTCGAGTATATATGGTACTTTACTTTGTTCTTGTGGACTGTGTGTTTTTATCATTTTTATAGCACATCTTTTGTGTATATTTGTACATTTTTAGAAAGCTCAATAAATGAGAATCTTATTATAATCCAGCTCGATCTCCATGCTACTGCATTTGTCAGAGCAACTTGGTTATGTCTTCCTCATACTTATTCTCTGATATTGAAGCCTGCCACCAGGGGAGTCTTCATCAGTCTACGTGCTTGTGGAGGGATATACTGGGAGAGATTTGTGCCCTTTGGCCACAGAACCTTAAATAAACATGTTTGTCTATCTGCTTCTGGGGTCACCCCCAGCCCCACTTGTCTGAGAGTCCTGCTACAATTGGTTGATTTATGACCCAGCTTTAAAATGGAGGATGCGTACTGCTCTAATGCACTGCCACAGTTATCTAGTCAGAGGCCTTGTAAAAGACAAGCTGTTAAGAGAGATTTTCAGAGAAAGCTATCAGTTCAGTCAAAAAGAGAAGTTTGTGAAGTTAGCCTGCAGCCTGGGAAACCTTCTTTCTTAGCATAAGCTCCACTGCTCTGAACCAATGGGTGTTATCCTTCCCTATGTACTGCCATTTTTGCAGTTTTGTTCCACATACATTTGTACTATGGATATGGTCATTTTTTAAAATTCTAGCATCATCCATGCACAGCTTTCTATTTTTTGCATTTTTTTCAGTAGCAGTTCATTGATCTTCTTTATGCCGCGTAAGTTTGATTCCCCAGCCATATTTGCGTTGTTTTTTTTTTTTTTTACCACATACACTTATACGAGAATCCATGTAAGATTTACATTAACTATGGTCTTTTTAATTTGTTTTATTTTGACAGTTATTCACTATACTCCTTTTTACTACACTGTTCATTTTTATACTTAACAGATGTTTTATTTCCATTTGTTTATTCTGATTGCAATTGTTTAATAATTTGTTTATGCTGTGTGCAATTGTTTACTTAGCAGCCTTTATCCAGTGTTCACCATCTGCCCAATAAGCATGTGCGGTTTTTCCCGTGCTCTTGTTAGTTCTTTTAAACTGTGGCAATGTTCTAGTGTTTGATACAGCATGTATGACGGATGTCTGAAGTCCAGTCGCTACAAGTGTTCGCTTGTTCCATCAGGGTTGGACTTGCTTTTTCTTGCCGCTCAAATAGTAGTACACTATGGTTTATTGTACTTTTGACTTTGCAGTTTTTGTAAGGATGTGCCCGGTCATTGTTTTAAATCGGTTATTCACGTTGCATTGATCACTGTTTTCATCCACTGTCTTTTGGCTTACAGCAGTAGTTTTTTCCATAAGGAATGTATTTCCTTTATATACAGCAGATCCCTATTAATTTTCCGTCAGTTCGATTATCACTCTTTTAATTATGTTCACGCAGTAGGATGTCCGGTGACATAAAGTGTACCATTTCCCTTTTTCCACCAAGT